>NC_043010.1:58218139-58238139 GCF_006345805.1 Octopus sinensis | reverse complement strand
AGCTAAGTATCCATCAAATGATTGTTTTTAAATATTGGAAGGACACTTTAAAGGATCTAGTAAGAAGTTATAGAAATAACAAGGAAAAGTGTCATGGTTGGATTGTCATAAATAATAAGGTCCACTGGATTGGGCTAAACAACAACAGCAGCAGCAGCAGCAGCAGCAGCAGTGGGAAGCTGCATGGATAGCGAATAAGGGCGAGAGAAGGAGAAAGGGAAGGAGAGGGAGAGAGAAATCTGTAATTGAAGCTAAAAGCAGGATCTGGACTTTCCTTCTCTCACCTTTAACGGATTATGGACCATCTGAGACAGGTAAGTGCGATGGATGGCATCAATGCCACAACGTCACACAGCCACCACCCCCCGTCACACCCACCCCTTCCACCTCTTCATCTCTTCCCAAACACACCGTGTCTCTACATAAACAAAACAACACTTTTCAATCACAACATTTCATTCCATTTCACCCATGCTTTCTCTCTCTCTCTCTCTCTCTCTCTCTCTCTCTCTTTTTCCCCTCTCTCTCTCTCTCTCTTTCCCTCTCTCTCTTCTCTCTTTCTCTCTTTCTCTTTCTCTCTCTCTCTCTCTCTTTTTCTCTCTCTCCTTCTCTCTCTTTCTCTCTCTCTTTCTCTCTCCTTTTCCCTCTCTCTCTCACTTGTACATTTCATTCACAGCATCAAGGCCACCACATCGCATCACCTGATCACACCAACCCCTCACCACAACAAACCCCCTCACCAAACCACCCACTCACGACACACCCTAACAAACCATCCCTTCACTGTACCACCCCCCACTCCCCACCAAACCCACCACCACCGCTGCTGCCACCCCCAACTCCACCACTATTTTCTTCGTTGTTATTGTTGTTGTTAAACTGTTTTGTTGTTGGCTAAAGGAAAACAAAAACAATGACCAGTGAAATTACCACTCCTCCCCTTCTCAATCTCTCTCTCTCTCACTCACTCACTCCCTCTCTTTATATATGCATTATATTCATTTCTGCACATGTATATGTACATCTGTGTGTATACACATGTTTGAAAAGTTAGTGTGTTTATATGTAGAAAAACAACAAAATGATTAAAGGACTCAATACCTGTGCAGAAAGACATAATTTCTAATAATGATAATAATTTTGTCGACAGTAACTTCGAATTTTCTTTAAGTTTGCAACATTAAGCGTGTAGCATGTGTATGTGTGTGTATGTGTATATACACATACACACACACACACACACATATATATGTATATATATATGGAAGGTGGGTGTATGTGTGCAGATAATATATAGAAATTTAATTGTATATAAATGTAGATGTGTGTATATACACACACGTGTGTTTGAATTTATCTATGTATGCTTGAAATATGTGAATATATATGAGTATATGTATGTGTGTATATATATATGTACGTGTGTATGAATATGTATGCAGGAGGTGGAAGGGAACTAGCAGGGTCTACCTGTGATATTATAATTACTACGCAAACTGTAATATTTAAACATGAAAACCCTACAGGGTTTGAGAGAACATGGAGCTGCCCTTCATCCTATGCTCCCTTCTCAAGTGAAAGATTTAGATTAAAACCAGCTTTTATTTGCATTGATTTGCATATCTTAGACAGGCATTGCATGTCTTATAGTCTTATAGGAAACACCAGTCATACACACACATACATTATATATATATATATATATATATATATATTACATGTATTTATATTCTGTATATGTATATACATACATACATATGTATATCACTATCATCATTGTTTAACATCTGTCTTATATATATACATTTATATATGTGTGAGTGTGTGTGTATATATGTATACATATGTATATGTGCTGCCCAAGCATGAGTGCTGAAACAATTAATTAGTATTAAATTAGTTAAAGAATTAATGAGTATATATATATATATATTATATATATAATATATATATATGCATATACACATATGCATATACAATATATGCATATATATATATATATATTTATATGCTTAGATATATAAAAAGTTATATTGTGTATATATACATCCTATAATATATATATATGTGTATATGTATATATTTTATATGTATAAATTTATATATGTGTATATGTATATATTTAGTATATATATATATCTATATATATATATATATATATATATATTATGTCTATATATATATATAAAATATAAAATATATATATATATATATATAGATATATGAACACACATATTTAATTGTATCTAAGCATATGTATATGAACATTTATATACATGAGAGAGAGTGGGGGCAATACACACACACACACACACACACACACACACACACAAACACCCATATGTACTCATGTGTAAAATTGTTTTCTGAACCTAAATGAAAATATAGTGATGTGTATACAATTCTATGCAATGGGGTGTGTATAGTGTTGTAAGTGATGCTGTTATAGGGATAAATACTTCCAAAATGGTGCTGCTCCTAGGGTACACAACTGCAAGGACATGCTCATGCCTATATGAACTACACACACACACACATACACACACACACACACACACTCTTATAGATATCATCATCTTCATCATAAAATCCAGATTGTTACAGATAAATGGTTTAACCAGATCTGATGTGATGCAAGATGACATGGTGCTGTAATGCTGTTGGTACAGTTATGTACGGCTGGATGACCTTCCTAACACCAACAACTTTACAGAGTATACTGGGGTTCTTTTCTTGGCACTGGCTGTTATGTGGTCACCAGGTAGCTCACAGCACTAACTGGGGCACCACACACACTCTCTCGCAACACAAACATATATATATATATATTATTTTATATATATAAAGGAGCTTCTACAGGACTAAATAATATAATAAATTAATTTACTCTGCTATGTATTGAGTACCTTATTTACTGTGGTTAACCCACTCAAACCCGGGACCTACATATATATATATATATATATATATATATATATGTATATATATATATATATATATATATATATATAATATATGTATGTATAATATATATAATATATATATATATATTGTATATATATATATATATATATATATATATATATATATATATATATACATATATATATATCTATATTACATATATATATATAATATATACTCCATATTATATTAATATATATATTTATATCTATATATATAATCTATACATACATATATATATATATACTATATATATCATACATATTCTATATATTATATATCCAACATATATATATATATATATATATATATCTATATATATATATCAACCTACATATAATATATATATATATATATATATATATAATATATATACTACATATATATATATACATATATATATATATACTATTTAGATTTATATAATATATAACAGGCTTCTTTCCGTTTCCATCCTCGAAATCCACTCAAAACTTTGATCTGGCTAGAACTACAGAACATACTTCCCAAAGTAACAATTTAGTGAACTGAACCCCAGACCATGTGGTTGTGGAAGCTTATATATATTTATATAGATATATATGTATCTATATATGGATATCTATCTATCTATCGATCTATCTATCTATCTATCTATCTATCTATCTATCTATCTATATATATATATATATATAATATATCATCATCATCATCGTTTAACGTCCGTTTCTCCATGATGATGATGGATGATGATATATCCATATCTGTATAGTATATATATATATATATATAATATATATACACATACAATATGGATATATATAGATATAATATATATATATAGATAGATATATGGATCTATATCTATTATATATAGATAGATATGGATATATATCTATATATATATGTAGATATGGATATAAAATATATATATATATAAATATACATGGTTATATATCTATATATATATATATAGATATGGACATATATATCTATATAGATAGATCCTTGTTTTTTTCATGTCCAGTTTTAATAAAAATAATTTAACATGAATCTGAGAGGTGGGTCACTCTATACTTTTGTAGAATACAAATTCCATATGTGTGTGGTGTGCACACACACACACACACACACACACACCACACACACACACACACACACACACACACACACACACACACACACACACACGGAGCAAGTTGTGACCCTGAAGCCAGTGTATGTCATATTAAGAATCAAAGTCTTTTCATTGAGGGGACATGAAGTACATAAGTACAAATTCCTGCTCTAATTAACACGGAAACATCAAAACTACTTTTGGCCTATGCATTCTTAAACCATATCATATGTATTATATATATACAGGAAACACCACTGATGCAGACATACTTATATGTATATATATGTATGTGTATATAGATATTCAGATTATAAATTCACATTTATACCAATAATAATTGGTGCACTTGGTTCTGTGAGTAAGTGCCTAAGTGACGATTTGGATAAGCTAGGAAAAACAAATCAACCAACTGGCTCACAGTTACATATGCAGTCTGTAAGTGGAACAGTAAAAATATGCAAGACTTTTCTCAAGTTTCAGAAGTGACTTTCTTTTTGTTATCTACATTCCAATGATGGAGTTTCGTGTCTTTGTTAGAAAGCAGTTCCAGCTTTACAGGAAGATTTCAAATAATGAAAAATAGAACTGACCATACATATTTGCATGTGTGTGTGAGTGAGTATGTGTGTGTTTGTACATATATGGGTGGGTGTGGGTATGTTTATGTCGACATCATCATTATCATCATCATTGTTGTTTTAAATAAACTGTCCATGCTAACAGGGTTAGATGTTTTTGCTATTCTTCATGGTTTGAGACGACCACATCTTGCTCCCATTTCATGTTGGAATGGATCTGCAACTCAATGCCCTTCCAAATGCCAACCACCTTGCAGAGTGTGCTGGCTGCTTTTTCGTGCCACCAGCCATAAAGGGGCAACTTGTCCTTGACATGGCTAATAGGTCCCCACAACCTTACACTCAATAGAGTGTACTTGGTACCTTTTATGTGACCCCAATTATGGAGGTAGTTAAAGGGACCTCACAATTGCACATTTCTGGTCACTCATGTGTCCCTTTGCAAAGTGAAGAGCAGGAGTGTTAAAATATGGAGTAGTCTGAGATAGAGGTGCATATATTCAAGTTAATTACATCTCTTAATTACCTGTGTATATTTCATCAATTAAAAACTCAGGTGACTCTCTGTTTTTAATTGAAAAAAAAAATCTCTTGTCAGTGGATAGAACATATCTATATTTATACGTATGTAACTATGTATGTGTGTATATATATGTATATATGTAGAGGGTTGAAAAGGAACACAGGAGTTGATATGTATAAGGAAAATAAGACAAGGTAGAAAATGCTAAAATAATTTTATCATGAAGAACATTTTAGTGCTGGTTTCAGTCATTGTGACTTTTTCAACTTAGAGTAAAGTACGAAAAACAATTTTTATTTGATTTTTCCACAATTTAATTGTTTTTCATACTTTACTCCAACACTAAAATGTTCTTCATGATAAAATTATTTTAGCATTTTTTACCTTGTCTTATTTTCTTCATATATATATAAACATGCATCAATTACATATTTAAAAATATTTATACATATATTCTTATGTATATCTATCTATCTATATATATATACATATATAAACATGCGTAAATTACATATTTAAAAATATGTATATATATATATATATATTATGTATATATGTATATTTATTTATCTATCTATCTATCTATCTATCTATCTATCTATCTGTCTTTATATATATATATATATATAATATATATATATAAACATGCATAAATTATATATATAAATGTGTATGTATATATATATATTATGTATATATGTATATTTATTTATCTATATATCTATCTATCTATATATAGATATATATATATATACATACATACATACGCACACTCATTCATATACACATACATACATACATGCATACATACACATATATACATACACATTTATTCATGCCTATCTACTTTTATGAGATTTTCAGTAAAAAATAAGGCCTGACTGGACAAGATGTCCTTCCTTTTCTTGCTTTGGTGTAGAGTAATAATGGTGAATTCCTTCCTTTCTTTTCAAGTTCCTGGTGAGACCAAACACATTTAGCAGTATAGGAGGAATATTGCACCATTAGTGGAACACTGGTAAAGGCAGAGGCTGCAAATGCTGCATTAGCAGCAAAATGCATGTCAAGGCCAGATTATTCTTCGTTTGGTAGATTTGCTGTGTCTCTTCTTTGATTAAACAATTCTTCACTAAAGTGAAACAAATATACTTCCTGGTTTAAGTTTTTTAAACTGCACTTCATTTTAGGCCACATCACCATTATCATCACCATCTCCATCATCATCACCATTATCATTGTCACCACCACACCATTATCATTATTATCATCATTTAACGTCTATTTTCCATGCTGGCATGGGTTGGACAGTGTGAGAAGATCCGGTATGCTGCAAGGTTACGCTCAAGTTTCAATGTCAACTTTGACATGGCTTCTATGGTTGGATGCCCTTCTTAACACAGACCAATTTACGCATCCTATTGTACTTGGAGCAGTGGACTTCAACACAAATAGCATTACATTGACTATAGATATATAAACACACACATATATAAATGTGTATATTGAATTATAATGTATATATTTATGCTATTAAGGTTCTCATTTTGTTAAATGAATAAATGATTCAACATTCTAATATCCGAAAGCTGAGAACCAACTAAATTGTTTCTCCATTTTCTTATTTGTATATATATCATAGTATATATATATATATATAATATATATTATATATAATATATATATATATATATTTATATATGGAGAGATGAGAGAGAGAGAGGGAGATGTTTATGTTATATATTACTTAATGTAAATACGTAATGAAAGCTCAGTTAACCACAGTATATCTCTCTTATGGACAATGCATACCTAGCTTTGCCACCATTGCCTTTAGATGATTTTCATCTACTACTGATATATTTTTGTGTTTTTTTGACACAGTATGTCCCTAGGGGATATCATCTATAGACAAACACCACAATCAATTTAGCTTTTGTAGGTATGATACACAGATGGCCATTTCATTCTAATACAATTTCTGTTACACATAATGGATATGTATACCTATATACTGTTATATTTTGGGTTGGTCATTTCTTTTTTTTTTTTTGCCAAATAAACACAAGCACTGTATATTCGTTCTTCCTTTTAAATATATAATTGTTTTTATTTTACACCCTTTATCCATGGGCTAAACAGAACAGGAGGAGACACATGGGATGGATAGTTGCTGAAGAGGTCGCAGGATGTATGATGAAAGATTTCCAGACAAACAACACTAAAACAAGAGCAATAACAAGTCTGAAGTGAAGAACGAATGTATAGTGTGTGTGTGTTTATTTGGCAAAAGAAAAAAAATTAAGTAAATAAATAAATGAAAAATGACCATCCTGAAATATACCAATGTCTGTATCAACACACGATTTCACATCAGGGATCTTGCAGCCAAAACACACAAACATAATGTGTGTGTGTAATGTATGAATTCATAGAGTCATGTGGCTATCACAGTAAGCTTCTTTAGTCGACTTGGCTAACAGACCACATGGTACTCCTATACAAAGGAGTATAATGCTGAGTTCTATGCAACTGGAATCCAGGAGATCCATTTGATGAAATTACTCATTAGTGTAACCATGATGTGTTGATGATCTGATGAGCTAGCTTTCTGTATCTGCATTGATTTGTAAAAAGACAATTGTATTGTATAATGCATTGTGTGACGCATATGTGTAATTTAGATGCTGAACCTTTCAGGTGAGGTGACAAAGGACTGAGATGCCTGGCACCTTGCTGTACTCAAGGAGGTCTGTAGTCTTACTGGTGGTGAGGATTGATCTGCAAGAGTTTTGGGCTGGTGCCATGTGGAAAGCACCCATGGCAGTGCCACATAAAGCACCCGTGCAGTGCCATGTAAAAGCACTCTGTGCACTCTGTAGAGTGGTTGGTGTTAGGAAGGGCACCCAACCATAGGAACCATGCCAAAGCAGACTGAAGTCTGGTGCAACTCCCCAGGTTGCCAGCTCTGATCAAACTGTCCAATGCATGCTAGCATGGACAGGGGACATTAAATCTTGATGATGATGAAATCATTATTGCATGAAGAGGGCTGCGAAATGGCAGAAATTCTAAGGATGACAAATAGTTATATAAATTTTTCCACTCCTCATACCTCCTGATATTTTATGATTTATGTATGTGTGTGTGTGTATGTATATATATGATATGATACCAGTTTAACTCACCTGTAAATTTCTTAAAGTTTTGCTTGTTATGAATATGTCCTCAACATCAGATATTCAGAGAGAAAGAGAAAGAGTATGTGTGTGAAAAGAATTTAAAAGAAAATCAAAATGTTTCATAGTTGACAATATTTCTTTCTTTATTGCCCACAGAGGGCTAAACTCAGAGGGGACAAACAAAGACAGACAAAGGGATTAAGTCAATTACATTGACCCCAGTGCAAATCTGGTACTTATTTAATCAACCCTGAAAGGATGAAAAGCAAAGTCATTCTCGGCGGAATTTGAACTCAGAACATAATGGCAGACGAAATACTGTGAAGCATTTCACCCGCTGTATTAACATTTCTGCCAGCTCGCTGCCCTCATAGTTGACAATATTAAGATCTCACACATTACACAAGCTTACACAGAATCCATCTAACTCTTATATATTCAAGGTCACTTTCTTTCATTTGTTCACATATTGTGTGTGTGTGTGTGTGTGTGTGTGTGTGTGTGTGTGTGTGTGTGTGTGTGTGTGTACTTGTGGTACTCCACCAGTTATGATGATAAGGGTTGCAGTTGATCCGATCAATGGAACAGCCTGCTCATGAAATTAATGTGCAAGTGGCTGAGCACTCCACATACACGTGTACCCTTAATGTAGTTCTCGGGGAGATTCAGCATGACACAATGTGTGACAAGGCTGGCCCTTTGAAATACAGGTACAACAGAAACAGGAAGAAAGAGTGAAAGAAAGTTGTGGTAAGAGAGTACAGCAGGATTCGCCATCACCCACTGGCAGAGCCTTGTGGAGCTCTTAGGTGTTTTTGCTCAATAAACACAACGCCCAGTCTGGGAATCGAAACTATGATCCTATAACTACAAGTCTGCTGCCCTAACCACTGGGCCATTGCGCCTCCACTATATATATATATTTATATATATATATACACACACACACACACACATACATGCACACACACATACTCACATATATGTATGTATCTTAACAGTTTTAGTAAAATACATTAATAAAAGACTGAGAACATATGATTCTTCATAAAATATACATGTGTGTGTATTATGGTAATGAGATGAGTTACATGTCACATTCTGTGCTGCAGGTAGTATGCAGAGATCTGCATATTTAATATACAACTATCTCAGAAACAGCTGTAAAGTACTACCTACACGTTATCTTTCTATCAATTGCAAGTTTTGCACCAAAGACAGCATGAACTTTACTTACACAATTCAAATCAATACTAAGAACTTCTCTTCTACCTCGGCCTGGAATATAACTGTCTACACCCAAATCATTATGAAATTTCACCTTCCAGTTCTTTCCTGGTTTCCTGCTATATTTTCATGTATATATATATTTACTCATGTTGCTATACTTGGGGAGGATCATATTTTGCCAATTAAACACAGTCTGTATATTTGGTCTTCACTTCAGCTTAATTATCATCGTTTTAGTTTCTTTGTCAAACATTTTGTGACCTCTTCAATGATTTTATCTCTTGTTCAAAAGGAGACGTGTGGAATAGAGAATTATTGGAAAGATCACAGGATACGTGATGAAAGAGCTTTGACAAAGAAATTAAGATAATAATAGTAATAAAGCTGAAGTGAAGACCAAATATTTGGTGCCTGTGTTTAATTGGTAAAGAATATGATCCTCCTCAAATATAACACTATCTGTCTCAACACAATTTCACATCAGAAATCTTTCAAAACAAATTCATATATTTACTCAATATGTTTTCTTAACTTGTTATAAATTGATTTGATACCTTGAGATTGTCTGTTCATTTTTTGTTCTGTTTTATACATAATGTCATCATTTAACTCTTGTTTCCCATTCTGGAATGAGTTGGACTGTTTGACAGGAGCTGGTAAGCCAGAGGACTGTCCCTAGCTCCACTGCCAGTTTTAGTATGGTTTCCATTACTGGATGCCCTTTCTGTGAAGCTCAACATCTTCAGATCAGCCCTCACTGCTTCTGGAACTCAGTTTTGTTGAGGTGGGTGGGTCTTCTCAAGAACCTCATCTTGCCAGACATCAAGGTCCATTGTCATCTCTTCTGTGAAGCTCAGCCTCTTCAGATCAGCCCTCACTGCTTCAATCCATGTCTTCCTGGGTCTCTCTCTTGCAGGTTCCATCCGCTTCTTCATACGACTCTCCCTATCCATACACATCACATGACCAAACAGTTTTACTCTCTTGTATGCTACATCTGATTACTCTTCTCTCAATACATTTACGCTTTGTTGCACATGCACATTAATATTGCAAAAACAGCAGAACATACAGGCTTCATTCATCTCCAGTCATCACATGTTCTTAATAATCTCCCTACCATATGTATATGCTATGATCCTTGAATATGAAGGAGACGTGAGAATACTGGAGAGAAATTAAGCAAGCATGCTTTGCTGGATATGCAATGTGAATGTGCACAAAAGAATTAGTACAACTGGGTATTGGAGGATTTTGATGAAGTGTGCAAGAAAGCAGATTGCGCTGGTATGGACATGTGATGCATATGGAGGAGGACTGCTGTATAAAGAACTGATTATTCAGTGTGGCTGGAACTTGTGGAAGAAGGAAACCCTGTAAGATATGGAGTGAAGTAAAGTTGACCTTAGGACCCAGAGCCTGAAGGAAGAGATGACAAAGGACCAGGATTTCAAGGGATATGAAGTTCTCAAAAAGATTTGCTCACCTCAGAAAAGCTGAGTTCTGGAAGTGCAATTTATTGTCTTCTCCACCCATGTCACTCATCCCTCCTCCCCCCATGCATTATTAGGTCTGCCTCTTTCTCCCCCACTCCCTGCTCCCAATCATGTCATCCCTCTCTTTTCTCCTCCCTACTCATAACTGTATCATCTTTACTACACCTATTGATCACCACCTTGCAGTGTTGATCACCTTGATCTCTTCTGCATTCCTAAAGGCTCCTTACTCATCCACCCTTAAACCCTACGCATTTGTCAGTATACCTCCCCATCCCCTTATTCTCCTTCCTGTACAATCGTGCAACTGATTCTTCAAATCACCTTGTGCCTTGTGGGGCCACCTCAGCCCCCTCATTTCCATTATCTCTCTCCTGCAGCCCCAACTCCTCATTTTCTTTTTCCCTTAATAGATGTGAGTAGCCATGCAGAATCTCTTCAAGAACCTCCACCCACCTCCTCATAGTTAAAACCCCCTAATCCTCTAGCATGAAGCTGACCCCACCCCCAGGGTTTTAGTAGTTTTGCAAGCTGCATGGCAATCTCAGTAGTGCAATTGGCACAGAAAATGCACTCAATCCATGCTGTAAATTGGATGGCATTCGGAAGAGTGCCAAGCCATAGAAATAATGCTGAGCAAGTTGCAGTCCTTGAACACATTGGATCCTGTCAAAGTGTCCACCCAATGCCAGTAGAGAAAGCAGACATTCAAGGATGTTGATGATAATGATGATGATTATGCCAGACCAATGTTCTTCTACTTAAAAGTACTATTTTAAAACTTACATAATTTCTCTATTTCCTCCCCTCCTACTCATGCTTTCCATGCTGGTTGTGCCCTTCGCTATGATCTCTAGCCTACCACCCCTGCCATTGCTCTTTGCTGCTCTCTGCTTCCCATCCTAACCCTCGCCAGTATCAGAAATGCTCAGTTCATTCTTGTGATTCTTTCTTTGGTTGACTTTGAGTAGTAATGATGATTTACAACATTGGACCATGTCTCAAAATATTGGGACGGAGCAGTAGAACTGGCTCCCAGTATCTTACTGGTACCTTATCAATCCCATCAATGATGATGATATCTTTTAATTGACAGATTGCTATGTATGTGAGTTTTCCACAAAATTATGAAAAAGAAAAGAAAATAGAAATTTAAGGATAAGTATAAACGGTAAAGAAGAATATATGTGAATGAACTAAGGATCCAGGGCTGTTGATAAAAAAGGGGCTTCAGTTAAGACCAGTCAGGGAACTTTAAAGATCATCTTAACCATGAAGGGCATGATTCCTTGCCTCACAGTTTCTCACTACACTAGAGGCACATTCTTAGAAGAATGCCATCTATTCTAACCATTTTCACCACTTTCCTCTACATGCCCACTTTCCTTTCCAGAGTGGAATTTCGAAAAGCCAATGAGAGTTTGATTGAAGAGGAAGTTGCCTGTTTTCAATCTGTTCAGCCATATTTACCACACAACTTCTTTTACCATCGACACTCCAAAAAAAAAAAAAGAAAGAAAAAAGATTCCCAGCCTTATTAAACAAGGACTGGAGGAGGTGACCTTCACAATGGATTCGAATGATAGCTGGATTTGTCCTACACATGAAAACAGCTCTTCAACATTTAAAAGTCAGAAATGCTCATCTGGACACCAGCAGCATTGACAGATCTATAATAATAATAATAACAACAACAATAATAATAATAATAATAATAATAATAATGATTTCAAATTTTGGCACAAGGTGGTGTTAAAACAAAGGTGATAGAATGATGTATATATGTGTTAAACCAAAGATGTGAGTATTGCTGATAGATTAGAGAAAACTATATACATGCATTGCTTTATTGATTCTGGTGGAACAGTTGCTAAGATGTGCATATTATAGCTGTGTCTCCAGCAAAGTAATACTCTGTTAGTGTGTATGTATGATATATATAAAAATACTATGCATAGGACAGAAAGATGGTTTTACATTTTGAGCAAAGCTCTTCTTCAGAAACAGAAGACAGAAGCTGTACTTTCTAACAATTTGCGTAAGAGTCCAGCAGTCCCTACCTGAAGGTTTGGGTTTTCATTTGGAGTTTTGTTCCAACAAGGAGGTTTTTCCCTCTTTCTCAAAGGCTGTCATTACTTCCGAGACAGTATTTCTTGATACACCAAACATTTTGGCTGTTTTTGTTATGCCAGCACCTGCCATACGAGCACCAACAATTTGACCTCTGTGAAAGTCCGATAGATCTGTCATTTTAATGAATTTTAATTACCTTTTTCTGATGATATCTGAAAAGAAACAGCCATTTTAGCAAAGTGTATTAAGCAACACTAATAATAAATCAAAAAACATAAAAATAAACAAGCTTTTGATGGTTTTCTAGATATTTCAAAATTATGATGCTATGATGCTAGGTGCTTCCATTGTTTTGTATATACATACGTGTGTGTGTGTGTGTGTGTGCATCTATGCATGCAAAATATGGTGTTGCATTCCAAGAGAATAGAAATGACCTCCATCCATGCCAGCATATATGTGTGTATATGTATATAGGTGTGTGTTTATGTGTAAGTATGTATGTGGCAGCCATGAAACACTGCTGCTGCTGCTGATGTATTAGCTTTTGGGAGTTTCCCTTTGGAAGAAATCAAGTGAATTGCAGCCCAGTACAAAGGCCCAGAGTATTTGTGCTTTCATTCAGCAACTTGAACTCACAGCAAGGCCGATATGCTTTCAAGTAACTTCTTCCCATCTCATCTGAGGTCAGAGTATCCTGACCTTTGGTCAGTTGGCAACTTTCATTGGAGCAGCTTATGTTTGCTGTTTGCTGAAAGCTCTCCTACGTACATACACACATGGATGCATGCACACATATACATACATATATACATACATGTGTGTGTGAACCCATATCCAACAATCAATGGTCAGTTGTTGCTGTGAAGAACGAAATGCCTTTTAGTTTCATCCCATCAGAATTCACTTTGCTTTTCATTCCTCTGGGGTCAGTAAACAAAATACCGGTGCTGTACTGGGGTCAATTTATCTCTGTATTTCTTTTCAAATCTATGATTTTCTCTGGAAGAAAAGCTGAAGTTTCAGGCCTAGAGGGGAGGAGGTGGAGTTAATCACCCCAGGATGAAATACCCAAGACACTCCCTATATTATGTTAATGGGCTGGAGGAAGGAATGATACAGTACAATATCCTCTCCACCCATGCCAATTTTCCCAGGGTTTTTTAGACAATTTATATAACATGCAGATGAGTTGTTTTTTATTTCAGCTCCCTACCCCATCTCCTGTACTTCAGAAGAAGAGGTTATTAGAAATGGTTCCCACAACCCTCTCCCTGTCCAGTGTAGCTAAGTCTAAGAGCGAAAGAAACGGCACAAGACAAAAGGGTTGAAGCCTGTAAGTGCTGGTTTCGTATTTATCAACACAGTCAGATAAAAGGTAAAGTTGATCCGGGTAGGAATCGAACTCATAACCTAAACATCCAGAGCAAATAAACATTTGTCCAATGCTTTGATGATTCTATCACTTAAACACCATAAGTATTTGTGTTTGTGAGTATAATGTATGTTTTCTATGCTAGCATGGGTTGGATGGGATTAATTTGAGAGAGGATTATAGGGACAAATGCTCTTCAAATCGCTTTTGTGTTTGTCCCCATCGATGGTGGTGAATGTTGGGTAATGACTAAAAGAGTATGACTGTAAAGACAGGGGGCTGAAACAGGGTTCCACTGAACAATTCCTGCATCAACGTTACTCAGCTGGGTGAGTAGCTTGGAAATTAAGGAACCCTCTTAGGTCCAACTAATGCTTTGCTTTACTGGGGGCTTAAAACTCCAGTACCATGGACATATGGTTAGAAAGTTACAGGAAAGAATCACAAGAAAGATTCTACAAGTTGAGTCAATTGGCAGAAGACCAAGGGGTGGACCAAGATTGAGATGATTGGATAATATTCGTAGTCTCCGTCGGTCATGCTTGGGAATCCAGAAGGCCTGTCTAATGGCAATTGCTCTTGATAGGACCTTATGGAGGAAGTACCTGAGGACTCTAACTTCATAGCCTTCCCAGAAACAGAGGGTGAAGAAGATGAATGGATGGCTCTTCTATTCAGACACCTTTAATTGCTTTACAAGCAAGGGAATTTCATTCTCCATGTTTTAGAAATTATAGAGTCACCGGTTGTCATGTCAACAAGGAAATATAAACAGCAACATATCTCTTGTGGTGATGAGTGAGTGTCTGAAGTGTCGGTATTCATGGATACTGGCACACTCACACATACACATGCATACCTGCATGCACATACATGCATGTGAATGTATATATGTTTCTACAAGCTGAATCTAAGATTCAACAAGCAGAGTCAACTGTTAGGAGACCAAGGGGTGGATCAAGCATATATATAATATATATATATTTATCCTCACACATGCATTCAAAAATAACTTCCATATTATATTTCAAGGCATTTGTTATTTCAAACTTTCAGAAGTAGACCCTTGATCAGAGAGCTATATTGTGGGATTGAACCTGAGATCAGGTGGAAGCAAAATGAACATCTTAAACACAAGACATGTTTGCACCTATAAGCATACATGTGTGTGTGTGTGTGTGTGTGTGTGTGTGTGTGTGATAAATAATGATAATGCCATTATTCCAGTTGTTTGATTATATTACTAGGGATAAAGTAAATTACCCCTTAAATAATCGATACTTTTGTCCAAATATTATATATAAATACTCTGCCTACACTTATCGCAAAATATTTTACTATGTTGTTGCCATTTCTTCATTTTTTTTTATTTAAAAAGGTTTATTTTAATACCTATACATTTTGGAGATAAACTAATAGACTTGATTTTCTCTGAATGCTGGTATAAACTGGTGAACTAGGATACGTTCACATCCCTCAAGCGATTTTAGTTCATTGACTAATTAAATGAAATATATATATATATATGTGTGTGTGTGTGTGTGTGTGTGTGTGTGTGTGTGTGTGTGTGTGTATAATCAGATGTTTAATAAGCAGAACACAACAAGGATAGATGAAAGAAGAGCAAACGGGAAACGGAGATGAAAACTTAACGGATGGAGAATAGAGACAAAAACACAATACATAGAATATTCACAGCTGAGTTTTCCTCATCAGTCAATGAGCCAAAATATCATCATTGTTTTGCGCCATGTCTTGTCGGTTTCTGTCTCAGTAGGCATTTGCTAGATTTTCCCCAAATGAAGTGGTTAAAGCCAATGGTAATGGCATGAAACCACCATGTTATTTTGGCTCTTTGACTGACAAAGAAAACTCAGCTGCAAATACTCCATGTTTCGTGTTCTTGTTGATATTCCTCGTTCATTAAATTTTTGTCTAGTTTCCCATTTGCTCTGCTTTTGTCTAACTTTTTCTCCCTGTTCTGTTCTGTCTGTTCAACCCTTGATACATCTATGTAGTGCAATGTACACATTGTTTGTTTACTTATAGATATATATATATAATCACCATAATAGATTGGTAGCCACTACACACATTTCTTTTCTCTCCTTGTTTTTTTCTGTCCCTTTCTGTAGAAGAGCGTAGGCTCGAAACGTAAAAGACTTTTTCTACTCCTGAATGTTATACTAATACATCTGTTTGTTTTGTACACCACCTGTCTTTGTCTTTTGTTTTTTTCGTGAACTTTTCTCCTATATATATATGATGGACTCTCCTGTCATTAGATGACATATGAGGGTCCGACAATTTTTTATCGAACAACCACATTTGTTTACAGTGATCAAATGTTTGTGTAGACATAAGCTCACCCCCTCCATCAGATCAACATTACTTGGACAGGTGCAATGGGTGCCACATGTCAGTTGACGAAATGATTGCAGACCAACATGAAATGAAGTGTTTTGCTCAAGAACACAATGGTCTAGGAATGAAACCCACAACCTCACAATCGTGCGTGCAACTCCCTAACCACTGAGCCATGTACCTTCATATATATAAAACAAATTAAAAAGGGTGGCTTAAAAGTAGTGCTAGTGAGTACTCTCTGTCACTTTTGCAATCTCTCTCTCTCTCTCTCTCTCTCTAATATATATATATATATATATATATATATGTATGTATGTATGTATGTATGTATGTATATGCATGTATATAATGTTTGTCATTTGACTGTGGCCATGCTGGAGACCCACCTTTAGTCAAACAAATCGACCCCAGGACTTATTCTTCGTAATCCTAATACTTATTCTATCAGTCTCTTTTGCTGGACTGCTAAGGTAGACATGCCTACATCAGTTGTCAAGCAATGGTGGGGACACACACACATACGATGGGCTTCTTTCAGTTTCCATCTACCAAATGCATTCACAAGGCTTTGGTTAGCATGAGGCCATAGTAGAAGAACCTTGCCCAAAGTGCCCCGCAGTGGGACTGAACCCGGAACCATGTGGTTGGTAAGCAAGCTACTTTCCACACAGCCACTCCTGCGCCTATATATATCTTTATATATAAAAGTCAAGTTGTGTGTCTATCTCCTACGATTTAGATTCCTAACTACTCCCACATTTTGCGGTGCAGTTTAACCAAAACCGGGTATCTTATAGTCGTGATTCATATCGAGCCCTTCTGGGTATTAGCGTGCGTCTACGATGAGTCTACGATTTAAAAAAAAATTTACCATCATTTTTTTCCATTTTAATGCATTTTTTCGCTATTATATAAGGGAAGTAACTCTCTAAAAATGTCTACGATGAGTCTACGATTTAAAAAAAAATTTACCATCATTTTTTTCCATTTTAATGCATTTTTTCGCTATTATATAAGGGAAGTAACTCTCTAAAAATGTCTACGATGAGTCAACGATTTAAAAAAAAATTTACCATCATTTTTTTCCCCATTTTTAATGCATTTTTTTGCTATTTTTTGGCTATAACTCTCTAAAAATGCTTATATAGTTATTTCCCTTACAAACCCGAGCAACGCTGGGCGATACTGCTAGTATATGTTAAAATAACTTTGTTATTTCATTGCTGGATCATCTCCTGATGGGTTGACTCAAAGTAAATGTTGACTGGGTCCTTAAGTTTCTTCCCTGAGCTTCTTCAACCAGTGCAGAATTCTTCACCTTTTGGCATTTGTTTAATGGAAGAGAAGCTGAAAACCTCATCAAATGCGAGGGATGTAAATAATGCGTTTTAGCTTCATTATGAATATTGCAAAATGAATAGATTTTATTTTATTTTAAATTCTGAATTTTAAAAATGGTTGAAATGATAAACCAGATCAAATATTAAGGTCAACAGGAGAGTAAATGAAAGATAGATCAGAGAGAGAGAGAGAGAGAGAGGAAAAAGGAAATAAGGATGATGATGATAATAATAACATAGGTTTCAAATTTTGGCATAAGGCCAGCAATTTTTAAGAGAGGGTGTGTAAATTGATTACATTAACCCCAGTGCTTAAGTGGTACTTAAGTTATCAACCCCAAAAAATGAAAGGCAAAGTCAACACAATTTGAACTCAGAATGTATAGCCAGACAAATTACCATTTTCTCCACACTGCCAATGGCTTTGATTTGTTTTCACCTTAGTAATACTAGGTTCAAAGAAAAAGTTTTTGTATTCAAAACCAACGACTATTCTTCAAAATAAAGACCATTCTTTTCCACAACCTTCTGCCGATGATCTGCAACCTAGAGATTTGGTCAGAGTACCAATCCTTCGGCTTTGAGTCGAAAATTTCTTGACAGGCTTCTTCAACTTCACAATTCAAATCGCTGATAAAGTGCTGAATTGATCGGAACAGACCGTAGTCAGATGGAGCAATGTCTGGACTATAGGCTGGATGTGGTAGAACTTCCACACCGTCCAATTCTTCAATTTTGTTGCTGCTCTTTCTGGCAGTATGCGGCTTTGCACTGACTTGTTGAAACAAAGCACGTTTTCGACGAACAAGTCTTGAGTCACCATTGAACATGACATGAACTGAATGAACACACACACACCACAAAAATATGTAAAAAAAGCATTATTTTAACTCTGCACAGGAACTTTTTCCTCAACCTAATATTAATAATAATAATAATAAATATAAATTGTTTACTGAATATTGGTCAGAATTCACAGAAGAAATAAACGATACCTTGGAGTTATAAGGGGAACTACTTCAATTGAATGACATTAACGAGGTTTTTATTATTCATTTATTGTCTGAATTTCATTCTTTCAGGGTTAATAAGTACAAGTTGAGAACTGGGATTGATGTTTATTGGCTATTCCCCACCCCACTTACTTTCAGACCTTGTGCTTTGAGTAGAAAGGATTAGGGCTCATGCCTATGGTGGTCAGGGCAATCCAGGATCTGTGGGCTTCCCTGATTGACCCTCACTGGACTTCCTCCCATATCAGAACCATATCGTTCATGTTATCACATGCTTTGTATGCTACCTATACTCTTATTGCTTTTCACCATCTTTTCCATGTCTTTCTCCTCATCTTATAGGTAAACTCACACACAGATTGTTGTCCATCCTTGTAATGTCCCCTAGGGCAAACCAAAGAAGCTATTATTACTGTTGTCGTTATTTGTTTTTCCCCTGCCATCCCAATACTTTCTGCCCAATTCATTCTGCTTATCTCTATTCTAACCATGCCTTTCTTCTATCTCCACCTTTTCTACATATCAAGCAGGGCCATTTCCCTGAAGAGATTGGTAATTTATCTCCATTCCTGCTTACTAGGATTTTGGTTTTCTGCTAAATTAATTCTAAGGCCCTGTGATCTTCATCCATGCTTACACCTGAAAATTCTTCTCTAATTCTACAAAATATTCATCTATAAGGACGAAAGTCATTGGCATGGAGAAGCTCCCAAATGCAACCAGTCTTAAATTTCTCTCTTATGTTTTGATGGACTGTGACAAA
>NC_043010.1:58190639-58208139 GCF_006345805.1 Octopus sinensis | reverse complement strand
ACTAAGCTTGCTAAGAATAAATCTTGGGGTCAATTTGTTTGACTAAAGACGGTGCTCCAGCATGGCTGCAGTCAGATGACTGAAACAAGTGAAAGAATAAAAGAATACACACACACACACACACCCACTTGCATTGCTCTTCTATTTCCAAATATATTGAGATTATTCTTTAAGAAGTCACTGACTGACAATACATGCACACATGCTCACACCAGGTTGCCAGCATGCATCTATATATACATACAAGCAGACACATACACGCCACCACCTCCACCACCTTCAGAGCCACATTGTCAGGTGGTGTATATAATTAGTTGAGTGCAGGTGGCCCCTCTTCATTATATTGCCCCAGCAGGTAATTCTATGCCTGATATCATGTCTCATCAGGGAACATCATGAAATACCTACATTGCCGTCACCACCACCACCACCACCACCACCACCACCGTGCTCTACCCCCACCCCCACCTCATCCAGTCCGATCTACTTAGAATGCATTTCTCTGCATAACATGTGTCTTCTTTCCTCTGGTGTTTGATGATGGTGGTGGTGGTGGGGATGATGAGGGTGGCGATAGCAGATGTGGTGTTGTAGAGGTGGGAATGGAGATGGTGGAATGTGGTGGTGGTGGTGGTGGTGGTGGTGGTGGCAGTTGTTGTGTTAGTGGTGGAGAATCATGGTGACAAGCTATATATGGCAATTGTGGAGATGGTGACGGTGAGCTGTGAAAGTACATTGTAGTGTGTAGTGACATCCTCCTTTTACATCTGTTTTCCATGCTGGCATGGGTTGGGTGGATTGTCACTGTTCACTTCTATTCACTGAGATGTAGTGAGACATCCTCACCTCCCTTATACATCTCACTTGGACACAGTTTCTATGGCAGGACGTCTTTCCTGCCACTGACCACTCTTTCTGTTACTTATACCTGAAGCCTAACTTCCCTTCTAACCTTTTGCTAGTTCTCTCCACTGCTTCCCTTTCTTCCCATCTTGCCATCTTTTCTCTCTTAGCCGTTACAGTACCACTGCATCATCGTGTTTCCTTCCAACCAGACAGAACCTTGCACCATTCGCAGATCTGGTCTGTTGCCTACAGGAAGTTCTTATGATTATCTCCCCTGTGTTCTTCCCTCTTTACTGAAGCCATCTCCTTGGCCAGATGTTAGTAGTGACTACAGTAAGGGTCAGCCACATATAGACTCCCTGCTGTAAGCTCCAAAACAATGTTTGACCCTTTCACTGTTGACCCACTCAAGACTCTTTTTAAATCTATGATGACAGCATTCCATTTTCAAGTGAAATTAGAGCCCTCCATGAAAATGTGTTTTTCATTTATGGTCAAGATATCAACTTAATAATGGCAAGAATGTTTTTCTAACTTCTGCATTGTTTTCAAAATTAATTGAAATGAAGCCATTGTATTTCAACAGAAATAGGATCACAGAACGTTTAAAGATAGATCACCCTCTGGATGATGTTATTGGGTGTGCGTGTGTCAGAGAGAAGAGAATGTGTTTAGGAGTGGGTTGTAGTGAAGGCGAGTGGCTTAGTGGTTAGGGTATTTTGGCTCACAGTTGTAAGGGAGGCAGTTTTCATTCCCAGTGGTCCTTGAGACATATACTTTATTTCACACTGCACCAGTCCACTCAGCTGACAAAACCTGAGTGATTCAAAGGGGCCAGCCTTGTCACATTCTGTGTCATGATAAATCTCATCAAGAACTACGTTAAGGGTACATATGTCTGTGGAGGACTCGGCCACTTACATGTTAATTTCAAAAGCAGGCTGTTCTGTTGATTGGATCAAATGGAAAACTTGTCATTGTAACCAATGGAGTACCAGTTATCAGGTCATCAAGAATGAAATGTCCGATTATGCACCAAGTTTGACTAATGTTTTATCCTGAGAATTCTTTGTTTTACATGAGTTACATCATGACTTTTTGAAATGCAATTCATTTTGTCTGATTATATTGTGAGTTTTCTCTTGTAAATCATTTTTTTGTGAACCCATGGATAGATCAGAAATTCATGTTGTATATGAACATGTGTCCTGTCATGGAACCACTGCATCCCAGACAGCTTGAAGCATCGATGTTTGGTGAAGATGTGGTGAATGAAAGTACTGTAACTTTACTCTTAAAAATCAGTCCCATGATAGACCTACCCCATGGTGGATAGTGATGAGCTGGAAACCAGATGTAGTGGAACCAGATACATTTCAAACTAGGCGTGAGTTAGCAGCAAGGTTTGATGCTTTGATTCCAACTGTATTGGACTATCTGAAACAAATTGGCAAAGTAAAGAAGCTGAACAAGTGGGTGCCACAATCTGAATAAGCGTTAAATGACACGTCTTCAAACTTGCTGTTCTTTGCTGTCATGGCATAAAAGCAAACCATTTTCCCATCGTATCATTGTGTGTGATGAAAAATGGATTCTTTCCAACAATAGCAAGCATTCTGCATGGTAGTTGGATAGAGATGAACCACTGTCTAAAAAAGAATATTCACCAAAAAAAGCTAATGGTACCTGTTTAGTGGTCCAGTGCTGGTGTCATCAACTACAGCTTCATGAGAACTGGTAAGTCAATTACAACAGATGCATACATCAACCAGTTAGATGAAATGATGAGTAAATGTACATTAAATAACCAAGATTGGTCAATAGAGACAGGTTGATTCTTTTGCAAGACTATTTCATGACCATATATTGCACAGAGAACACTACTCCAGTTACAGGAACTGAACTTGGAAGTACTCTGTCATCCACCATATTCACCAGACCTTACACCAACCGACTCACATTTTCCAGGCATTAGACAACATTTTGCAAAGGAAAAACTTCAAATCTGAAGAAAATGCCAAAACAGCCTTTTGTGATTTAATCACCTTTTGCTCTCCAGAATTCTTTGCTGCCGGCATAAATAAGCTACTGGTTAAATGGCAAAATTGTGTTGATGATTTAGGTGCATGCTTTGGTTAACTGTATTACTTTTTATTGAGATAAAATTAAATAAACTTTCAGTTCAAAATCAAACATTTCATTTTTAATGACCTGATAGTTGTAGTGGTTGTGTGGTTGTACATTTCTTTACTGTTATAATAAGGCCCCGAGTTATGTTGTGTGTTTAGAGTATATGAAAGAGATAGCATTGTTAGATTAGTATTGTAGTGTTGTGGAGTGTTGTAAGTGTATTGGGACCGTGGAAGGAACATTGAGTTGTTGTAGTAGTGTGTGGTATTGTTGTGGGTATATATATATATATCTGAGTGTTTGTCTGTCGTTACGTTCTGAGTTCAAATTCCGCTGAGGTCGACTTTGCCTTTCATCCTTTCAGGGTCAATAAATAAAGTACCAGTTTCGCACTGGGGTTGATTTAATCGACTTAATCCCTTTGTCTGTCCTTGTTTGTCCCCTCTATGTTTAGCCCCTTGTGGGTAGTAAAGAAATATATATATATATATATCTGAGTGAGAGAGAGAAAGATAGTGTTTCTGGATGGTGTTATAGTAGTGGTGTAGAGCAATGTAATATTGTGTCTGAAGTGTGTGGGAGAGCAAGTGTTGTTGTGGTACTGTTTCAGGAAGGTTGTAAGGTGTTGCAGTGTTGTGTGATGTTGTAACAAGATATGGTTTCAGTCAGAAGCAAAGGAACGGTTGGAAGGAAGTAACAAGGGAAAGGTTAGATTCTCATTGTTGTCACACCCAAAAGGGGAATTTAGGAGAGTGAGTTAATGTGGTGTAAATTGGTTGGGTTAGGTTGCCAACAACAATTGGAGAGCTAACAAACAGTAAAACAGTTTTCCAAGACAATGACAGAGCCTTGACCTGCAAGAAAGAATAGCCAACTTCTTTCGAAACATGGTGTGGTGTTTTAAAAATGAAAGATAGATTTGACAGTGTAGTCCTTGATAGGCAAAACAGCAGGGGTGTCACAGCTGGAGCAATTCAGATTCTAGATGTTGTCAATGAAGACAGAAGTAGGAGCTAAATACCCACCACCCACAGCTCCCCACAGCAACAACATTATCATCAACCACAAAACAACAACCAAACAGTGCCAGAAAGAAAGAAAAGGTAAAAGGAATCATGAAAACTGAAACAAAGAGAAGATAAGGAAGAATGAAATGGTGAAGAGAGAGAGGGGGGGGAGAGAAGGTGGAATGAGGGAAACCAGGAAGATATTTAGGGTTGTTGTGGCTTGTTTAACAATTTATCAATTGTGATATATATTAAATCTACATTGCTAGATTGAGAAAGAGCCGGTATACAAGTGAGTGAAATTGATGGAACAGCTGCTGGGTGTTGAAGTAATTGTTGTTACTAAAATGTGTGTGAGAGAGCAAATGGAGGAGGTGTGGGGAGGGACTGTATTCACCTCACGTAACATGTCATCATCTCAAACATTGCATCTTCTCTTTCTTCTGAAATGGTGGTGGTGGGTGGAGGAGGGGACGAGGGTGGCGATGGTGACTGAGAAACGTGTGACTGTGTATGTGTGTGTGTGTGTGTGTATACACTAACAGTAAAGCTGTAATGTATACATTGTGGATATGCGAACATATATATGTCTGTATGTATATATATATATATATATATATATATATATATATAATATATATATATATATGTATATGCATTTATGTATTTATTTTATATACACACATACACACGCATGCACATATATATGTATATATATAATATATATATATAAACACATATGTTTGTAAGTTTGTATGTATCTTTGTATGCATGTATTAATGTATAATACAACTACTTATGTATGTGTATATATATGTTTATATGTATTTATAAACATTTATACAGATATATATATACACATATGTATCTGAGAGCACATATGTGTGTGTGTGTATATATATATATATATATATACACATACACACACACACACACATACGTATATACTGTCAAAGTAGATATATTGATGTAAAAATGTGTTGTCCATTTGCTGTATTCTAGACACCAAGAGACAATGGTCAGTTATCAGTGCCTACAATTTCATTGACCAGGGATACTTTCCAGTTAGACTGAACTCTAAGCCAATGCATGGAAAGGAATAAAATCCACAACATCACTCTTTAACACTATTGGCACCGCTCTTTTGAAATATTTTCTTCATATTTTGGTATCCTGTGTAACTCTATTTTCATTGATACCAACTTTAAACTCTTACCTCCACGGCTAACCATTCTCATCTGTCTGTCTGTCTGTCTCTCTCTATGTGTGTGTGTGTGTGTATTTGTGCTTGCAATTGTTCATCATCATCACTTGATAACCAGTGTTGGTTTGTTTACATCCAAATAACTTAGTGGTTTGGCAAAAGAGACCAATAGAATAAGTTCCAGGTTTAAAAATAAAGTTCTGGGGTTGATTCATTCAACTAAACCCCACAAAATTGTTCCCTAGCCAGGCCATTGTCTAAGGACAAACAAGTAAAAGGTAAATTCATGTATGTATGTATCTATCTGTCTGTCTGTCTGTCTATCTACGAATATATATATATATATATATATATATATATAATATATATATATATACACATATATACACATATGTGGATGAGGTAGACCCAGCAAGACCTGGGATGAGGTGATTAAGCACGACCTTCGAACATTGGGCCTCACCAAGGCAATGACAAGTGACCGAGACCTTTGGAGATATGCTGTGTTTCAGAAGACCCGGCAAGCCAAGTGTGACCATCACCTATGGCCTATGACAGTTGTGTATAACCAGCCCACTTATGAGTACCCTTCATTCATTGGACAATAAACTTTGCTTGCGAAGATCTGTTAAGGCAAGTGAAATCAAAATCACTGACGTGGCCAATGACAGTACTGCCTGATTGGCACTTGTGCCAGTGGAACGTTAAAAGCCCATCTGAGCGTGATTGTTGCCAGGGCCACTGACTGGCTCCCGTACCGGTGGCAGGTGAAAAGCACCATTTGAGCGTGATCATTGCCGGCGTTGTCTTACTGGCACATGTGCTGGTGGCATGTAAAAGCACCCACTACAGACTTGGAGTGGTTGGCATTAGGAAGGGCATCCAGCTGTAGAAACTTTGCCAGATTGGAGCCTGGTGCAGCCTTCTGGCTCGTCAGTCCTCAGTTAAACCATCCAACCCATGCCAGCATGGAAAGCAGATGTTAAACGACGATGATGACACACAAACATATATATATATACACACACACATCCATATATATATATATATATACATATACATATATACACACACACACATAAGAAATTTTGCTTAGAATATATTTGTGTCATATTTTAACTTCTATAAGCAAATACACTGCACTAACCACAGAGAAAATGTCTCTCTTCTGGTGAAAGATGTAAGAACACCAAATCTGCCCAGTGCTTCCTCCTATCAGATTCCCAGAAGCCTGTTTCTGGCAGTTTAACCTTCCGCAATGGGAAATACCAAAGAGAGATAACCCTTGGCAGATTCAAAGCCATGCATTGTATGCCTATATACATATGTATACATGCATAATATTTATATGATGGTTGTCTACTCCTTATGCACAGAGCGACCACCCTTTGTACTTACATCTTAGATCTATCGTGGCATCTGATGTGGCTTTTTAAACCAGACAATGTTTTGAAAAGACTCTCACATAGATTGCATGTCCAGTTTGGACAACCAAGAGCTGCAGTGAAGTTCTGATCTTTATGGATCTGAAAATGCCTTTTGAGCCCTCCGTCAGATTTGTAGACCTTATGACATACACGGCATTGATAGGTGTGTATATATTTATATGTGTGTGTGTGTATGTAATATATATATACATATATACATATGCGTACAGGTCTCTGTGTGTGTATATGTGTATATATATATATGTGTGTGTGTATATATATATATATATATATATATATATATATAGATCAAAATAAGCAACAAGGATATCCAGAGGTAATGCAGTACAATTGTTTCATGCAACTACATTTAATTGAGCAATGTAACCATTACACCAATTTAAATGCAGAGCAATCCTCATCTGCATAAAGACATAGAATTTAATTAAATTAAAACAGATGGACACATTAGTATAATTTTACCTAAAATCTCCAAGAAGTTAAGGTGATAGACAAAGAACATGCTACCTTCACTTCAACGTCGTTTAACATATATATATGGGTTGGCCAGATTGGAGCAATCTTGAGTATAACCAGCTGAAATTGCAAAGATAATTTGGAACTCCGAATGACACATCCTTGTTTTCTTTGTAATGTCTATCTGGATGTTTTGTTGTCCCTTTCTTGTATCACCTAACTGTCTGGATGTTTTGCGTTCTTGTCCTATTTTGTATTTTTTATATATATATATATGTTGTATATGTGTGTGTGTGTGTGTGTGTGTGTGTATATGTTTCAATTAGTCTCTGAGTTATAGTTTAAATGCATATGGTTAAAGGAAACACACACACACACATGTATGTCTCCTATCACCATATGCATTTAAGCTGTAGCTCATGATCTTATTGGAACTGTGACACACTAATAATACAGCACTAGACTACAGCACTATGTAATATTGTCACATACATTATTACGTTGTGTGTGTGTGTGTGTGTGTGTGTGAGTGAGAGAGCTGCAGTCTTTCAACAATATCTGATCAGAATCCTGCTAAATCACACAAATGACGGAGTGTAACAACAGATGTCAATGTGCAAGTTCAGTGTTTTTGCAGCAGCACACCTTCCTGCCCCTTCCCACCCCTTTCACCACTCCAACAAAACGAACAACACTTTCCTCTCAACTTCAATAACACCCATGTCATGAACTGCCAATTCCTTTGTTCCTTCTCCTATAATGTCTGCTTCAGCAAATGTCACGAATTCTCCTATTTCTTCGTTCCGTTTGATCCAAACCGTTACTGCCCACAGGCTGGATTGAACCAAGTCACATCATTTCCATACATTACTTGAAAGTAGTTTCAGAAATAGAATTTCTTTGTGGCTCTTTGATATTTGCTGGTGATGAGTTGGTTCGGTTCCATGTGTAGATGCCATGGCAAGCGTTTAAAGAGTTGTGAAGCAATCAGCTTGACACACATGGAATATATGTCAATGCATGGATACGTGTGTGTGTGTGTGTGTGTGTGTGTGTGTCCATGTTTGTATGAATACTTATATGTATGTGTCTGTATCTATTCATATATATATACACACATACATACATATTCTTTCATTCTTTTACTTGTTTCAGTCATTTGACTGCAGCCATGCTGGAGCACTGCCTTTAGTCGAGCAAATATACTCCATAGTACTTATTCTATCGGTCTCTTTTGCCGAACCAAGTTACAGGGACATAAACACATCAGCATTGGTTGTCAAGCGATGTTGGGGGGGACAAATACAGACACAAACATATAATACACACACTCACACCAACATATATATGTATATATATATATATATATATATATATATATATATATATATATATATATGTATATATATATATATATATATATATATATATAATATATATATATATATATGAACCCATAACCATGTGGCTGGTAAGCAAGCTACTTACCACACAGCCATAAATATATATATATATATATATAATTTATATATAGAGGGCATAATTATACATACATGCCAGGAGGCATTATATATACCTGCCAAACGCTAAGAGGGACAATCAGTCATTTCTACCAAAAATATTACTAATCCCACCGAATGCAATTTTTCAAAGTAAGACATTTAAAAATATATAGGCCTGTATCACAGTGATTTCATACTTACGTAATCATCAGCAGGCCTGAATGTATTATAAATAAACAACGACCCTGCCTCGCTTAAGCCGAACAGCTAACTGATCAACATCAACGAAGCACATGGGTGAGTTTATATATATTACATCCGGGTGAATGGCAAACTTTTACAAAATTGCATTTCGGGAGAGGAAAAGTTTTTTCGGAATAAAAATTTTGCAATTAAGGACAACTACTTAATAAGGAAAACTTAACAAGAAATTGTCAGGTAGATAGCGTAAAAACCTCATAAGATATATATATATATGTATGTGTGTAAATATATGTTTATGTTTGCGTATGTGTGTATGAATGCGTATATATACATAGACACATACATACATGCATGTACACATACATCAAGAGAGAGTACATACAGTGCATACAAATCTTACCTGTAGAAACATACATAACAATACACACACACATGTATCTATAGGCCTGTAACTATAAACGTATGTATGCTTGTGTGTATGTATCTGTTTGCATTTGTGGTTGCATGTTTCTATATATGCATACATGTGTACATATATACATATACACATGAATGGCATTGCCAATGTAGACCTTATGAAATGCTAAACTTCATCAATGTTTTACATACTTTGCCAATACCTTTGACATCTTGTAGATGTATTCTCTTGATTAGGCATGTTCTTTCTGGGTCTGTGAATCCCCAGCTTTTCAAGATTGGTACTAAAGCAGTTGGCTGAGTGCTCCAGTAAGCATTGGTAGACATCTAAAATTATTGACTGGATGGAGTAGCTGCAAATTTCTCATCACTTCATCATGTTTGCTTCTTTAATAATCTTTAATACGTCTCTATGTGTGGCATGTTGGTCAAGTGTATTCTATTGTAATTTTGGACCAGCTTTGTGAGTGGATTTGGTAAACAGAAACTGAAAGAAGCCTGTTGTGTATATCTATATATCCTGGATTGATTCATTCAACTTAAATTCTTCAAAGTGGTGCCCTAGCATGGCTGTGGTCTAATGAAATTGAAATAAGTAAAAACAAAAAAATATATTTGCTGGGCAACTGATTTGAACAGTCGTGTCTAGTTTCTTTTCTTCATCCCAGATCATTATGTCTGGCCTGTTATACTTGCAGTTTATGAAAATCTTCACAGGGCATTCCACCAACATTCTTTCATGTCATGAATGATTGTTCCCTCCACATTGCTGTAGCTTCTTGCATTCATCTCCTCAGCATTATCCTTTCTACAGATTTCATTATATACTGTTTTAGCTGTAACATCATGTTTCACAGGTAGGGAATAACGACATTTTCAAGCATCTTTTTTATAATGTGGGTAGCATCCTCAAAATTAATTCTACAAAGTATACACTGGTTGTCATATAGTTTCTTTGAATCCCCCACTCCTTTTGAGCATCAGGTATTTTGAGGTCATTTTCTGCTTCCATATTACAAACATTTATACTTTAAAGTAAGAACTAATGTCTTGGTTGTTAGCCTAGGACAGATTTTTCTGGTTGCCATTGTTGCTGTCACTTTGAAGCATTCTGGGAATATAGCCATGCCTGACCTTCTACCAGTCTGTGTTCAGCTTCTCTTCTGATGATTTCTTATAGAAAGAATATAATATGACATTCAAACTCTGTTTGGATTGAGTTTAAGCCTCTGTTTTCATTTCAAGTAAATTTAGTCTCCAAGGCTGTTGATATAGAAATTCCTATACAGATTAACAATTTCCAGGGTTTAACATCAATGGCCTTGATCTCATGTAGCATCATCAATCAAGTAACCCAAATATTTTGTATGAGCACTTGCATGACACCTTCATTGGAGGCTTCTATCAATATACTGCTTGCAGAAAGTTTCAAGGGGCACATGTTCTTTATCCTGGTGCTATATTCTCTGATTGCACACTCCCTGTCACAATTTCCATCTTAGGAGGTATTTTCATCTGTTCCTATGTCTGTGTCTATTCCTCATCAGATATCAAGTGCTACTGATTGTAATGTTACTCAGTGGTCTTGCAATTTGTCTTTGTTTTACAACCAGTTAAGGACATATTTTTCAGGCCAACTCCATCCCTGTATCATTTGAGAATGTCCTAATAAGGCCAATGCCATTCCTGTATCATTTGAGAATGTCCTAATTAGGTCATCACTTACCTTCTTACCATCCATATTCTTAGAATGTATTTTCATACCATCCACAAAAATGCAATGTTTGGTTGATATTTCTGTTTTGTTGTGGACCAATCACATATTCTTCAGATTTCTTTAACAAAACGGACAGTAGGCTTAGTGAATGTATTATGGTAAGCTGTTGTTATTGTGGTTTTTGGCTGCAGGGTTATCAATGTCACGGTTTGGGTATTGATGTCTGTTGTATGATTGTAAAAGGTGATGTCATTGCTGTATTAATTGTGATGTGAGATGAGATTATCTGTATGTATTACAGCAAAAGCAAACCTCTGAACATTTAACAACTGGTTTTATTAAGGGAAGGCTAAGCAAGAATACATACATCAATTATCAAATCCCCACTGGTAACAAGGATGCAAGGATTTACTGAACTGTATTTGCCCAGCCATTAATTATCTGAAAAGTGGCGACCACCTTTCCCTGTGGGATGAAGTTAAAATAATAGACAGAGAATACCACTGGAAAATATGAAAACTAAAAGAAGCAGCATTTATGTTAGGACACAACAACCTCATAAGCAAAGTGCGTGCAGATATAAATGTGTTCTCTTCTGTCTTTGGTTTTGTAATTCTTGCTCTGAGGAAGGAGCTGCTTTCCAACAAAGATGCAAAGCTCCATCATTGGAATGTAGATAACATAAAGAAAGTCACTTATAAAACTTTAGAAAAGTCTTGCATATTTTTACTGTTCCACTTACAGACTGTATTTGTAGCCTGCAAATCAGTTGGTTGATTGGTTTTTCTGAAAACCCTAGCTTATCCAAATCATCACTTAGGCATTTACCCACAAAACCCAGTGCACCAATTATTATTGGTCTGAATCGGAATTTATAATCTGGATGCAGAAGCTGGAGGTTTCAAAGCAGTTGTCCCTAATTATCCTCTTCCTATTTGAGTTTTGAAGAAATATTCACTTTAGCAGGAGAGCTGACCTCTATGATGGATGGTACATACTTTTCTTGTCTGTTCCAAACAGTAATATTCAGCCTGTTCTGCTTACATCTGCCAAAAGTTTTGATGGGAATGTCCCATCAGTACTCTATGTATTGATGTTTGGGTATTTATTCAATAACAGGAAGATTTTATATTTATTCTGGAACAGTCTTTTTTGTAAGTGTTGTTGTAAATTGTCTTAGCAACCATGTCATGTTGCATAAGGAGGTGGTACCTTGAAGTCATTTTTGGGCATGAGCTCTCTCACAGACATATGACATAATCCACATTTTCTGTTAATATGTATGTATGTATTTTTGAGATTAATTTTAAGTATTTTTCTTTGCGGAATTCGAGCTGTTCATTAATGAAGTGACAAGGCTCTTTCATTTAAGTCAAGACAGCCTTGGAAATTTGTGGTTACCTTCATCGGTTGATGTCTGCATGTATGTGTGTCTCTGTATGTGAGTACATGTAGGTAAATGTGCACTTGTGTGTGTGTGTGTGTGTGACAGTTCACAAGTGTGCGTGCTTCGAAACTGTATGTGTGTGTGTGTGTGTGTGTGCATGCATGCCTGTGTATTTCATGAAAATCTGATTGTGTAACTGTGATTCCCTAAGAATCTTCAAATGGAGATTCCCTGAAATGTCCCACAAATTTTCAATTCATCTCTAATCCCTTGTATTTGGAGAATGCAAATCGATCTGCTATGATCCTTTTAAGTGAATCCTAGCATTTCTAGATATTTTATGCAGATCTGCTGTAAACCTAAGATTATGGGAACAAATCCAAATCTATAACCTGGATATTACAACCATAGGTTTCTCATTAGCTTGCCAGAGATGTTCTCTTTTTCCTCTCCAGTTTTTGAAGAGATGTTCATATCTTTTGACAAGGGATCTCTATAGCAGAACATGGATTTTGCCCCTTGTCCCATTACAATAATGTCTGGTCGTTTGTGTTTATATTGTGTTGCAGTTTTTATTGGAAACTACCACCAGTGTTCTTTATTTGAAAAGGTGTGGCGATGGCCTCTACCTTTGATATGGCTCTCTGCACAATCCTTCTCATATGCTTTAGTTGCTAGGGTATTCAACTCATGATCATAAGGTCATGAGTTCAATTGCAGGCAGAGCATTGTGGCCTTGAGCAAGACACTTTATTTCACATTGCCCCACTCCACTCAGCTGGCAAAAGTGAGTTGTATCTGTAACTCAAAGGGCCAACCTTGTCACATTCTGTGTCACACTGAATCTCCTTGACAGCTATGTTAAAGGTGTGCATGTCTGTGGAATACTCAGCCACTTGTACATTAATTACAGAAGCAAGCCGTTTCATTGATCTGATCAGCTGAAACACTCTTTATCATCATAACCAACAAAGAACCAGTTGTTGCATTTATAAACAATCTTGTCATGTCTGATGTCATGTCTCCAGGGGATTTCTTGTAGACAGCCCCAAATGATATGAAAGATATTGCCCACAATGGCAGGGCATGATCAAACCCTTTGCACATACATGCATGTGTGTATCTGTGTTTGTCCTCCACCTGTGTTTGATAGCCAGTGTTGGTGTGTTTATGTCCCTGTAACTTAGCAGTTCAGCAAAAGAGACTGATAAAATAAGGACCAGGCTTAAAAAATGTACTGGGCTCGATTCGTTTGATTAAAATTCTTCAAGGAAATGCCTCAGCATGACCGCAGTCTAATGACTGAAGCAAGTAAAAAGCAAAAGATATAGTCATACACGTTTTGCTTAATAATCTGCAGAAGTTGTAGAGTGACTCAAGGGCTGAGAGTTTGGTAAGTGCTAAGGCATGAATCTCTTGGCCCTTGAGCCACTCTGTAACTCCTGCCAATTATTCATAAAAACACAGAGAGAAGGCAACTGGAAATTCTTATGGTTCAACTTCCTGAGAGTGATGCAGCAAATCTGTGGTTGGTGCAAAGTTACAATCAGACCAGACCAAGGGTCATAGAGTGATGGAAGAGTGAGGCAGACAAAGTTGTAAAAGTGAAGAGACTGGAAGAATGAGAGGAAAAGAAGCTTGAGAATAGGTGTAAATGGTAAAGGAAGCAGCAGCAGCAGCAGCAGGTGAAAGGTGTTGCTGCTGGTTTACAGGATGAAGACCAGAGGCATGAGGTATTCTTGTTAGCAAATCAGTGTCAGAAAGAATTGTGATGTGGCTGAGAAGTGAGTGAATAATGGAACCTTAAGTAATTTTGAAAAGAAAGAGGCATGGAAGTGCTACTATGAAAGGTTAAATGTTGAAAATGTCTGGGGAAAAGAAATATTACCTTATCTAAACATAATGGAAGAATCAGCCATTCTAGTTAACGACAGTATGATAAATTAGATAATTAAGGATATGAAGATAGAACAAGTGTTTGCTTCATGAGAAATTATCACTAAGATGCTTACATGTGGAGTAGGAGACAGTCTAGTGACTTGTATGAGGGGGTGGGGCTGAAAAGGTCTTGGCTTTGGGTAAAATAAAATGCAGGAGGATCCATGAATTATGATTTTACTCAACATATTCCCCTCTCAGATTCACACACTTATTGCAGCAGTCCTTCAGTTTTTTAGGCTCTGTAAAAGAGCTTCGAAGGCTGGGCCTCCAACCAGACCTTTTGTGATACCCTCAAAGCCAGGAACTTTTCAGCAGCCCCTTGTATAGTTGATAAGCTTATACAGGAAGATATCCCAAATGACTGGTATAGCAGCATTATAGTCAACTGTTATGAGCATAAAGGAAATGCCTTAGAGAGAAATAATTACTGAAAAATCTAATTGCTGGACCAAGTCAGGAAAATTACAGAAAGCGTTATTGCCCAATTAATTAGGAACAGAATTTGGTTAGATGAGATGCAGTTTGGTTTTATGTTCGAGAGAAGAACTACTAATGTTCTCTTTCTAATGATTTAACTTCAGGAGAAATACTTAGCTAAAAGAAAGCCATTGCACTTGGCATTCATCAGCTTAGAGGAGGTTTCTTGCTCTGTGATCTGGTAGTCTTGGAAGAAGCAAGAGGTAGATGAATGGCTTGTGAGAGTTACAGAAATGCTATGAATAAGATGAGAGTTATAAATAAGTATAGCAATAAATTTAGAATACAGGTAGGAGTTCACCAAAACTTGGTTCTCAGTTGCCTCCTTTTCATCAAAATCCTCCCGGTCATGGCAAAGAAGTTTATCACTGGTTGCCCACAAGAACTCCTTAATACTGACAACCATGCTCTTATTGGTGAATCAGGAATGAAATTATAGAAATTCCAGTTCTGGAGGCAAAACCTACAATTAAAAACCACAAAGATAACTTAGCAAAGACCAAAGTTTTAGTAAGCCAAAAAATAAACAAGACTGCATTCTTCAGGTAAATGAATATTGTATGTTACTTGTGTATCAATTGCAATGCAACATGGTAGAGAGACATGGGCCCTGAATACAGAGGACATGGAAAGACTTAAAAGCAAAGAAGCTAGCATACCTTATTGGATGTGCAACATCAGTGTGCATGTACAAAAAGTGCAAGTGTGTTGAGAAAACAAAATGGGCATAAAAGGAGTGAGATATGGTGTGCAAGAGAGAAGACTGATGGTTTGGTCATGTGGTGCAAATGGCGAAAGACTGCAGCAAAGGTAAGTGCTGATCATGAAATGTGGATGGAACTTCTGGATGAAGGAGGCCCTGGAAGACATGGCCCTGTGAAGCTCAATAACTTGAGCTTCACAGAGGAGATGACAAAGGCCCCAGATGATAGGTGATTCAATGTTCTTGAGAAGATATATCTATCACAGCCAAAGTAAGATCCTTAACCCTTTCGTTACCAACCCAAATGAAACCAGCTCTGGCTCTCAGTACAAATGTCTTGTTTTCATAAGTTTTGAATTAAAATCTTCCCCCAAACCTTAGTCACAATTTATGTTCCTAACACCAGCTTAATGATAACTAAGTTATTTTACTGAATTCTTTGTTACATTTAAAGTAATTGAAAGAAACACAGAGCATCTCAAAATAAATACAGTTACGAAAGGGTTAAAGCATGTTTCTTAAGTTTGTACATACTGGGCCCTCCCCCTACACTCTTTCTGGCCCATCATGCATCGTCCTAAAAGCCCCCTAACACCCATCCTTCTGTCACTCCTCTACCTACTACTTGACTGAAATTCCTTTGGGAGAATCTGCTGAGCTGGCCCAGGAATAAGAAATATTTCAATATAGGTCAGTTTCTGACCACTACATGGCTCAAGTAGATGAGCCACATAGTGAAATGGTCATATATCTGGGTCAGAATGGCTGTCAAATATATACACATATCCTAGGGTTACAGTCCAGGTTACTCATTTATTTAGCAGTGTTGCTGCAGTACGAGAATATTGTCAACATATCCAGAATGACTCACACTCATGGCCTTCAGCCACATTACAGTATTGTTCACATATTTCCGATGTAATAAGCCTCAAGGAATCAACACAGATTCCTTGAGCAAGACTCTCTATTTCTCATTGCCCCCGTCCACTCAGCTGGCAAAAATGAGTTGTACCTGTAATTCAATGGGCCAGCCTTGCCATATTCTGTGTCACACTGAATCTCCCTAAAAGCTACATTAAGGGAACACAATGTCTGAGGGGTACTCAGCCAATTGCATATTAACTTCACAAGCAGGCTGTTCTATTGATCAGATCAACTGGAACCCTCATCATCATAACCAAATGAATGTCAGTCACACACGGATATCCTGAACGAAATCTAAAAAGAAGTTATTCTCCTAATGACCAACTCACTATGACTCGTGGTCCTCTCTCTCTCTTTCATCTATCGCCACTAGAAAAGTCTCCATTCCTCTGAACTAGCAACATGTATACTTCCCCTCCTCCGGGTCCAGCATAATACAATGAATGTCTCCCCTTCCTCTTATCCCAACTCTTCCTCACTCACCAACCCAGCTTCTTGTTAACAATTACTTTGGTCATACTTTGTATTTGGTGGAAGGCTTCCAGGATCATGGCCACATTGGCCAAAACTTTTCTGCCATTTCATCCTTCTTTACATTCACAGTTCAAATTCTGCTAAAATTGACTTTGCTTTCATCCTTTCGAGGTTGATGGAATATGTACCAGTTGAGCATTGGGGTCAGTGTAATTAACTTTACCTCAGCCCTGAAATTGCTGGCCTTGTGGTATGGGTCAATAAGATCCAACAAGCCAGATGACTGCCCTGAGCTCCAATGTCTTAGTTTAGGCCTGGTTTCCATAGTTGGAGGCCTTTTCTCATGCCAGCTGCCCCACAGAGGGAACTGGGTGACTTTTTTGTGTGTGACAAGTCAGCACAAGTCAGGTCACCAAGTTACTTGCAAAAAGTAGGTTCCACAGCTGAGTGGGGCTGCAGGATTGCAGGGTGTGCATTTGTGCCAGAAGTTGACAGTTTGAAATTATGATAGAGGGACCGAAATAGTAGCCTTGTAGCTACACCATGAGAAAAGTGAGAGGATGGTCAAGGTGAAGCATCAAGGTATGGGAACATGGATAAAGAGAGAGTAAGGGACAGAGATACAAGGTTGGCTGAGTGGGTAGGGAGGTTTGTGAAAGGGTG
>NC_043010.1:58165639-58183139 GCF_006345805.1 Octopus sinensis | reverse complement strand
CATCACCATCCTCATCATCATCACCATCCACATCATCACCATCATCGACTGCATTATCCCCATTGTCATCACAACGACCACCACCACCACTATCATCATCATGACCATCATCGCCGCCATCATCATCATCATCCACAATCATCACGATCATCATCATCTTCGACACCACCATCATCATCAACAACTTGTTAATTTCATCATCATCATAATCATTATCATCAACGCCATCAGCACTACCACCACCACCAGCACTGCTATTGCTGATCACTTAAAGATAATTTGTTACCCTCATGTTTCACCTCACCTTCCCCCTCACCTCCTACCTTCCATCTCTCAAATCATCTCTATCAGTCCTTTCCATCAATGATTGTCATTTCTTCAGAAGCCACTCACAATGGTGGTGATGATGGTGTGGTTGTTGTTGATGTAGTTATTATGACATATTATCTCTGGGGTTTTAAAGGAGTGTTTCTCACATATACACCTTGGAAACTCCCAGTTATCACTGTGTGCATGTGTGTGTGTGTGTGTGCACGCGCGCTCGAATGTGTGTGTGTACTAAGTGATGTGTGGAGTTTATGGTATAACATTTATTCCATGGTTTACAATTGTTTCATCAACCTGCAGGTGACCAATTACACATCATATCTTTAGGCATTGATGATTATAATGATTTAGTCATGCATTTTATATAAGGTATATATTTAAAAAAGATTTTGCAAAAACACAGTCGCAATATTTGAGCAAGATTTTCTTTCACTAAAATCATTAATTATTTTTAAAAATGATTAATCATAATATAATATCTTAAAAATAACAGAATGACATGAAATTTTGGGGAGGAAATTTTTTATATTGTAAGTGTTTCAACAGTTTACCGTTTTTCAGAGACGTTATTGGGTTCTCCATTTAGAAGTTGTTTTCAGTAGTTGCACTGCCTATTTTTGCTTTAGTTTCAGATTTTGAATTCTATAAAATGTTCTTTCTTATCTTTTGCCTTTCATAACTTATCATTTTCTTTTATTTTGGTAAAAAGGTAATATCTTGAATTTTCCATTTGCACAAATATCTAAATGTTCACTACATGGAACATTTCTTACAGAAATATCTTTGATTTGTTGTTTTTGTACTTTAACACGATTAATTTTTGATCCTATTCGGCTGATGTAATTCACATTGCATTGTGGGTATGTGATGCAGCAAATGAGATTTTTTTTGTTTAGCAATTCATATTTGCATTCACTTTCAATTTCTTCTCACTCTCAAATCTTTTTGTTGTTCAATTATTTCACAACTACAATGGTCTCCATAGTTTGTTCCTTGCCTTATTCCTTTCTCTCTTGTGAATTTCCCCTTTGTCAGAAATTTTTTTCAGATTTGCTGGTTGTCTTCATCTGTTGATAATTTGTGATTCTTTAATTATTTTTCTGAGATTTCAGGATTGGTATAGATTTAAAAGGTATCATTTAGCCAAATGTATGATGTTATAATTTCTAGTATTACAGGTAACTACAAATAGAATATTTATGATTGTGTTTGTTCCCTTTGCCTTCATTAGAAGTGTTTTTCCATAAGACAAATATTGGACTCCCTTTTGCTTTAGTTTTAACATACCTTAACTCAATTCTTTCTTTGTTTTTGTGGGAGATATTTTTGTTTCTGAAGGAACACATTTTATTTTACCTGTTATTTTCTTACGTCGATTTGAGTCTATAGTTGTCAAGAATCTTGCTATATTGAAGGGGATGTTCTTGTTAATGTGTGATGGGTGACAAAACTTAAAATCTAAATAATGGTGTGTGTCTGTATTCTCGCAGTAGAGATCTGCTGTAACTGTCTTATTTTCTTTATCAGAATGTCTAAAAAAAAGGGAAACTCCCTTTCAATTATTTCAATAAAGAAGTAGATTGATTCATAGATGCTATTTATTAATTTAATGAATTTTGTGAAGTCTTCTTTACCTCTGTTCAAAGAAGTGATGCAGTCGTCCAGAAATATTTGCAAGTCCAGAAATAAGGCGGCAAGCTGGCAGAAACGTTAGCACGCCAGGCGAAATGCTTAGCGGTATTTTGCCTGCCATTATGTTCTGAGGTCAAATTCCGCTGAGGTCGACTTTGCCTTTCATCCTTTCGGGGTTGATAAATTAAGTACCAGTTATGCACTGAGGTAGATGTAATTGACTTAATCCCCTTGTCCTTATTTGTCCCCTCTATGTTTAGCACCCTGTGGGCAATAAAGAAATAAGAAATATTTGCAAGTTTAAACAAGATTAGAAATACTGATTAGGAGTGATTCAAGAAAAGACAGATTTTCGTTTTCAAGGAAACACATCTCTAGTTTTACAAAAGTTGGTGCAATTTTTGTCCCCATTGCTGTGTCTTGTATTTGAAGATAATATTGGTTCCCAAAGAAATAATTGTTATCTAACACCAATCAGAAACCTTGAAGTGTAAATTTTTTTGGAAATCTCCCCTGAAAGCTGAATGGGTATTTTTCTATCTAGACTCCTACTGCTTCTCATATTAATCCATGGTGTATAATTGTTATGTCCAAACTAACCCAGGTCATCTCTATACTCACTCTTTCTGAGACATGGTTTAGGAAGTTCATGCCATCCCTGATGAAACTGGGAACCAATTTGCAGAAAGCTTTTAAAATTAAGTCAAGTAAATTGCTTGGTCATTGGGTGCTTGATGTTGGTCTTGCAACGATTGGATATAATTTTAACCCTTTAGCATTTAAACCGGCCATATCTGGTCCAAATTTTCAACTTCTTTTATATTCAAACCATCTAGATCTGGCCTCTCACTCATACCCTACACTGACATCCTCAAAATAAACCATCACATCATCAAATTCTCAGAACTACAAGATAATGCAGGATTAATTGAAAACGATGTGAATGAAAAGGCATTATATTTGACAGAGTAATCTGAACACTAAAGGGTTAAACCAGACTGTTTGGGAATCATTAAATATGTTGCATTGAGATCCTATGAGCTGTCATTGATATCTTTAGATTTACAAATTTTTGGTAGTCCATAATAGTTGCTAGTTTTTACCTCAAAATAAGTTAATTAACTTTTTTCCCAATTGTTTTGAATTTGTTGATTTTTCAATTTTGTTCATTGTTTGTTTATCTGCATTGATTTCTGATTTTTGTCGAAATGGTTTTGTATGAAAATAAATGTGCGTGTGTGCGTGTGTGTGTGTGTGTGTGTGTGCGTGCGTGCGTGCGTGTGTATACCACCTCACAAAAGGTGTAATGATGGCTGAAACTTCTTGAAATCATAGATGCCAAATATTTCATAGTGGCATTGATGGGGTGGGGATAGGGGCTATGATACAATAAATTGGTTCCACTTGTACAGCTTCAGGGGTGTTGAAGGTGTACCAGAGGTAAGAGCAGTTGTAATTCTCTCGTCCCTTGCATAGATGTGTGCCCTCTTCTGGTACCCTGTCTTGGCAATCAATATCTGCAATGGATAAACACGATCCTTTTAGGGTTTGTCTTCTCTTTCTCTTTTCTTCTACGTTTCTTACACATCTTTTTAGATTTTGACCATTTGCTCCGTCCTTGTCCAGTCTGATGGACAGACTAACAACACAGACATGCACATGCACATGCGATAGGGGTGAACAGTGAGGATGAGTGCTCAACGCTGTATTTGGTGGATAAAAATATTCTTTATTTGAAGGATTAACGTTACTACCCATCTTTCATACAGAAAATTCCACAAATATTCTAGCATTCCACTTAAAAATGTTGATAACCAGTCTCCATGTTCGATTAAAATATATGAGATAACATGAGATTTTATGGGATCTCAAAAATACTGTTGGGGTTTCCAAATATTGGTAGAAATTGGTAAAATATTCATGGATTCTGTGTTCATCATGGTTTAATTGCACTGCATGTATATATATTCCCTTGTACCATTATTCTTTTATTCTTTTACTTGCTTCAGTCATTTGACTGTGGCCATGCTGGAGCACTGCTTTTAGTTGAACAAATTGACCTCCAGAACTTAATCTTTGTAAGCCTGGTACTTATTCTATCGGTCTCTTTTGTCGAACCGATAAGTTATGGTTACGTAAACACACCGGCATCGGTTGTCAAGCGATGTTGGGGGACACACATATACGACGGACTTCTTTCAGTTTCCGTCTACCAAATCCACTCACAAGGCTTTGGTTGGCCCAAGGCTATAGTATAAGATACTTGCCCAAGGTGCCACACAGATCGTGTGGTTGGAAAGCAAGCTACTTACCACACAGCCACTCCAGCACCTATATAAACGTATGCTCCATTTGTCAGATGACTGTGCTTTAGTGCATGTCTGTGCATGTCTGTGCATGTGTCTACTGATTGTTTTATGTGGTTTACAAAGGTTTCTAACCTTTATAAGTTGGCGAAGTTGCAAGATCAGAAAAAAATATTTAAGTCGTATGATGTCTTGTATATGTTTTATGTGTGTGTGCACAGCTTAAACTTCTAGCATTAGTTACCAAGATGGTATGAAGAGATGATATTTATTATGTATATTATGCATAATATATATATATGTTAGCCCCATAATGTAAATTTTTTTCTGGCTTGATAGGTAGTGCGGTTGACAGGGTGTCAAGCTTGAAATTGCAGTTTAAGTAGTCAATTGTGTAATCCAGAGACAAGTTTCTTCACTAATATTCAAAATGTTGCTGGTGAAAAATTATGATGTTTAATTCCTCTGAAACACAGGTATTGCATCTGGTGCCTTGACCCTTATATTTGCTTGCCTTAGCTTTGATGCTCCACTTTATTTGGTGGCTGGTTCATATTATCATCTTTAAGGTTCCATACCATATTATACAGAGATATCTTTGATGTTAAATTACATAGTTAGGCTCTTTTGCTTCATCATTGATTAAATAATAAGTCTAGAGGTAGATTTTTATATATGTTTGTTGTATTATCGATTAGCAATTTATTGTGTGTGCAGTTATCTATCTCATAATGAATCTTTGTTTTATATGCTTTTACAAATGTGTTTGGAGGGTTTTTAATAGGGTCAAGAAATTGATGTAATTTATGTTGGAACATTTTTAACTAATTTTATAAAGTCATCTCCAAGTCAGTCTACATCTTTAATATATTGTGGGATTTACAAGGTTTAAAACCAGTTTGAAATCACACCGTAATATCTTTTGAAATATAAGTAATAAACTAGATATTGTAGCCCTAGATCAGTGCTTTTCAAACTTTTTGCTGGAGCGGAACCCCAAGGAAACATTCTACTGGCTCGAGGAACCCCTGTGCAATAATTTAATAGTCTTATGCACACATATCTGCACAGGAGAATTAAAAATTACTGTCGATTTTAGCAGTTTTGTAACTTCTTGCGGAACCCCTGGACTGTACTGGCGGAACCCTGGTTGAAAACCACTGCCCTAGATACATTTATGTCTGAAAAGGTAAGATAGGTATAGCTTGCAATCTTTGATTATAGGTATGTTGGAGCTGGGTTGACCCTGGGCTAGACAACAACAATAGCAACATCAACAATCACAAAACATTTTTAATCTGAAAACTTCCCTATTTGTCTCCAAACACTAGAATTTATTTTGATCTTCGTGTTTTATCGATTTTATCAAACATTGGCACAAATTCCAAGACCACAAATTTAGGGAGATGGAGTGTTGGGGAGTTAAAATAAATTAAACAGATTGCTTATTAGTTATTTTATCAAAGATGGAGGGTAAAAATTGACCTTCTCACTCCCTGCCCTGGGGGATTTCTCTTCAGAATATTGTTATATTGCACTAGTCTTTCAGCCCGTTGCTCCACCAATTCTTTATCTCAGTTGCCTTCCTGTAATATTTATTTTTAACAATTCCACACATTTGAAGTGGGAAACATTGTTAGTTAATTTACATTATTTACATTTGACAGATATTTGTCCTCATCTTGTTTGTTGTTAACTCAATGTTTTGGCTGATATACCCTCCAACCTTCATCAGGTGTCTTGGGGAAATTTCGAACCTGGGTTCTCATTCCTAAGGGATACGTCAAATGTAAATAATGTACATAATTCCTCGTCTCTTAAATATAGAACTCTATTGTTAATTAAATCAAACTCCAAAACTTAATATATTTTTTTCTGGTCCCAGATGAATTTCAGGCAACATTGGCCCCTCTTTGGGGTTAAACTCAGTATGTAGATGTCCATCATAAATATCACAAGACATTCTCTCTGATGCTCTCTCTGTTCTTCCAGTCTATAGTTCTCTACAAATTATTGACAATTCTGTCTCTCAATATTAGGGCATTATTATTATTATCATCATTATTATTATTATTATTATTATGAACCAACTTCACAGCAGGAGGTGCAGATGAGGGCAGCTGCATCGAACTCTCTCATGCACCAAATGGCAATTGCTGAAAAGCATTCGTGAAGTAAAATCATGTAGCAACACCGAATGGCGGTGCCCCAGCATGGCCACAGCTTGTGAGCTGAAACTAGATAAAATAAACTAAAAAAAAAAAAAAAAAAAAAACATTTGATAGTTCCAGGCAAATTTCCGCTGCATCACCTGCTACTCCTCTCTGTTGCTGGGCTGTGTACAGCATTGTGTGTTTGTGTGTGTAATGTGAGTTGTGCTCTTCTGTTGGGCGTCCAACCATTTGAGTACTTGTTGAGGTGGTTGTTTATTTTATAGAGTGGGCCTTTTGTTTGTTGGTTGTTTTATTTGGGTTGTACTATTAAATTGATAGTGTCATGCCTAGGATGTGGGCCATTTTTGGGACAGTGTGTAGTGTTGCAGGTTCTTCCTTTATTTAAGAAAGTAGGGTTTAGTTTAAAAGTTATTTAGTTATTTCTAGCAGGCTAAATGACTTTATAAAAGGCTCATCCTAAGTGAAATCTCTTTTGTTGGCGTTTGTCTTTATGTGTTACAATACTGCGTCACAATTTGTGTTACTAAGTGATATCAAATGTGTTACAAAGTGATGTCACAGTATGTATCACAGTATTATCTCTGCTTCATCTTGTAACAACTGTATTTATTGTTTATCCCCAAGACACCATTCACTGAGCAGACATGCGTAAACACACTCCAACCACGACCATTCTGTCTCTTCTGTCATAGTGCACCCATGACTACATTATCTTATGTGTTCTTGGTTTTGGGGATAAAACAATGTGATTTGAGACAGATCAGCTGTTATTTCTTGCAAGTGATGAGAGATCCTTTTATATCTCATGGAGTACCCCACATTGTATGTTACAAAATGCTATCCCTGTTATTGTTTAGCAAGAACTTCCTCATCAGTGTATACCTTGGTATACCACAGCATTGTTTCATACTATTTACATATCACATATCAAATGGTACAGTATTTTGGTATCTGGTGAGATAAAATATCAATGTCACACTAGTGTAACATTATCATGTATCACACTGTGTCACAATGTCCTGTAGCTGTGTTACTATAAAATGTGTCATGAGGTTCATTGCGATAAGGTGTCAGCATGTATTATGCATCACAGAGTATTATTGTGCCACAGAGTGTGTCACACCATGTGTTACAATTTATATTACAATATGGTATCAAACCCTGTTACACTGTCCTATATCAAGATCATGAATTATTTCTGTGTTACAGTATGATAGCATCATAGTCTGTGTTACACAAACACGTGGCACAATGAATGTTACAATATGATAATCTCACAGTGTTTCATTCTGTATGATGGTGTCACTGTGTGTGTATTTTGCAATGATATGTCACAGTCAGTGTTACTGTACAAGTGTGTAACACTATAAGCTATCCTGCATCATAGAGTATTATTGTCATAGTGTTACACCATCATGTGTTAATGTTTGTGTTACAATATGGCGTCATGGCATATCATACTATCCCATGTCAAATCACTGTGGTAATGTCACAGTACGTGTTACAGAATTATGGCACAATGGGTGTTATAGTATGATTCTCTGTGTCAGAATCATGTGTCACAATCAGTATTTCAGTACAAGTGCGTGATGGTGTGCGTGTTTGTGTGTGTGTGTGTGTGCATGTGCTTGTGTGTGCATGTGTGTATGTGTTACTCAGCCATGTAACTCCATGTAACCGTGACAATATCTCCCCAATTTATGTAGAATGGAAATCTAAATAATATGAGAGTCTAAATAATAGTATGGGTCTCTAGATAATGTTGCTGCAATTTTTAGACAGAAAATATATCATTTAAACAGGGACACACAAATAATATCGTTGTCATCATCACAGTCATCATCATAATCATCATCATCATCAATAATGATAATAATGATAATAGAAACCACTCCTGCCTGCCAACCGAATGCATCCCCCTCCTCCTCCTCCTCCTATCATTGCATTCATTCTGTCACTGCTACTACTACTACTACTGAAGCAGTTTGCCTTCTTAATATTCTCCTTATTGCTGTTGTTGTTGCTGTTGATATTATCAACGTTGTTATTGTTAGTATTGTCATCATTACTGGTGGTGGTGGTGGTGGTGGTGGCGGCGGCAGTTACAATGATGTTCTTATTGTTATTCCTATTCTTATTGCGAAGGCCGTTGTTTGTTGTTGTTGTTGTTGTTGGTGGTAGTGGTGGTGGTGGTGGTGAGAGTGGAGGTGTTGTTGTTGTTTTGCTTTCTTCCATCAGATTCTGGATATTTTGCATTTTATGATATTGGGAACAATTAATTGATTGACGTGTGCATGTGCGCATATATAGACATGAGTGTGCGTATGTGGGTCTATCTGTGTATGTGTGCATATGTCTGTGTGTGTGTTTATAAGTGTGTAACTACTTACATAAATGTATGTGCATGGTGTGTGTGTGTGTGTATGCATAATTGCATTTATGCGTGCTTAAGTGATTTGCATAGATTTGTTATGTGTTCTGTGCATAGATTTGTGTGTGTGAATGTGTGTGCCTGTACATGTGTGTGTGTGTGTGGACCCTTGTCCACTCCCACCACCACAACCCCCCTCTATATATATAAACTGTTTCTGCCCCCACCCCTCTCTCTCTAACAATACCCAGAAGTCTTCCTAAGTGGTTTCTCACTTACCAGCAACCATTCAGGGATGAGTCTGTCCCTTTATTGTGTTAGCAGGGGACACCAAACAAGACATATTAATGACCACCATTATACCATTTATACCATTAACTGTGCATTCAATGATCAATGGAAGGAAAGAGGGTGAGGGTGAGGGTGAGGAGGAAGGAAGGAATTGCCATTAGGGAGTAGCATCATATCTTGGACAAGAGAAGATGGGCAGTTCTTTATTCAGGTGTGGTGGACACTTATCCAACCTCCTCCTCCTCCTTTTCTTGTTGTTGTTGTTTAGCTCAACCGAAGTCAGTCCTGACGCAGTGGAGAAATGATTAAAGAAGTCCTACAAAAACACATGTAACAGAAGCACACTTACAAATACAAAGACATACACACACACACACACACACACATATCTAATGTACCTTTCTTTTGTTTAAGATGGTAACATGTGACAAGAGGGAAATTTAGCTGCTATATTTAGCATGCTAAATTACCATATAGAAGTTTCCCTTGTTAGCTTTTTTGTTGTCTTCATCCAGTCTCGATAACATGAAGAGGTGTCCTTCATTGGCTTATATGTATGTATTCTTTTATTTGTTTCAGTCATTTGACTGTGGCCATACTGGAGCACCACCTTTAGTTGAACAAATCAACTCTGGGACTTATTTTATCAGTCTATTTTGCTGAACCACTAAGTTACATGGATGTAAACACACCAACATCAGCTGTCAAGCGATGGTGGGAATACAGATACACACACATATATATATATATATATATATATATGACAGGCTTCTTTCAGTTTCCGCCTACCAAATCCACTCGCAAGGTTTTGGCTGGCCTGAGAGCTATAGTAGAAAACACTTGCCCAAGGTGCCACATGTTGGGACTGAACCCGAACCATATGGTTGGTAAGCAAGCTTATTACCACACAGCCACATATAAAAAATAAATAGCGTTATGATATGAAGGAGATTGAGGTTAGCTTCTATGTAGAGTTCTCTTCCATTAGAACATGCATACATAAGAGAGTAGTGTGTGATCTGAATGAGATTTGGTCATTATTTCTACCACATTTACCTACCATTTAGAAGCCTCCATCATCACAAAGGTTCCTCCTGTTTTCATTATATCTGTTTAAAACAGGGATGTGTTTGTTTTTTAGGTTGCTCTACTTGTATAAGAATGTGGCTCACCTTAAATATATAAGTTGCCACAAGGAAAAGGTGGGGCTTATTTAGTGGGGGACACTGTACCGTTACACAAAACAGGTTTTGTTGTGTTTTGTTCTGACATTTTGTGTTCTGAGATCAAATTCTACTTAGAGAAACGTTTTTTCTCATTCTTCTGGGGGTCAGTCTAGGGGAAATTAGTGGAATTGGGAAAGAATTGGACAAAATGCTTTGCAGTATTAATTCCTGGTTTTTGTATAGAGAGGGTCCTGGCTATGACCTTGTCTATAGGACAATGACAGAACAGTGTCTTATCAAAAATACCCAAAGCAGTCAGGAAGTCACCTTTGGGTACCTTATACCCCCATCCCTCAACCATAATAATTCCATGACAAATATACATTCATGACCAAAACTTGTTCATTGAGATGATGGAATAGGAAAATATGTTGTCATTCCTTACACTGTCTGAATGAGAAAGTTGGTGTGGGTGTCACAAGATGGGTTGTAATAGAACAGGTTTTGGTGACTGTCCTAGTTGTAAGGGACAGTACTACTATTGAATGGGATGGAGAGGTCCTTATTACAAAGGTTGGAATTAGTAGAAGCAGTTTTTAATGATATATATACACATCATATGTTTGTTTTCCATGCTGGCATGAGTTGGACAGTTTGACTGAGAACTGGCAAGCTGGGAGGTTGCATGAGGCTCCAGTCTGATTTGGCAAGGTTTCTACAGCTGGATGCTCTTCCTAATGCCAACCACTCCTAGAGTGTAGTGGGTGCTTTTACTTGCCACCAGCACGGGAGCCAGTCAGGCAGCACTGGCATTGTCCACACTCAAATGGTGCTTTTTACATACGTGTGTGTGTGTACACATACACACACACACACGTGAATAAATATATATATAGATTAATAGATATCTGTTTATACAAACTCATGATCATAAGATTGTGGTTTCAATGCCCGGATCAGGCAATGCACTGAATTCTTGAGCAAAACCCTTCACTTCACATTGTTCCAGTCCATTTGGCTGGCATAGATGAGTTGTGCCTGTGACAGATTGGTGTCCCATTGAGGGTGTGTGTGTGTGTATTATATATATATATATATATATATGCCGCAGAATCCAGGAAACCAGGTTTGTTAGCCTATAACTTGGGATGGGCCTTTCATCCTGAAAAATGATGAACGGAAAATGCATCATCCGAACATGGTCAGTGCCAGTACCCCCTGACTAGTTCCCATGCCAGTGGCATGTAAAAATCACTATCTAAACATGATCGATGCCAGGTCTACCTGACTGACTTCCGTACTGGTGACATGTAAAAAGGACCATCCAAATGTGGCTGATGCCAGTACCCCCGACTGGCTCTCGTGCTGATTAAAGACAGACACACACGCACACACACATATACATATATACACACACACACATACATGCACACACACACACACACACACAGATATATAAATATGTGTTTACCAGTTTTTGCCTCTCTCAACTCTAAACTTGATAAAGTCGTAATATAGCAAAAAGAATTCACTACTACTGTTGGGTAATCACCACCACCACCACCCGCTACCACCACTACTACAGTACCACTACATGCCACTTGAGCCCTATCTCCAATAAATCAATTTTAAGTATTTCAGCAGTAACCATTGTCTAGTTTCTAATATTTAAAACAAACGATTTTCCATTTTAGATGTAAACTTGGAGTCTCCGTGTCCTTGTTTGACTGGGTCGAATAGAACAGGCAGAGATCTCTCAAAACAGCATATTAACGTTTTACAAAAGAACGGCATATTAGATGATGTGGCCCTTGGAGTAATATGCGTAGGGAAAAGAGGAGATTGACTGAGTTGGAATGACTTAACAACTAAATTGAAACATACCATTAAAATTATACTTCCTTCTTTAAATATGAATAATTATGAATAATTATATCATCAAAGTTAAACAATTCGTCCATTAATTCTATTGGTACCAATTTATCTCAGCCTACGTCTTGTTCATGGATAAAAATATGTTCTTGTTTAAACTGAAATCTACCATCATAATATTTTAATATTTAAAAATATTTTGTTTATTTTTCAAAACCGTTTTGAAGTCCTAACAATATAGTATCTCATGAGTCGTCTCCCTTACTGTTCCCTATTTCAACACCGCAGGAACGTTTGCTCGTTTCCCTCCTGAGATGGATTTAAAGGGAGGCAACCTTGTATTGCTTCAACCAGACCCCATATGTCTACGATCTGATGCAGTAGGGTTCTTCAGCGCCAAAGACATTCCACTTGTGACCGTTTCATGTTTTAATCGTACACAATCTATCTGGGACCATATCAGCCAATGGACCTTCCCCTAGGAACAGTGGAGAAGGTTAACTGAAAAAGATTTGGCTGTTATTTTTGCCACTCACACAACTCTTGTGAAGACTTCGACTTAGGATAGTTTGATGGGATGTATATAGACTAAAGTGTATATAGATAGGGTGTGTATGTTATATATATATATATATATATATTATATATATTATATATATACAACACACACATATAGATAGATATAAATATGTATATGGTATACACACACACACACACAAAAACACATATATATATATATATATATATATATATATATATATATATGAATAAAAAAATGGAGTTAACGCAGTGTAATCAAAATTTTACTTTCGACACACGTTTCGAAAATTCCACTGATACTATTCAAAAGAATAAATGGTATAAACAATGCAATCTTCTCCTCAGGAAAGTGAAAAAAACGAAATCGTCAATAAGACATTTTAGCAAAAATGATGGATTTGTATAGCGATAGACAGAACGCTATTAATATTGTTTAAAAAACCTTATATGATATAACGTCATAAGTAGCTAACAGAAAGAGTAGGGATATTAATAGTGAATGTTAAATATAAAGGAATTAAAGTTTAAATTACATATAATGATAGAGACTACTTATATGCACTAAATGGCAAAAAAACACATTTAGTGCATATAGTAGTCTCTATCATTATATGTAATTTAAACTTTAATTTCCTTTATATTAACATTCACTATTAATATCCCTACTCTTTCTGTTAGCTACTTATGACGTTATATCATATGAGGTTTTTTTAAACAAATAATAGCGTTCTGTCTATCGCTATACAATCCATCATTTTTTGCTAAAAGTCTTATTGACGAGTTTCGTTTTTTTCACTTCCTGAGGAGAAGATTGCATTGTTTATACCATTTCTTCTTTTGAATAGTATCAGTGGAATTTTCGAAACGTGTGTCGAAAGTAAAAATATTTGATTACGCCTGCGTTAACTCCATTTTTTTATTCATATTATTCAAAATATTCAACGTAAACACGAAGTTTCTACTTTATAAACAAGGAGTTACAACACCTTTACTTGAGAGATTTTTGCTGCCCTGGTAACTATTTATTTATTTTTCCGTGTTAATTGTTAACAAGGTAAAAATACACTTATCTATTTATATATATCAGCCAAAGACTGCTTATTCCTTTTCAGTACAGATATTTCTCCACAGATAAGAATACTTGTAACTCGCATAGGCAAAAGAAAAAAAATAACGAAATCAAACAGTCTTGATTAATTGTGGACGTGTTTCTGGGTTAGAATTATACAAATTCACTCCTGTCATCAGTACAATAATTCGATAATTTATACCCAAATAATTAATAATTATTTACCCTTATATATAAATGTTATGTCCCCAGCCACTACACATTCTTTATTTTCTCTCCTTGTTTCTTTCTGTGGAAGAGTGTAGACTCGAAATGTTAAAGACTTTTTCACTTCCCAAGTGATATACAAATACAATTGTTTGTTGTCTACACCACCTGTCTTCATCTTTTGTTTTATTTTTTTTTTTGTGAATTCTCCATATATATATATATATATATATATATGCCTATATATCTATATACATATATATTTATGTGTGTCTATATATATGTATATATATATATATATATATACATACATATAGATAGACATAGAGATAGACAGATTGGTATCTACCTACCTATCTCTATCTCTCACTGCCTCTGTCTACACACACGTGGATCAGTTAGAGGATTCATTACACTGAAGGCATATCAACAAGTAGGACACCCCATATCAACAAGGCATATCAACAAATAGTCTAAATTTCTCAAAGGGAGATATTCAGTAACAGTTCTTTAAAATAAAGTATATTTGCCAACATAATGTGGCAGTCTTGTATGGGACTATGTTACTGCTGTTTAGCCCCAGGAAAAGTCATTTCCAGCTGGCAATATGACATTGCAAAGATAATCTGGAACTCGACTGAGGAAAGAAAACTCCGAATGATCCATCCATGTTTTTCTTTTCTTCCGTTTTGTATCATCTTTTTGGATGTTTTGTTGTCCCATTTTTTGTATTCCTTTTGATATGTGTATATATATATAATATATATATGTGTTGTTATATGTGTGTATATATATATATATATATATCTATATATATATATATATATATATATATGTATTAATATATGTATGTATATACTGTATGTATATATATGTATGTATATATATGATTTATGCATATATATATGTATGTATATATATGTAATATATGTATGTATATATATGTATGTATGCATATATATATGTATGTATATATATATGTATATGTATGTATATATATATGTATATGTATGATATATTATATGTATATTATATCTTATGTATGTATATGTATATATATATATATATCTATATATTATATATATATATATATAATATATATATATATATATACATATGAAGTTAATATAAACAAAAAGCACAAAACACAACAACGCGAGGACGTGGAATAAATATAGTATTATTGGACGGTCAGGCAAGAAGGAGGGTTCAACGTTTCGAGCGGAGCTCGGAAACATAGAAGGAAAGATCCAGAGAAGGGAAGACAGAGGAAAAAAAAATCGCCAACAGTACACATGCGGTCACACACACACACACACACACACACACACACACCATATATATATATATATATATATATAATATAAGGATAAGACCTATATAAGATTTTATTGAGTAGCCAGCGTGTAAACCACTTGAGGAAAAAATTAGTACGAGGTATCTAATTCTTTTCTTTAAATATGAAATACATTATATTAAGGGCTATTACAGTGCGTAAAAGCCCCATGATTTAATGGAACTCTTGAAGTGGAGGAGAAGTTCCTTCAATAAAAACAAAATGGTTTAATTGTATACCATTAAGGATGTGGTTTAATAGCCCTTGATATTATGTATGTATGTATGTATGTACGTACGTACGTACTTACACACGCACACACATACTTTTTGTGGAGATGATAGTAATGGTGGTGTGGTTGGTATGTGCAGTAGTGGGAGTGATTGCAATTGTGTCTGTGAGTGTGGTGGTGTTGGTGAAGATGGTGGTGGTCATGTTGGTGTTGTTGGTGGTAGGGGTTACTCAACAATAGAGGTCACTTCCTACTGCTACATTATGATTTTATTCAGTTTAAAGTTGAGATGGTCAAACATTAGCAGAAACACACACATCCATGCATTTGTATAGTATGTGTCATTGTGTTTGTGTTTGTGTATTTTTTGAACAACAAAAGACACAAATGGAAAACAAGAGAAACAACATAAAGAACGACCCTTCGTCAGTTGTTGGCTGTTTCTCTAGTCTCGTATTTCGAGCTATGAACAACAATGTATGTTTTCAGTAAAACAGTTGCTCCTAAAAGCAAATTAACTAAAATTTGGGATTTTGCAGAGGGTCAAAATTGGTAACACAAACAGGAGAGTGGAAACAAACCAGAAGGGCTGCTAAGCTGAAACAAAGCTGTGGTGGTGAATGTGTAAATCAGTGTTGGACTGGAGACAGACAAGGAGATGTCTTCCTTGATCCAGCTACAAGAGAGAGAAAGAAAGGAGCACAAGGTAGGAGAAATATGGCTGAAGGTCAGGTGTGCGCAAGGGAGGAAGAGAGAGTGACAAACAGGACTGTGAAGGGGAGAGGAAAAAATTGGAGATAAGATAAGTGAGAAAAACTGGGGAGAGAGAAAGAGAAAAACAAAAGAGTGAAAAGATTGTAGTGTACATCAAAATTATTAAGATAAAACTTGGAAGCGGATGTGTGGCGTTCAATCATATAATAATATAAATAATATATATATATATACTCTTACTCTCTCTCTTTTACTCTTTTACTTGTTTCAGTCATTTGACAGCGGCCATGCTGGAGCACCGCCTTTAGTCGAGCAAATCGACCCCGGGACTTATTCTTTTTTGTAAGCCCAGTACTTATTCTATCAGTCTCTTTTGCCGAACCGCTAAGTGACGGGGACGTAAACACACCAGCATCGGTTATCAAGCAATGCTAGGGGGACAAACACACAAACACACACATATATATATACATATATACGACAGGCTTCTTTCAGTTTCTGTCTACCAAATCCACTCACAAGGCATTGGTCGGCCCGGGGCTATAGCAGAAGACACTTGCCCAAGATGCCACGCAGTGGGACTGAACCCGGAACCATGTGGTTGGTTAGCAAGCTACTTACCACACAGCCACTCCTGCATCTATATATAGATTTATCTATATGTACAGTTCTATATTTAAGAGATGAGGATTAATGTACATTATTTACATTTGACGGATAACCCCAAGATTCTGAGTTTGATTCCAGGCAGTGACCTGAATAATTATAATAACATTAAAAAATACCTAAGGAATGAGAACCCAGGTTCGAAATTTCTCCAAGACACCTGATTAAGGCTGGAAACGTTGTCAGCAACAAACAAGATGAGGATAAATATCCGTCAAATGTAAATAATATACATACATACATGCTGAGACCCCCTTCTGTCATGACTGACCATGGGATTTCACCTACAAAGTTGCCCTCCCAGTCACAAATCCGGACAAGGTTGTTTATGAAAGACCAGCAGTCACCTATGCATACCAGCCTCCCCTTTCCTTGCCACCAGTGTTATCCAAGGGAAAGGCAAAGGGGCCGATACAGCTTGGCACCTCTGACGTCGCAACTCATTTCTACAGCTGAGTGAACTGGAGTAACGTGAAGTAAAGTGTCTTGCACAAGAACACAACATGCAGCCCAGTCCAACCTCATGATCTTAAGCTCGACGCTCTAACCACTGAGCGATGCGCCTTCACTTTATATATATATATATTATATATATAT
>NC_043010.1:58125639-58163139 GCF_006345805.1 Octopus sinensis | reverse complement strand
TATCCTCTCATCAGTGATCGGTTATTTTCTTCATGACAGAAAGTATTCAAGAAACTGCCTCATATATGGTCACTTGTTAAGTGAAATTGCTTCGAAAATAAAATTTATGTACAACAGGTAAATATTATTTGGATAAATGAATTAATTAAATACAATATTAAGGGGTCTAATTGTTGAGGAGTTCTAGGGATCGTAGGGCGGTTCTAACAATTTAACAAGCGGTTCTCTCCCTTTGTTGACGCTTTTTGGTTAACATGGATTAGCTCCCTTACATTATGGCTGGGCTTTAAAAGGCGTCGGTTTAATTGTATAGGAGAAAGGATTGGGTTGGAAGGGATTTGAATGGAAAATGATTTATAGAGAGATTAGAGAGTAACAATGGATGGTGGCAGTGACAAGGGGAGATCCTCGGAACTTACACACAAATCATGACTAAAGATTCAGTTAAATAATTGACATATACATGGCGGTGCCCCAGCATGGCCACAGCTCATTAGCTGAAACTGGAAAAATCAAAATCAAATACTACAGAAATACAAATGTAGCAAATCTGAGATGGAAATAGCAGGGTGGTGGTGGTGGTGGTGGTGGTGGTACACCATCATTGCTGTTGTTGTTGTTGTTTGTCAGACTCATAGCCCTTTATCTTTATATATATAAAACTGAGAATGTGTGTCTGTCTGTCTGTCTGTGTTTCCCTAAAACTTGAGAACTACACAACCAATTTCATTCAAATTTTACACATGCCTTACTTAGGGTCCATGTAGTTTCATGGGCCAAAAAAAAATGTTCAACTTCTTGCCTAGAGCGAGCCCATAGCAATATCATATCTTCCCCACTATTTCAGTATTACGTGTTAAAAGTGAAACAAAAACATTTCTCTATTTTATGTCAGATAACAATAAAAATAATAATAACAATTGAATTATATGTAGTAAGTAATAATTAAAATCAAACTAAAGTATAATATAATCGTAACATAAAAAAAAAGTAAAAATAGAAATTGGTATAAAATTGCATCAATGACTTGAACTTGAATAAGTGGTTTCACATGAATGGGAATAAATTAAAAATAAAATTAGCATGCAGAAATGGAATAATAAAAAATGGATAATAAAAAATTTAATTAAAGAAAAAACTATTGTCTATAAAGTATACAATGAAAAGAAAAAAGAAGATTTGAACACGTGGAGGAAAGCACCCTCGAAAAGTGTCTTGGTGCGACTATGAAAGTTATCTAATCAGAGGCGGTAAATTCGCCACAATAGAAGCAAGGTTCGAGTCAACGGAGCGTGCAAGGGAGTACTCGACTCAAACTTGCAAAGTGGAAGCATTTTATTTTTACCTTTATATCTGGGACGTAGGAGGTCCCGGAAAAAAATTTAAAATGCCCTCCTCCCCCAGAAGTAGAGGTAGGCTGGATTGTAGCCACACTTCTATACAAGAGGGAGGACAAGATACAATTGATCGAAATTACAAGAGACGGGCTAACAATTCCAGTCTGTTATATATTTTGAGTATTATTATCACTAGCGATATCAAGATATAACTTTGCATTTTGTATTTTACGTGTAGATGTATATATATAGATGTACATGTAATATGTACACATATATATACACATATATACATGCACTAGCACTATGACCCGGCAACGACGGGTCTTTAATGCTAGTATGAAATATAATGTAACACATCTCCAAGATTATATCCTGAACTGTAATGTATCAAAGATGTAACATAGCCTGTAACACAGACATAACTTGTGTGTGTTTTGTAAATGACGTGTCAGGTGAAATCGTGTCTTCATCTCTTTTTCTGTTTGATTTTTTTTCAGAAGCTGTCAGTGCTGTGAGTGGAGATTGAACCATGAATGTCATCAATGGGGTGTCTATGTGGACACTACAGTCGGCGATATTATTATTTTCCTGGCTGACCGGCTGCCACAGCATTGACCTTACCTATCATGTGGAGGAGGAGAAATACTCGGGCACTTACCTCGGGGACATTGCTGCTGACTCCCACTTAAGAGACAGTTTACCATTCCAAGATCACAACTTAGTGACATTTAACCAATTGAAGCCACGTCGCAATGGCAAACACCAGTTGTTCAACGTGACAAAGGCAGGTAAGCTGTACACGGCACAGACATTAGATGCCGAGAAACTATGTACATATAATATGGAATGTTTCCGCATTTTCAAAATTGCCATCCACCAAGATGAAACTTTCATGAAAATATTGAAGGTGAAAGTGGTCATTGTGGACATAAATGACCACAAACCTGAGTTTGCCAAAAAACTGGTCAGCCTTCAGTTTGATGAAGGCGATGGAAAGGGCATGAGGAAATCCATTCCTAATGCTGTAGACAAGGACGTTGGTGTGGTCAATTCGAAAATTACTTATCAGATAGAACGCAGCTCTGAGAAGGCATCATGCCCTTTCACGTTGTCTGTTAGAAAAACTATAAGTGGCAGGTCAGAACTTGGAATTGTTTTGGAGAGAAAACTTGACAGAGAAGTGAAAGATTCCTATAATATTCGCGTGGTGGCCAAAGATGGAGGTTATCCACCTAAACAAAGTACTTTAGATGTGAAAATAACTGTGACAGATGTTAATGACAATGCACCAGTGTTTAATAATGATATTTATAATATTTCTATACAAAATACATACCAAAGGAACAAACCAGTCGTTATTTTGTCAGCAAAAGACTCAGACTTTGGGGAAAATGGCCATGTTTCTTATTATTTCAGTTCAGAGACTCCAGAGGCTGTCAAATCTCATTTTCGACTGAATCAAGTCACTGGAGAAATATTTCTCCAAAAAGACATTTCTTTAGAACGGAAGCAAGCTTATAAATTGTTTGTGCGAGCTACTGATCAAGGTAGCTCCCCTCTCAGTTCTATAGCCATGGTTCTGGTAAATATTGTTAACCAACACAACATGGCTCCAGAAATAGATGTCAACTTTGTCACTCAGATAAAAGAGAATACAGCAGCCATTTCTGAAGGAATCAAAGTTAGCAGTTTCATAGCTTATGTCAGTGTTATTGACAATGATGTTGGACAGAATGGTGAGGTGGAATGTTCTTTAGAACATGAAAAATTTCTTCTCTTAGATTTAGGTTCAAATGAATATAAGGTAACATTGAGGAAACCTGTGGACAGAGAGAAACAAGATAGGTATGACATAACAATTTCTTGCGAAGACAAAGGATCCCCTCCTTTACAGACTCAGAGACAGTTCTCCATTGAAGTAATGGATGTCAACGATGTACAGCCACAATTTACAAAAGAATCGTTTAAATTTCTGACTTATGAAAATGGGAAAACAAACTTCCCCATTGGTTTTATAAATGCTACTGACCCCGATATGGGAGCTGGAGGTCAACTGACTTTTTCTCTGTTGAGTACCAGTAAACATGTGATACCATTCCAGATAACTGATTATGGTTTTATCTCAACCACTATACCACTGGATAGAGAACAACAAAATGTTTATAAGTTCCAAGTATTTGTCAAAGACAACGGGAATCCTTCATTAAATAACACAGCCAATGTGATTGTAGAAGTTTTAGATGAGAATGATAATGCCCCTTATTTCACCTTCCCTAGTTCGGACCCTTTCAGTTTAAATGTCCACTATCATCCCCAAAGTAAAAAAGAGATCACTATTTTAAGGGCTTCAGACAGGGACAGTCATTTAAATGCATTCCTTAAATATGACATAGTAAAAGGCAACAACAAACAGTTATTTGCAATAAACCCCTATTCTGGGGCACTGTCTTTTGCTCGGACAGTTTACCAAAATGATGCTGGTACCTATGACTTGAAATTCGTTGTGAAAGACAGTGGGACCCCTGTTCTCTCAGTGACAACCATGGTGTCTTTAACACTGACCGTTAGCAACAAGACATCTCCAGCACTGAACAATGTTCCATTACAGACTGACCACATGATTAACTTGACCTGGGTCATTGTTATTGTAACGGCCGCTGTAATAGCCTCAGTGGCCATTGTAGTATCAATAACCCTGTGTATTGTCAGATGTAACAATGGTCGTAGCCACTTGGAACCAACTGAAATTAGTACCACCATCCCAGCCAATAGAGAAAAAAGTCATTTCATATCTCTGACAAAAAAACCTGTCCCAGCATCAAGACATTCCGAAATGAAGAACAGAAACACTCAATTTATGGAATCAAGTCGGGAATTTTATCCTCAGTATGAGTCCCAAAGTGAGTGGACCACTTCAACGTCTGAAAGGAGGCCTGCATCTGTGCTGTTGGTAAGTATAAACGTTTGGCTTATTTGAAGGTTGAGCACAAGTTTGATATTTGCAAAGCATTTTCTTGCATTCTTGCTGATTCCATATCTATGGAATAATTGCCAGAGAAGGAGAAATTATTGGACTTTAGAAAGTATCACACAAACAACTGTATGTAACCATAACACCAGGGCTATATATCTGGGTGGTGCTAGGTCAACACCAGAAATCTACAAAGGATGGTAAATATTCTGGTTATTGTGTTCTTGGAGTGTCATGATAGAATCTGGTCATAATTTGTCAAATCTAAAAATAGATACTGAGAAATGAAGACGAAGAAAGGTTGCAGTGATGGTATGAAGAGAAGTAGCTTAGGAATAAAGGAGAGAAGTAGGATGAAAACGGTTGGAAGATTTCTCTCTGTAATACATGAGTATATTTCAGTGTAGAGGAGAACAACTCCTGTTGTTGAAGAGGTGGTGGTGGTGGCGGGTAGGGGGAGGGTACAAGGATTGTGCTGCTGCTGCTGCTACAGAAATGACCATTCTGAAGAGCACAAGGAAAACACAGCAAATGTGTGTGTAGAGAGAGAGAGAGGATAGAGAGATACTGCGTTAGATAGACAGACAGACAGACAGATAAATAGCTATGTGAAACTGCACACAGGAGGGTGTCACATTGTAAAGTGGCTCAGTAAAATGACTCAATCTCACATGTTAGTACCAACACGTGGACCTTGTGTGCCTTTAACTGTGTCCCTTCTTTTACAAACATTCAGGGCCCTCTCCGTTTCAGGATAACTTTCTCCTTTCCTTCATTGAGGCACATGGGGGAGCCTCTGTGGACTAAGTTATATATAAAAAATAGATTATGTCACAAAATCATATACAAAACACACACACACACACGCATGCACACACACACACATGTAAACATGCCACTGTCACATGTTGTGCCAGCTAATACTGCAACTCTACTGCAATTTAGCTGCACTCTTACAGTTGCTGCTGTGGATTATTATGCAAACATGCATTACTGCACAGCATAAAACATTGTTGCACACTTGCATTTGGTGTTCTGTGTGTTGTAAATGTGTCAGCTGACAGGCATTGCAATGTGTTGCAGCCTGAATGTGCACTCGTCACACCATATATCAGTGCATTTATACTGCATGTATTGCATGTTGCAGCAACAGCAACCAACATGAAACAGTGATGTGCAGGATAACACTACTGATTGTGGTCTGCTACAAGGTGACACACTTCTTCTGCAACTCTTCAACAACAAGTTACTGTCAAGCACTCACCTCTGGCATTGCACTCCTGTCAATGGAGCAGAGATGAAGATGTAGTGGTTTAAACAGTGTAATACTCAAGTGTTGTTGGAGTGGTATTTAAGGCAGTGAGCTGGCAGACACGTTAGCATGCCGGGTGAAATGCCAAGCGGTATTTTGTCTGTCGTTACGTTCTGAGTTCAAATTCTGCCGAGGTCGACTTTGCCTTTCATCCTTTTGGGGTCGATAAATTAAGTACCAGTTACACACTGGGGTCGATATAATCGACTTAATCTGTTTGTCTGTCCTTGTTTGTACTCTCTGTGTTTAGCCCCTTGTGGGTAGTAAAGAAATAGGCATTGGAGTGGCTTAAATGATGTGATGGCATAGTATAACAGTATTGAATAGAGTAGCTTCGATAGAATGGCACTATACAATATACATTGTATAGAGTGGTGTTATAAGGTGTAGTTAATTGTTGGGATCAGTTGTTTCTCTAACAAATTAAGGTTCAGCAACTCCCCCCCCCCCTCATCATCATCCTTTGATGCTGTTCAACAACCAGTTCCAACCAGTCGTGGTTCATGGAACAACTGCCTTCCACATCCAACTCTGGTGCTTCATTCGACCACACTATTCATACTTTCAATTGCTGAATACGAAAATGTGGCATTAGCGACGTCCATTCTAGTGATATTCCAGATCCCCCTCCTCTCACCCTTGTAATGTCCTTTCATTCTGGTCTTCTTTCCACATACAGGGTAATCATCCTCTTTTCATTATTTACACCATGCTGGATGGCCATTTGCTCTCCTGGGTTCTTCTCTCTTTTCCATCCTACAGGGTCCCCAATAACCACACCGTCTCACCAAGAAAGTTTGGTGGGTTTGCAGGGGAATGAACAAGACACAACTACACAGTTCTCTTTGGTGCTGGTGTCTTGGTCTGATGTACATCTTGTATGATGACTATTATTATTATTATAGTGGTTTGCATGGTTTGTATTGATTTGGTGCCACGAGCCCAGTAGTTATCAGGATGCAGGATTTGTACGGAGTTGCCTTCTCTTCAATGACCTATTAAAGAGCTGAAGGAGCTCATTGGCCATGGGTCCATTCGGGAGTCTGTGAGTGACCTTCTTTTGGAGACAATTCCATGGCATGCTAGTTAACCTATAGTTGAGAACTGAATGAGTTCTACTAGACCAGGTCACAACTGACCTGGTGACAATAGTGTTTAATTGGTTTACATATAAAGCACAGTGATTATAGTGGTAAGACACAACATCAGAGACAACGGTGACAGTGAGTAAAACATTAATGCAGTGGAACTGAAATACAAGTGCTTCACATCAGCTCATCAACATTGCTATGGCATATAATATATATATTTCATATATATATATATATATATATATATATATATATATATATACATACACACACGTTGTCTAAAATTTCATAAGTCAGGAAAAAGATGCACTTGTATATCTGTCAAAAAAGTGGGTCTATTATCTGAAGTGTACAGTATTGTATATCCATCATGGCTGTTCTTACCAATTGGTTTTGCACTAGGGGTACAACAGAGTGTTAGGTAACAATCCAATTATATAACCTTATACTCATCAGCAGTAGCCAATATGGAATGAAATATGGTGACTGCTCTTTGATGAGCGTAGGGTTATATAAACAGATTGTTACTTAACACTCCGTTGTACCCCTAGTGTGAAACCAATTGGTAAGATCAGCCGTGATGGATATTTAATACTGTACATTTTGGATAATATGTATATATATATATATATATATATATATATATATATATATATACCTTTCTTTCTATCAGCCCCTTCACACCTACTTCGTTCTTTCAACTCTTCTTTCTTTCATTCCCCCTCCCTCACATTTCCTGGCCTTCCCATCATTCTCACCTTCCCTCCTCTTTCACTTCACTCTATCCCTTTTCTTTGTTCTTGTCCCTCCCTAATTCTTCTATACCTCTCTCCTCTACCTCCACATGACCAGCCAAGCCTGACCTTTCTTTCTTGGTTTGACTACCATCCATGCAACATCTATATTCCTCTCCATGCCTGTCATCTCTTACGGCCCTGACGTAAGGCTTCACTTCCACACACGCCAGCTTAATTTGATTCATCCTTAGTCGAAAGACACCTGTTGTTAATGTCCTGATATTTGCATTTGTATTTGTGTACCATTTCTCCATTTTTTTCTTTCCTTATTTTCATATGCATTTGTTGCTTTCTTCCAAGGAATCTAGTGCTCTTAGCTTAGAGTTTCCTTGGGGCTCACCAGATTGGAGCAGTCTCGAGTTATAACCAGCTGAAACTGCAAAGATAATCTGGAACTCGACTGAGGAAAGAAAACTCTTGTTTCTTCTTGTCCCATTGTTGTATCATCTGTCTGGATGTTTTGCGTTCTTGTCCCATTTTTTAAATTCTGTTTCAAATATATATATGTGTGTGTGTGTGTATATATGTATGTGTCTGTGTATATATATATGTGTGTGTGTATATATATATGTATGCGTGTGTGTGTATATATATGTGTGTGTATGTATGTATATATATATATATATATATATATATATGTATGTATATATATATAGAGAGGGAGAGAGAGAGAGAGAGAAATAGATATACATATATGTATGAATATATATGAGTTGTTTTTCTCTTCCTCTATTCATACCCTAACCTCACATCATTTGGCATAAAGCCCCCCCTCCCCCCACTCAATGTTACTCCCTCTTCAGTTGAGGGCGAAGGGTGGGGTCGTTGTCTTGCAAGCTTCTTGGTGACTCCACTGGTGTTAGTGCCACATAAAAAAGTACCCAATCCATTCTGTAAAGTGGTTGGCATTAGGAAGAGCATCCTGCCATAAAACCATGCCAGAGCAGACAACTGGAGGTTGGCAGAGTCTTCTGATTTGCCAGAGCCTATCAAGCTGTCCAACATATGCCAACATGGAAAGCAGACATTAAATGATGATGATGATGATGATGATATTTATCTATCATCTATCTATCTATCTATCTTTTTTTATCCCCAAAAGAAAAGCTCTACCTTGTAATTTGTCCCGTCTGTGTGGCTAATAAAGAAACATATCTATCTATCTATCTATATATCTGTCTGTCTGTTTGTCTGTCTGTCTATCCATCTATCTATCTGTCTGTCTGTTTGTCTGTCTGTCTGTCTATCTATCTATCTATCTATCTATCTATCTATCTATCTATCTTTCTATTTATCTATTTATCTATCTATCTTTCTATCTTCATACATATGTAGAGAGATAACTATGTAGATGGATAGACAGATATGTATATCTGGGTATGAATGTGTAATGCTTGCTTTCTTCAAACAATCTCCTCTTTTGTCTTTGAGTTCCACTAACAATTACCGTTGAGTATTTGATTTCTTTCTCTAACTAAGAGGTAAATTTTAAATTCAGTGAGAATATGTTTGTGGAACCATTCAGTACATCACCTTCTACATGATCCATTGTAGAGACATATCTATCCGTCTCTCAATATATATTTATGTATGTATGAGGAGGTACTCAAAAGAAACCGGAATTTTGCAGTTATTTTATTCACTTAGTTTTACACGTTTACATTTTATCGCCTTCAAAGTGTTCTCCATTTGGATCAATGCATCAGTCCAGATGTTTTTTCCAATGTTTGAAGCAACACTAGAACTCTCTCAAAGTGATGTCTTTTAATACCTCCATCGTTTTCTTCTTCACCTCTTCCACATCTGCAAATTCCATAGCACCAGCTTCCATCATCAGTGATGATCTTTGACAAAATGGTCCAGATCAATTTCCAGCTGTCCTTTCAGTTCATCGCCTGCATTCAGTCACGACTGCTTTTCATCTTCTGTGAGCAAAATGAGGCACAAAATTTACCGCAACTCTTTTTATTCACAACTCCTTGCTCAAAATTTGTTGGTGGGAGCTCCAGAACACACCCCTCATACCAACAAATTCATCAATTGTACAGTGACGGTCCTTAAAGATCAGTCATGATGTTTTCATTCATTCAGGAGCTCGACAGTCACCCTGAGCATCCCTAAAGCAATGAAAGCCCACTCGTAAACTTGTGTTTTGCTCATGGCAGCATTCTTGTAAGCTGTCTGAAGTATGACACCTGCTTCAGCCAATGTTTACCCAGCAAAAAAAAAAACAACAGAATTTCACAAAAGCACATTGTTTCGTCATCTTAGCCATTGCAAAACTCAGTGAACAAGGGGGAAGCTGTGCAAAACAAAGATGCAACATGTATCAGTTCAGAAGACTGATGCCTAAGGATTGCATCAAGTGGCTCCTAGTAGCGGAAGCCTGAACTACCAAGGGCTTGTCCCACAAAGAATGTTTCAAGTTACTTTTAGGTACCTCCTCATATATGTATGTGTGTGTGTGTGTATATATATATATATATATATATATGTGTGTGTGTATGTATGTATGTATGTATGTATGTAGGTAGGTAGGTATAAAATTTAACAAAAACACAGCAGACAGAAAATTCATAACTAATTCCTCATCAGTCAACATCCAAAAGATCCCTTACAAATTCACGCCTTTAATGTTAATATTGTTTAGTTTTGGTGGTGCCAGTGGCGAAAAGCCACTGGGAATTGCTAACGAATGTACAGGACAATGACGAAAACAAACACAACAGAATAAAATACACATGTACAACCCAAAAATATACAATAAAAAATGCCATGCAGCCAAAAGGCAGAGTGACGCAAAGGAAATTGAAAATGTTCAATACAACTGGAGACGAGAAAGGACAGAGAGAAAGTCAGAATGAAGGGAGAATTATATATATAGGAGATATATATATAGGTATATATATATATATATATATATATATGTGTGTGTGTATGTATGTATGTATGTATGTATGTAGGTAGGTATAAAATTTAACAAAAACACAGCAGACAGAAAATTCATAACTAATTCCTCATCAGTCAACATCCAAAAGATCCCTTACAAATTCACGCCTTTAATGTTAATATTGTTTAGTTTTGGTGGTGCCAGTGGCGAAAAGCCACTGGGAATTGCTAACGAATGTACAGGACAATGACGAAAACAAACACAACAGAATAAAATACACATGTACAACCCAAAAATATACAATAAAAAATGCCATGCAGCCAAAAGGCAGAGTGACGCAAAGGAAATTGAAAATGTTCAATACAACTGGAGACGAGAAAGGACAGAGAGAAAGTCAGAATGAAGGGAGAATTATATATATAGGAGATATATATATAGGTATATATATATATATATATATATATATATATGCGTGTAAATATACATGTGTGTATATATGTACATGTATGTCTATACAGGTATATATATATATATACATATACATATATACATACATGTATATTGGTGTATATATATATATACACACACACACACACACACACACATAGTAGAATAATAGAAAGAAGTTCTTGGTACAGTATTATATATTTGAAATATATATATATATATGTATGTATACACATATATATATATATATATATATATATATATATATATATATATATATACACACATACATAGATATGTGTGTGTATGTGTGCATACGTATATGTATGTGTATGTATATATGAATATATATCTATATGTAAATACATATATACATGTGTATATAAGTGTATGTATACATGTGTGTGTGTGTGTGTGTGTGTGTCTATCTATCCCTGTACTTATATGTATCTATCGAGCAATCACACACACAAAGAGCATATATGGGAGTCAACCGGCCGAGTGACCTTTACATGGACAGTCACCCTGCTAGAAAAAGCAGCCACATTTCTCCCAAATGACATACTACTGTCTTCAAAAAGGAAGGACATCACCACTACTGCCACAAACACTACCACCACCACCTTTGCAACAACTACTACAGCCTCTACTACTACACTACTATGTCACTCTTTGACGTCACAAATCATTTAAGATCAATACAAACCCCTCTCTCTCTCTCTCTTCCTCTCTCTCTTTCTATTTCTCTCTCTTTGTCTCTCTCTTTCTATTTCTCTCCCTCTCTCAATCTAATTCTCTCTCTAACTTTCTTTGCCTTTCACACTCACTTCCTCTCCGTTTTCCTTTCCCTTCACATCAAATAAAATTACCGCCCCCACCCCCTCACACACACATGCACATTCATATAAACAGACACATGCTCGCTGGGACACAGTTATATACACACACACACACACACAAGCATACATATGCATACATATACGCAAAGACATCCTGACGTACATATAGACACACGTACATGCACACACACACACACTGAAGAAATGTGATTACAGAGAAAGGAGTTTAAAAAATGAGAAACTCGCTCAAGAAGATAATTCCATTTAATACTGTGTTGTTAGAGAATGTCACCCCTACCACCACCACCGTCACTACATCAACAACAACCACACTACAAACAGAACCACCACAACTGCCACCTCAACCACGGCAGTGACGACTACCACCACCATCACCACCACCACCCCCCCCCTATCCCACAATTACCCTTATTATCTTCCCCTGTCCCATCCTTTCACCCAAACTCTGCCATTCTACCTTTCCATTTTTCTAAATCACACACTGAACCAGAAAGCAACAGATAAAAATATGTGCTGTGGGGGAAGGGTTATTTACCTATCTACCTTTTTATTGATTTATCTGTCTATCTATCAATCTATCTAATTATCTATCTATCTATCTGGTTATGTATTTATCCATTTATATGTATGTATATGTATATATATATAGGCACAAACACATACGCACACTCACATACATACACACACACACACACACACATATATATACATATATATATATATATATATATATATATATATATATATTGGAAGGGAGATAGGTAGAAAGCTGGATGAATAGATAGATAGAAAGATAGATTGATAGGTAAGTAGGTAGGTAGATAGATACTTATACATACATTTATGCATACATATGTATATATGTGTATATATATATATATATCTATATATACATACACACACGCATGTATGCTTATACTTACATATATGTGTATGTATGCATGTATGTTTGTATGTATGCGTGTATATATATCTATGTAGAGAAAGGGGTAGAGGGTAGAGAGTTTGATAGATAAATACAGTTATATATATATATATATATATAATATATATATATACATACACACACACATATATATATATATTAATAAAAAATATATATACACATATATGTGCAGGTATGTATGTATTCATATATATATATATATATATATATATATATATATATATATACACTATTCACATATATGATAATCATGTTTTATGTATATATACATGTGTATCATATGTATATGTACCTATATGTATATATGCATGTGTATATATATATATGTGTGTGTGTGTGTGTGTATGTATACATATATCCACATACATATATATATATATATATATATGTGTGTGTGTATGTATGTATGTATCAATTTGTATGTTTGTGTATATTTTTAACTCTAGTAATACATAAAAATGTGAATCTAAATATTTTCCAACTTTCTCCATGTTGATGTTGTAAAGATAGGAAAATTATATTACTGGTCTCTCTCTCTCTCTCTCTCTCTCTCTCTCTCTTTGCTTATCCTCTCTCTACCTCTCTATATCTCTTTGGTACACCCTCGCTTTCTCTCTCTCTTTCTCTGCATAACACACACACACACGCATGCACACACACGCATACACAAGCATGCCATACCCCCACCCACATCCCTCAGTATTTTCCTCTTTTGTCTCCCCTCCATCACCCAAACCCTGATATACACATATACACACACACAAACACGCATGAATATAGATACACCCTCACACACATGCATATACACACATAAACATGGATACACACATACACAAATAGATACACCCATACACACACACACATGCATATACACACATGAACATAGACATGGATACACCCACACCCTCACATATACACACACATGCGCATACACTCTAACAGATACACCCTCACACACATAGCTACACATACACACACACAAACACACATGCACACCCTCACACACACACACACACACACACACACCAGCTCTATCATTAAAAGAACAATCAGTAATGAAAAAGGAAGAACCACATTGAAACTAGCAAAAGGTAACAACAACAACAACAGGAGAAAAAAACGAAACAAAAGTTAACAACGACAACAACAACAAGAGAAGGAAGATCAAAACAAGAACAACCTCATCAACAGAAAAAAAAAACATAACAATAGCAACAACTACAACAACAACAGCTACTACTACCACTGCAACTGCTACTAACAACCATATAATCAAAATCACAGGAACAACAGAAGTTCCTCCCCCCCTCCACATACATTTAATAACCCACCCACCACCTCCACCCACCGCCACCACCTCTGCCACCCTCTGTACTGAATCAACCTCAGCATTGTTGCTGTTGTACCTAGGTACATATTTTCCTATATTTCTGATACCTTCAGACTACAACTACCACCACCACTGCTACCATTACCTACTGCTACTACTACATCCCATACCACTACAACTGATATTGGTTTCCAGTTTTGGTGCAAGGCCATCAATTTCGACGAGAGGGTGGGTAAGTCGATTACATCAACCCCAGCACACAACTGGTATTTATTTTATCGACCCTGAAAGGATGAAAAGTAAAGTGGATCCTGGTGGAATTTGAACTCAGAACGCAGTGACAGACAAAATGCTGTTGAACCGTTTGCCCAGCATGCTAGCAGTTCCACCAGCACACCACCTTACCACTCCCACTAACCACTATGATACCGTTTCCATACCATCACCTCCCTACTACCACCTATACCACAATCTCATCTTGATTTGCTATTCCACCATTGTGCCAGTAATTCTATCTCTCCTACAACACTCTCTCCAACTGTAGCCTATGCTACTTCTATATACACTGCTACCAACACCACATAACACTACCTATACCACTAAAACATATACTGTCACAAACACCTACTTTTGCCAGTACTACGCCCACTCTTGTAGCATTCTCTCTCTGTCAACAACACCACTACGATGCCACCACCATTTCTACTAGTACCAGGGCTATACTTCCCTCTCTGAACCACCACCATCACTCCCCCCTCCATCATACCATTATTCTACAGTGCCAGTGACACTTATTGATTTCAAAACTGATAAAATTCGCTGTTTCTTGCTACCATTGCCATTTCAAGAAACTGAGGGTGGTGGGGTGGGGGGATAGTGTCATATAGGAGTGTATAATGGTATGTAGTGGGAGTGGTGGTGGTGGTGGTGTTGGTCATCATAGTGATGGTGATGATGTTGATGGTGGTAGTGATGATGATGGTAGTGGTGGTTGTATAGGTGGTCATTGTGGCAATGATGGTAGTGATGTTGGTCATGGTGGTCATGGTGGGTGAGCCTCAGGTCAGTCCTGGTTGAATAGCTCTGGGATCAAAGGTTTTCCTTGCAATAGTTATCGCAACAGTTGTCCTAGAGGACAGAACTGTTTTTGGAGAAAATAGTTGCAAATACAAATATCCTTAACCAGTGGTTCTCAACCATAAATGGACCCCTTTGATTCCTATTTGACTCAGCTGAACCCTCATCGCCATTCCATGTATATAAAAGAATTCTTTTGGTATTTTTATAATTAAAATCTTACAAGGAATTGTTTTAAAAAATTTTATAAAATATTTTGTGTATTGTAGAATTATAACCTACTAGCAGTATCACCTGGCGTTGCTCGGGTTTGTTTCGACCCTTTAGAATTGGAATTTTTGAAAAGTAAAAATTTTGCATTATGTAGCGTGTTATTCTCTTTAAGTGAACATTTTTCTGGTTGAAATACACCGAAAAATGGTGACACAGCAGCCAAAAAATCATAAAAATTAGGGATTTTCATAGAAAAAAAGCACCTTTTTGATGTAATTAAATTTTGGTGTTAACATGGTCCGATTTGAATTTTATCTTCTACGGAAGGAAGAGCAAGCCTTCTTCTATCATACTCTCAATTTTGGTCAACTTGCACTGCAGGGTCTCGGAGGAGATAGTGTTAGTTGAAGGCTACCAAACCTGCCACACACAGACAACTTCAGCTTTATATATATATAGAGAGATTTATTGGGCATAAATTTTAGCAACAAAATCTTATGTGAACCCTTATGGGCCATATGAACCCTAGTTTAGAACCACTGTTCTGGACCTACAATAGAACATATTTCTGAATATATTTGGTGAGAATCTGTTTTGAAATGAGTATTGAAGAAGGTCTACATAACTTCTGTTTCTCTGTTATTTGAGTGAGAGACATTAACTCAATAAAATTACTGCTGTAAAAATGATACGCATTGCCAAGAGAAGAGATGTTAAGGTTGCTGAAATTACAAAAGAGAGGTTTTTGTGCTTCTCTTGTTTATACTGGCTGTGGAAGCAGTAATTTTTTTTTTTTCGGTGCAGCTGTAGCTTATCTTAATATTATTCTTTATTGAAGATTATTGACTATCTCTTGTCTATGGAGAAATGTTAATTGAAAAGCTTCAAGAAAATCATCACAATATTAGAATGAAATTAGGGTTATCCTTTTTGGGTTGATAAGATAGGTACCAGTTGAGCAATGGGAATAATGTAATTGACTTAAGGCCCCCTCCCCCGAAAATGCTGGCTTTGTGTCCAAATTTGAAACCAGTCTTAGAATAAATGTTTAAACTATAAGGGGAATTGCATCATGTAAACTTCAGATTCCATTTGTATTATGAGTTCTAAATCTCTGAACGAGAAACATACAGCAACAGTACAATAGAGTAAAGCTTTTTTGCCAACATAAAGTGGCAGTCCTGATCAGGACCAATGTTGCTGTTATTTAGCCCCTGAGATGATGTTTTCCTGGGGCTAAATAACAGCAACATTGGTCCTAATCAGGACTGCCACTTTGCATTGGCAAATATTGATATTGTCTTGGAAATACTATATTTTGTTTTAAAGTCGTTGTCTTTAACGTGTCATTGCAATCAATGGAGTTGCTAGATGTTACTAATATTTTTAGATTGTTAATAAACTGTTGGAATTTATATTAGTAAACAGTAATTTCTTGATAGGTTTCCTGTAAGAATATTATCTGTCAGTAGTTAAAGCTAGACTTATATCTAAGACATCAACTCTGTTTAGATATGTATCCACTGTGATCTTTAAACATAACACTTTGAAAAATATTTACTAACTCCTTCATAAACAGCATCCATTTTATAGTTATTCATATGTTCCAAGATGGCTAGTCCTTCATCACAGTAATGACCAAACTCTTTGGGGTGGAATTTCTACTGTTGTAAATTTAAAATGTACAATTCTGTTAATTCTTCATCATATTATCACATATTGTTATTTTACTGGAGATCTTCCTTGTGGGAAACAATTCTCCAAAACAACAGAGTTGGCATTTCAAAGTTTGATCTTCCACTTCAGGGCCAGAAATTACTGCAGTCCCTAACGGCTATTAATCTTCTAGAAATTTCTGGTGCAACCTCCCAGCAGGATATTGTTCTTACACAGAGGACAGCAGTGTTGCTATAAAATCAATGAGACACCCTAGGTCCACAATGGGAGACTGCTTTCACGCCTGGGACAATGCTGTTGTTGCTCACACATTAAAACATTGGAAAATAGCTTCAGCAAAAAGTTGCCGTTGACTTATTAACATGAAGTCACTGACAAATACAATCCAACCTCTGGACTACAGATCTACTGTGTTCACTCTCTGTCTTACCTACCACTACTACTATGGCTGATGCTCTTTGGCATTCACTTCTCTCATGTTACCAATATTAAGGTACTCCTCACACAATACTCATCCTCCACTCATCTTCAATATTGAGTGCACCCCCTCAGGCTTCGTACTAAGCCCTACATCCAGCCCTCGCCTCTCCAATGCTGCTTCCTCCCTTTGTTCGTTCACGACCTCTCTTGACCTCATTTCTCTCAGGGTTTATACATTGGTGTGTATATGCATGTGTGTGTGTGTGTATCTAAGTACATATGCTGTATGTGTGTGGATGTATGTGGAGGTGTGTCCATGTACGAATATATCCGTGTGTATATATGTGTCTGCATATGTCTATGTATGGGTTCCTGTATACATGTGTGTGTGTCTAGTAAATACATCTCTGATTAATGTTCCCATGGCAATATACATTAATAAATGTAAATATTACCTGTGATAATGTCTCTTAATATGCACAATCTGTAAGGCAGTGGAGCTGGCAGAATTATCAATGTGCCAGGCAAAATGCTGCTAAGCATTCTGTCTGTCTTCATGCTCTGAGCTCAAATTCCACCAAGATTGACTTTGCTTTTAATTCTTTCAGGATTGATAAAATAGATAGCAGTTTAGCATGGGGGACGGGGGTCGATGTAATAGGCTTATCCCCTCCTCAGAATTGCTAGCCTTTGCCAAAATTGGAAACTAATATATGTAAATATTATCTACATTAATATATGCAGTAGATGTAATATATGTAAGTATTAACCATGGTAATGTGAAGGCAGGTGGCTCAGTGGTTAGGGCTATTTGGCTCACAGTTGTAAGGTCATGAGTTCAATATTTGGCAGCATGATATGTCCTTGAGCAAGACACTTTATTTTGTGTTGTTCCAGTCCATTCATTTTACAAAAATTAGTAGTACCAGTAATTCAAAAGGAGCCAGCCTTGTCATGGTCTGTGTCTCACCGAATCTTCCTAAGAACTACGTCAAGGATACTTGTCTGTGGAGTACTCAGCCACCTGCTCAATAATTTCCGGAGCAATCTGTTCTGTTGATCAGGTCAACTGGAATGCTTGTCATCGTAACCAATTCATGTCAATATATGTTAATTTATGTTAATATATGTTAATATGTAACTTCACAAAACTCAGTGAATATAGAAAAATGTTTTCATAAACATCTGTATTACTATTCTACACACATATACACTCACACACACTCACCTGCACTCACACACACACACTCATAACGGTATTAGAGTGTAAGTGGCTGAGAAGTTCTCTAACACATAAACCCTTAATGTAATTCCCTGTGTGATATAAGAGGTACCTTTTGAATTGCTGTTACAGTTAATTTGCTGGGCTTCCACACAGTTTTCAGTATTATTCACAAAACATTGGTTGGTCCATGGCTAAAGAAATGACACTGACTCAACATTGCACAATTAGTTTGAACCTGGGAACTCATGATTGACAAACAAACTCCTTAACCTAGACACTTTTCTAGAATTTCTTTTCTCATTTTATTTATTTTTAAACGACAAATCCCCTTATTAAATCTCTTGGATAACAACTTTCTTAACCCTGTAGCATTTAAGCCAGCCTTTGAAGTAGGCAGGTCTGGCCTCTCACACCTGCTCTACAATGTCATCATAAAAATTAATGATAGCAACATGGAGATCTTGAAGCCATGAGATAATATGAAGCAGTGTGAATAAATAAACCTTACACTTGACAGAGTGTCCTGACGGCTAAAGGGTTAATGCATCGAGGGAGTCATACATTAGGGAAGTTATTGGCCAGTCTGAGCTGCTGGTAAATTAGGGTTCATAGGGAATTGATGAGTAACAAGGGAGTACCGAGTGAGTGCTAGTTGTAGAACAACATAATAGATTCCAAAATGATTCAAAAATAGAATTTCCAAAAAAAAAACAAAATTCCAAAATTTAAAAACACAATAAATTCCAAAATTTTAAAAAATGGCGGGAACGTAGTTGCCAACCCAATATATATGTATGTATATATATGTATGTGTGTGTGTGTATATATATATGTATGTATGTATGTATATGATGATAATATATTATACTTTCACACACACAAATAGATAAAGACAGACGTAGGTAAGGCCTGATCAGTTGTATTTGATTTCCTTTGATATTTTAGAAATTCTATAGTATTGATTATATTGCTGATTGTTGCAATAAAACTTATTAATTTGGGGAGCAGCCATTAAAGCTAACCACATCGCCACCAACACCGACACCAGCACCACCACCACCACCATCATTATGATGATGATCATTATCATCATAATCACCACAACAACCAGCACCATTGCAACCATCACCACTGTCACTGCTACCTTTGCCATCACCATCACCAGCACTGCCACCACCACCACCACCACCACCACCATCATCATCTTTATCATCATCATCATCACTTTCACTATCATAATTTTATGTCCAATAACCATGCTGGCATGGTTCGGAGGAATTGTCACAGTCTAAGTCAGCCCATAACTGAATTTACTGTCCTTCACTTTTCCTTCTCCTGAGTGGGTCACACCATGATCCACTTGCATATTCCATGTTTGTCATTATTTCCTTGCCTTGGTGTCTTTCTTGTTACACACACACAGAGGATTCTGGTTACCTTCCACCATAGCACCAACACTAATGAGGTTGTCATGTCCCTAGCAAGACCAAACACTTCTCTCTTCCCCCTCACATGCTGTCAAATAGTCCTGACAGCTGCTGTGTATGCATGCAGGAACCAAAATATAGATGACTTGTACATATCATGCTACTTTTTGCAACTATACATGTGTGCACATGTATGTGTGTGTGTGCATGTGCGTACATATCTATGCATGCCAGGTGAAATGCTTAGCGGTATTTCGTCTGTTCTGAGTTCAAGTTCTACTGAGGTTGACTTTGCCTTTCATCCTTTCGGGGTTGATAAATAAAGTACCAATTTCGCACTGGGGTCGATGTAATCGACTTAATCCCTTTGTCTGTCCTTGTTTGTCCCCTCTATGCTTAGTCTCTTGTGGGCAATAAAGAAATATATATATATGCACATGCATACACACGTGTGTGTGTATACATATAAATATATATGTATGTGTGATTAAAAAGACCCCCGCCTCCAAAGTGGCTGGTGCTGATCAATGTGACTTCATCTGATGAAGTGAAATCAGTAAAGAAAGAGTCCCATGAGCCTGTTGTGAGGAGTGGAAACACCAAACGTTTTGGACAGAGTCCTTCAGGGAAAAGTTGAAAGGAGAGAAATTAATGAGACACAACTGAGTTACAAATCCTTCCATTTGCAGCCAATCCCTTTTTTTTTTTTTTCTAACTTAGAAGATATAAAACTCTGCTGTGTCTCATTTTCTCTTTTTTGAATTTCGCCTGAAGAGACCCTGGCTTTTCTACTCCTCATGGTGAATTCATTGCCCTCTTGTTATCGATTTTACTACAAGTGTGTGTGTGTGTGTGAAAGCACATAACTTAGTGGCTGGAGTTTTTGGTCCATAATCGTAAAGTTCCAGTGGGGCCTGTTGTGTCCTTGAGCAAGATACTTCAGTTCACCTTGCAAAAATGAGTTGTACCTGCATTTCAAAGGGGCCAGCCTTGAAACATTTTTGTCATGCTGAATCTGCTTGAAAACTACATTAAGGGTCAACGTGTCTGTAGACTGCTCAGCCACTTACATGATAATTTCACAAGCAGACCGTTCTGTCGAGCGGATCAACTGGAACCCTCGTCACCATAACCAACCAAGTTCCAGTGTCTATTAGATTATCTGGATGAACATTTAAGATGTTGAACAAAAAGATTTGAGTTCAAATACCATGGGGTCAAATTTTCCTTCCCTTACTCTGGTGAGGGTGGGGATGGGGATGCAATAAAATGTAATAGCAGCCAAATCCTTGGGTCAGTTTGGTCAACTTCCCCACCCACCCACCCACCTACCCTACTAAATTTCATCATCATTATTATTATTATTATTATTAGTAGTAGTAGTAGTAGTAGTAATATTAAACTGGCAGAATCATTGGCATGCTGGACAAAATGCTTAGCAGTATTTCATCTGTCTTTACGTTCTGAGTCCAAATTCTGCTGAGGTCAGCTTTGCCTTTCATCCTTTAAAGGGGTCAATAAAATAAGTACCATTTGAACACTGGGGCCAATGTAATTGACTTACCCCTCTGCCAAACTTGCTGGCTTTCTGCCAAAATTTGAAACCATTATTATTATTATTATTATTATTATTATTATTATTATTATTATTATTGAGTGAGAGAGCAGTGCATGCCATCAAAGTGACACGGGTACAAATATACGAAGCCCAGCATACCCATCATGACTACCCATCTGATAAGGGTACACCAGATACATGCATCACAACCATATGTGCATGATATGGTGATCTCATATCAAGATAAACAGTGCATGACCTTGCAGGTGGGGCCCATCCTGCTCAAAAGGTCCCTAAATAAGGGTTGTTTAAGGATGATGAATGAAACACCCTTGTGTCCAAGATGAATTATCCAAACTCCAAAGAATTCCTCTCAACACATGGCTATGATGCTCCCCCACTACTTCTGCCTGTGATCAAAGATGCTCATATCGTCAGCCCCTAAGAGACATGCTCAACTGGCTAAGGTCAAACAACTGACAAGCAAATCTGTGGTATTGGGCAGAATATTTGCTGTAGCCCATCTTTTTATATGAAGACAAAGCATGTACATGATGACACTTCCAATCAGTTAAGATCAGAAGACATGCACCTGGTAATGTGTCAGGTCATTTATTATTATTATTATTATTATTATTATTATCATCATTATCATATATGCTGGTTACAGTGCAACTCTACTAAATGTTGTTAGCTGAACTATGATAGGCTTCAGCACAGTCTCCATTTTACCCCAAATTCATTCACATGACTTTGATCCAACCCTTCATTTGGTCACAAAGACTCTTGCCTGTGTGTGAGCTGCTTGGTACGATTGAACCTGAGACCTCGACACAAGCGGACTGACAACATTTCTGTTATTAACCTGACACAGCTGATCTGAAATTCTCTTCTTCCCACAGATGTTCTCCCATTGGTTGCTCTATGTGTAGGTCACATGACACAGCATGACTATAATTATTGGTCTATGAGTAGGTCATGTGATGTAGCCTCACTGTAATTATGCTACACCAGTCATTAGAGGCAACATTGTACATAATTTGCTACAAATTTAGACATCTTCTTCCGTACCACCTCATTAGGCAGCTGTTTGATGCTGGTTTCTTTCTACAGTAAATGCCTCCACCGCTGTCACCACCATCAACACAACCACTGCCACCACTACTACACACCACCTCCACCATCACCATTGACTGAACCACCACCACCGCCAATAATACCACGGCAACACACCACCTCCACTGCCACCATCATACCACACATATACAAATGCAAGTGCACACTCAGCTACAGATGGATTTCCATCATAAATATATATATATATATATATATATTATATATAGCCACACCACCTCCTCACCTGAACCCCACCCTGGCTCTCATCACACCCACCAACCTCCACTCACCCACACACACACACGCACAGCATGCCATATACACATACATATACACTCATACACATTCACCCCTTCCTCCTCCACATACAACTGCACTCCCCCTCCAAACAGAAACCTGCCCCACCTACCAACCACCTGTGGTGCTGCTAATCAACAACTGCCTCCACCACAGAGGGAACTGTATAGGTGGTAGTAGCAGAAGTGGTGCTGGTAGCGATGTAGAGATTTTGTAGTGTATTGCAGTGTCACAGGTGTAGCTGTGGTGGTGGGGTTGATGGCAGTGCTGTAGTTGGGGTGGTGGTAGCAGGGCTGCATTTGTACTATGCTAGTAGTAGTAGTGGCAGTGGTAGAAGTGGTGGTGGTGGTGGTGGTGGTGGTGGAAGCGCTTGTGGTGATGAGATACTAGGTAGTAGGAACACTCCATTGGTTGTTACGACGATGAGGGTCCCAGGGTCCCAGCTGACAAGGATCAATGGAACAGCTTGCTCGTGAAATTTATGTGCAAGTGGCTGAGTACTCCACAGACACATGTGTTACCTTAACTTAGTTCTTAGGGAGATTCAATGTGACACAGAGTGTTACAAGGCTGGCCCTTTGAAATACAGGTCACACTTAGTTTTGCCAGCTGAGTGGACTGGAGCAATAAAGTGAAATAAAGTGTCTTGCTCAAGGACACAACCTATCAGTGGGAATTGAACCCATGACCTGACGACCATGAGCCGAATGCTCTAACCACTAAGCCACATGCCTTCTGTAGTATATAGGTGATAGTTGAGATAGTAGTGATGGTCGTGGTGGTGACAGTGCTGGTAGTAGTAGTGGTTTTAGTGATGGTCGTGGTGGTGGCAGAAATGCGTGTGGTGATGAGATCTCTGTAGTGTATAGGTGATGGTATAGTGGTGGTGGTGGTGGTGGCAGTGGTAGTAGCGGCGCTGGTGGTTGTAGTGTTGGTTGCAGAAATACTTGTGGTAATGAGATCTCTGTAGTGTATAGGTGATGGTTGAGATAGTGGTGGTGGTGGTAGTTTCTATAAAGTACACATTGGCATGTGTATCTTACAGCTGGTAGCTTGTAGTATGAGTGTGGTGGGGGGTGGGGGGTTCACAGCTGGCTGTTTATTGATTTCTCTTTATATGTCCAATAAATCTATAAATTCTTCTACATTCTTCAACAAACACTGATTCTGTGAACCAATAAGGGGACACCTCGACAGGGTAGCTACCCATCATAGAAATTAATACCAAATAACCCTCAAACCACCCCTTCAACGTGCATCCTCAGATGTATGCAAACATAGCTATACACATTTGTGTATGTGTGTGTGTGTATATATATATATATATATATATATATATATATAATATATATATATATATACATGCATGGCATACCTCCAATACATATATGTATATACATACATACACATATATGTGTGTGTGTGTGTGTGTTATGTGTATGTATGCACACACAAGTATATGTGTGTATGTGTGTGTGTACATGTATGCTTCTGCATGTGTGTGTGTATTGCAGATTCTGTAGCTGATTCCTTGATATTTAATTCTCCAAATTCCTACCCTAATCTCATCAGGAACAGCTTTACCAAGGTTAATGGAACCAGCAGCAGCAGCAGCAGCAGCACCTCTATCGTCATCACCACCACCACTGTTGTCATCACCATCATCACCATCATCGTCAATGTCGTCGTTGTCATCATCACCACCACCATCAACATCTTCATCACCACAACCACCATCATCAAGCTCATCATCATCATCATCACCACCATCACCCTCATTGTCATAGATTCTGTTGTAGAATTAGGCCCTGTGAGCTTTGTATGCGAACCTTTCACTGTTCAGTCACAACTCAGTTCCATTTTGAAGAAAACCTTTGATCAAAGCCTTTCCAACCATGACACTCCTATCTTTATATATATATACATATATATTCACCGGTACATTGTCCAATCTGTCCTTCTATTTCAAGACAGTAGAGAGTGATTTGTGTGAGATTTAGTTGCTATTTCTAGAACCTTCTCGTTACTATGACTCCACTGCAGGAAGTTGCTCGACTTTTAAAATCTGCAAAGAAAATGTAATTGAAAACCCTAACGAGAGTATTTCATTATTCTTTACTACATCATATTATAACTTTAACTAAAATTAATTTGAGACAATTTGTGTTGGTGTTTGTCCCCCACCACAGCTTGACAACTGGTGCTTGTTTGTTTACATCCCTGTAACTTAGCAGTTTCACAAAAGAGACCGATAGAATAAGTACAATACTTAAAAATAAGCCCTGGGGCTCAATTTGTTCACCTAAACACTTCAAAGTTGTGCCCCAGCATGACTTCAGTCCAAAGACTGAAACAAAAAAATAAACAATAATTAGAACTGAGGCAGCTTTTAATTAAGTGTTTGATTAATCTTAAGCATCAATTTGACATTAATTGACTATAAACTGAGATTTAGCTTTAACATAAACTAGGATTTGCTATCATGAACTAAGTGTTGTTTCCAATTAACATAAAACTAGATTTGTTTTTAATTAACATAAACCAAAATTTGTCTCTAATTATCTTATATGAGGATGTTACCCTAATCACCTGTTTGGCTGGGTTCTTTTCGTTTTTGTTTTTTTTGTATTTTAAGAGAGCAGCTGAGCCCTTGATGTTTCCCCTCCACCCACACCTGCAGCGATGTGAAACTAGTAGTAAAACACGTGACATTAGTAAGTAATTTGCATAATTTTTCTGCCATTCAACACAAATTCGATGAAACCATCAACCAGAGCAGTCTCCATCATCGTTGCTCTTCTGGTTTTGTCTTGGACATGTGACACACCTCTACCATCTTAAAAACTTATCATTCTCATTATTATTAACATCACCATCTGCATGAGAAAAGCCAATACAGCCCTGGAGATCACTCCTTGTAGCATTTACACCTTGTATTGTGAGGTTTTGAGTTCAAATCCTGTTTGTTTTGATTTTGTCTTCCATCTTCCTCAAGTTTATAAAGTAAGAATCTGCCAAGCACTGGAGTCCTTTTCATTAACAGATCCTCACAGAAAAGCCTGTGCTCTTGTTCCGATATAAGAGATTGACATTATTGTTAAAAAGGAAGATTGCACTAAACATGGATATACATATACCTACCACATGGTTCCAAATTCAGTCCCACTGTGTGACACCTTAGGCAAGCATCTTCTACTATAGCCCTGGGCCAACCAAAGCTTTGTGAGAAGATTTTGTCGACAGAAACTGTAGGAAGCCTGTCATATATATATATATGTGTGTGTGTTTGTGTTTGTGTCTGTCCCTCACCACCACATGACAACTTGTTACATCCCTGTAACTTAATGGTTCGACAAAAGAGATTGACAGAATAAGTACTGGGTTTTAACAAAAATAAGTTGTTTTTTTTACCGTCCAACCCATGCTAGCATGGAAAGCGGACGCTAAATGATGATGATGATGATGATGATGATGAAGTCTCAGGATTGATTCATTTGGCTAAAACATTCATGTCCCAGCCTGGCCACAGTTTAACGACTGAAACAAGTGAAAGGATAAAAGATTAAAGACAAAAGATACATACTTTTAGATCAGTTCAAATATATTTGGAACACATTTGACCAGTAATAAAAACCATTTTCACTGCAACTTGCCATGGAGAAGACCTTCACTTTAGGTTATAAATGTCAAAACAGCAACAGTCATTTATTTCATGGCACTGTCTGCTAGAATGGTGAACACATTTCAAATGATTTGGTTATTATCTTCATTGTGTGTTACAAGGCAGACAGAATTTTCAATAGGCATACTGTAAAGTTTACATACTTGACCCCATCTGACATGTTTGATTTTACAGCAGCTCATAACACAAGAAACTTGAAAGCCTTAGAAGCAAAGGCAGAAACTGGTCATCATTAAGAAGCTACAAAGAAAAAGTCTGGGTCTACCTTTAATGAAAGAAATTTATCCAATCAACAGGAAGAGAGAGTTGATGTGTTGCATGTCTCTGGACAGAATACAGGAAGATGTTAATCTCCCAATGCCTCATACAGAGAATAGTAGTAATGTTAATACAGTAAATAGAAATTCATAACTATAGACTGAATCATCACCAACATTATTTAACGCTGACTTTCCCTACTGACATGGGTTGGACAGTTTGACAGGGAACCAGTGATCTGCAGGGCTGTGATGAGCTCCACTTTCATCTTTTGCATGGTTTCCCTTACTAATACTAACCACTTTACACTGTGTGCTGCATGGCACCAACACTAGTGAAGTTGCCATGTAATTTGCAGGACAGAACAAAACAGAGGAATAGGAACAAAGTTTCCACATTTAAAAGGAAGTATTGGGGAGGGGAAAGTAAAGGTGGGTGGCTGTTTGCCAGATGTTGAAAAGGCTAAAAGTATGATAGAGGGACAAGCACAGATGTCTTACTATAGAAGAGATATATGGCTGAAGCAAATAAGAGGAAGGTAGTGATGTGGTGCTAGAGCAAACTCCCAAGAAGTGAAAAAGAGAGCATAAGAGAGGATAGAAATAGTGGGTTGTGGGAAGAGACGATAATGTGTGGTTGCTTTCATAGGACTGTGAGAGCAGAGTGAATGGGTGAAAGTGGAGATCAATGTAGTGTGTGATGAACAAGAATGGGGAGAGCAGGTGATGGGAAAATACCAGTATGTAGAGGGTTAAGTGAGAGACATAACAATGAATGAATTATGTATTTCTAGGAACCATAACAATTTCCCCTTGGTCAATCAATGTCTAAAAAAATATAGTTTATAGATATTGTGTAACAACACCTGAAAGAGTATATTGTTACATAGACACTTGTGCAACTTAATTCAAATTCACACTTTATAACCACTCTTCATTTTTTGAAAATAAAATAAAAGAAACTGTTATAATATTAAATAGATTTGTTTGGAGACTAAAGGAGAATAATATTAACAACTTATTCACGTGGTCTACGATAGGAAGTTCTCCGTTGTATAATGGAGGGAAATTCTCAGTGCAATTTGTAACAAGAAGAAACATTTGATATCCTTAAATGTTACTCCAACTTCATAAATAAACCTAATGGATGTCTAACAACATTCTTAGTTTTGCCAAACAAAAACCTTGAATGATTCATTTGTTCTCTGCTACAAATAGATAAGTTCTATATTTTTGTTACTTTTAAGCATATTTTTTCATATGAACCACCCTTGAACAATGTAAGAAATCCCGTCTCAACTAGAATTAAGATTAATAAATTCAAAACTGAGATCATATTCTAAAAATTCAGCTTCCCTGATTTCGTTTTAAGCTCTGATTAGCTTCTAGGTGCACCATTTCTAGCCATAAAGAAATTCACCCAAATTCCTGGTCATAGTCTATATTTCTCACAACTAATATTATATGATTTACCAATTCTCTTGAATCATCGTCATTTAACATCTGCTTTTCATGCTGGCATGGGTTGGACGGTTTGACTGAGGACGCCAATCTGATCTGACACAGTTTCTACAGTTAGATGCCCTTCCTAACGCCAACCACTCCAAGGGTATAGTGGGTGCTTTTATGTGCCACCGGCACGAGGGCCAATCAGGTGCTTCTCGCAATGGCCATGCTCAAAAGGTGTTTTTTATGTGCTACTTGCATGGGAGCCAGGCAATGACCACGCTATATGCATGTATATGTGTCCACATTTAGGCCAAGTCTTTGGTCATGTGCACAATTTAGTGAAGGGCCCCCATGATCCTTTATAGGCCCTCCCCTTAAGATTGGTAAGAAGAAAGGAAGACAAAAGAGTTGGCCTAAATTCCTTCTCCAGACTGGCCACTGTCAAAGCAACCAAGGCCATGCTGTTAGGCCCAGGTTGAAATAGGTTAACCCAACCCGACCATTCTAAATTAATTGAAATCAAGTGTGTACATTGTCTAATGTTTTCTTTCTATTTCTAAGAAAATAGAAATGGTTTAAGAGAATTGGCTGCTATTTCTAGTAGATTTAAAGAACCATGTTAGTGGCTCTGTTGTGACTGGAATTTTCTGTGGCTCTCTTCAGATGACACATTCTTAGAGGTGGTGAATCTTGAAAAAGAAAAACAACAACACACAAAACATTATGGAGTCAGTGAGGCATTTAACCGTTTGAGCTGTGGCCTCCTTGGCACTATTTGATCCTAAACCTAATCTCCTGAGTGATTTCTGTCCAGTTCTGACAGAGATAAGAAGCAAGACTGTTGTAACATATATACGTATGATGCAATTTACAAACTTAGGTTCACTGTTTCTGTTCTTTGGAAAGCTTTGGGGCCTACAATGTGTAGCATGAAATGAGTCTGTCCTGATGGTGTCTGCACTGTCTTTGCTGGAATTCAGTTTTCTAATGTCACACACCATTGGATTCATTATCCGAACCATTTTCACTGTTATCACTGTCTGGGTAATCTGCACCATTTCCAGCATCCAGTTCACTGAATTTCTCCAGTATATGAGGCACTTGACTGGCTGTACACAGCTTCTAGTTCTTCTGTTTTTATTCTGATGGCCCAGGCTCATTTTCACACGATAGATCTTGTTTCATTGGGAAATGTCTCCCTATTCCCACAAAAACCTGCTGCTAAAACAATTGAACTGGAGGCAGACATATTGTCTTGCTTTCAGATGTAACAGGCATTCTGATTGGTTGATCAAAACAGGATCAAAGCACACAGATTCAAGCACATGCTGTACTGTGACCCCACACCATTTCATCAGTGCTACAGCATGGGGGTGCCTAGCATTGCCACCACTCTACCAGTGTTATGGGTTCTAAGGTTTAAGGGAGGAGGTTGACTGTGGGTGTGGAGACTCGTGCCCTACATTTTAACATGTATGGCTTATGGTCATAAACTCATAGCTTCAGTTATTGGACAAGACAGCATGCTGTAGTCTTGAGCAAGGCACTTCACTTCACTTCCAGTCTACTCAACTCTCAATTAGCACCAGCCTCATAGTGCAGGTGCAACCCTTTTACTTCCCCTGGCAGTAACATCCTTGATGTACCATTTGTAATTACCGATTTGTAATTGCAAAAGCATTGAAAACATCAAGTGAAAATTTAGCAAATGTTACCCTTCCACACTCTCCTGCATTCCATGATTTGCCCCACTTAGACTGTCATCATCATCAACATCATTATTTTAGCTTCCACGTGTCCATGCATGCATGGGTTGGATGGAATTTGTTGAAACAGATATTCCACAGCTGGATGCCCTTCCTGTCACCAATCCTCATCTGCTTCCAAGCAACATGGTAACATTTACCAATGGCTGGATATGTCCTCACAAAATATTGGAATCAATCTACAATATGGAATCAATCTACACAGGGTTCAATCCTTATATTGGAATATTATCAACAACCAAGTATTCTGTTTGCTTGTCAGCAGAGGTATTGTTTCCAAAGTTTACTGTGTGCTTTAGCAAACTGAAAAACCTGATTTGCATAATACAATGCATAGCAGTAGCTAGTTTGTTTATGAAGTGATTGATGCATAAACAGTCTTTTTGTTAGGATGCTGAATGTTTTTCATATGAAAATTCTCCAGAACTGCTGTGGTCTCATCACTAGCAGCACTTTTATGGGGGGGGGGGCAGCACCACTTTTGGGCCTGCTGTACGCAATATGTATTTTTTGTAGGAGCAGCAAATTGTATTTTTTGTGGGGCAGCAAATTGAAGGGCTGCTCCTGGCAGCACACAGTCTAACTATGCTAGTAGGTCTCATTTGATGACGAGAAGTAGAGTAACATTAGTTAAGCACAAAGCTAAGTTTCCTCACTGAAAAAGAAAGCTAATATCTATTGTCAAGCAGTAATAATCTACATTGTAGCTAGGTTCTATTAGTGTCCAATGGTCACATACTGTTTAGCCAGAAATAATGATGAATGTCTTGATTTTTTTGTCCCAGATTCAGAACAAGGTGTGACATTTTGTTATTAACAATATACTATTTTTTTTTTGTTTTTTTCCAATTGTTCTTGGTTCACATCATTCTTTGTCTCTCTCTCTGTATTCTGTAAAATATTTTTTACTTTATTTTTACCTCTTTTTGAAAATGGCGGAGTGGAATAGAAATAGTTGTTTCGAGCAGAATATAAAACATAGAGGCAAACATTCAAATCCAATTAAAGTTTAGTATTTTGTAGTGAATTTATGGAAAAAAAGAAATTTCTTTCAGATGAGGTCATAGTCTCAAATAAGAATACCTTCCTGTATCAAAGTCCACATTTGTTAGATCCCTTTAAACAAAGAAAATCATGCTTTCCACAAAACCAGTAAAATATACACCAGCCAGAGTATATAATAGACAAAATCCCCTAAAGGTGGTGCCCCTGAATAGCCTCACTCATATAACTGAAGCCAGTAAAAGAAGAAGGGTTATAAATCTACCCTGGGATAGGATACTAGTCCACTTCTGTTAACTTCTCCAGAATGTCTGATTGCTGTTTTTCTTCAAACTTTGGTATGTACCCCAGGGACATACCGAACTGCATATAGCACAGTCTGAAGTCACACCCCATGATGCCACACTACAATAACCACCTGACCATGCTACTTCTGTGCTAGAGCAGAGGTTTCTGCTGTCGGTGCCTTGTGATGCACAGTAGCTTTATAGTACATATGACTTCCTTGCATACACAGGTTCCTGCATGTGAGTAACCATACTGTGCATTTGGCAGTGCAAAGCACAAAGCAGCACACATGGACTAATGGGTCATGTGACTTTGAAGTGCATTTTAACTTTTGCCGTGAACATCACTTTATGGTGCACATCACAGTGACAGCAGCCGGGCTGTATCTGCCATGTGGCCCTGCAATAATAGTTAACCTTCCTCACACATCACCTTGTTATATATTCTTTTATTGTTTCACTTGTTTCAGTCATTTGACTGTGGCCACACTGGAGCACTGTCTTGAGTCGAGCAAATCGACCCCAGGACTTACTCTTTGTAAGCCTAGTACTTATTCTATCAGTCTCTTTTGCCCAACCACTAAGTTACGGGGATGTAAACACACCAACATCTGTTGTCAAGCGATGGTTGGGGGACAAACACCGACACACATACATACATACTTATATATATATATATGTATATGTATTTACACGACGGGTTTCTTTGTTTCCGTCTACCAAATTCACTTATAAGGCTTTGGTTGGCCCAAGGCTGTAGTGGAAGACACTTGCCCAAGGTGCCATGCAGTGGGACTGAACCCAGAACTGTAAGGTTGGTAAGCAAGCTACTTACCACTCTGCCACTCCTGTGCCTATTATGCATGAATTCCGCTGAGGCAAGCAGATTATAGTTGATCACACCGACCCCAGTGCATTGGTGATTATTTCCTTGATCTCAAACAGGTGAGAGGCAAAGTTGACTTGAGTGGCATTTGAAGTTGGAATGTAAAAGTAAATGAAATGTTGCACAGCATTTTGTCCGCTAAAGATTCTGCTGGTTGGTTGCTTTAAAGATGAGTCAACCTCAGAGGGATTTGAACTCTGAACATAAAGACAGATTTAATGCCTCCTTGGCAAGGCCAGAATCATCAGAAAAGTATCAGACAGTGGAAAAGGACAGAAAGCATTCTACTGTAGGTTGCAAGCCTGCTGAGCCTGCAAGTTTTCAGGAGACCCAATAAGAATGATGATGATGTTGATGATGATGATAGTCTAGTGTTATCATGTACATTGTTTTGTCTTGGTATAAAAGATGGACTACAGCAAATATTCTGATCAATACCACAGATTTGTTTGTCAGTTGTTTGACCTTAACCAGTTGAGCATGTCCCTTAGTGGCTGACGATATGTGCATCTCTGATCACGAGCAGAAGTAGTGGGGGAGCATCATAGCCATGTGTTGAGAGGGATTCTTTGGGGTTTGAATAACTCACCTCTGGAAACATGGGTGTTTCATTCAACATCCTTAAACAACCCTTATCCAGGAACCTTTTGAGCAGGATGGGCTACCCAAGCCAAAGAAAATTCTAACTAGGTCCCACCTGCAAGGTCATGCACTATTTATCTTAATATGAGATCACCATGTCATGCACATTTGGTTGTGATGCATGTGCCTGGTGTACCCTTATCAGATGGGTAGTCATGATGGGTATACTGGGCTTCATATATTTGTATCCCAGTGCACTGCTCTCTTACTCAATAATAATAATAATAATTTCTTTGAACAAAGCCACAGATATATGATGAGAGGGGTTAGTCAGTTAAATTGACCCCATTATTTCCCTTTTACTTTAAGCTGATGACCCCAAAAGGATGAAAGGCAAAGTTGATCTTGTTGGACTTTCAGCTCAGCTAAGATATTATTTCATTTAGTAAGAAAATACTACCAAGACAGGTGTGGCTGTGTGGTGAGTAGTTTGCTTACCAACCACATGGGCTCTGCATTCAGTCCCACTGCGTGGCACCTTGGGCAAGTATCTTCTACTATAGCCTCAAACCAACCAAAGCCCTGTGAGTAAATTTGGCAGATGGAAACTAAAAGAAGCCCATTGTGTGTGTATGTGTGTGTGTGTGTGTATGCGCATGTGTCTTTTTGTTTATCTCCTGCCACTGCTTGTCAACCAGTGTTGGTATGTTTACATCCCCATGACTTAGCAGTTTGACAAAAGCAACTGGTAGGATAAATACCAGGCTTCAAAGAAAAATAAGTGTTTGGGTTGGTTTGTCTGACTGAAATTCTTCAGGGCAGTGCCCCAGCATGGCCACAGGCCAATGACTGAAACAAGTAAAAGATGAAAACTAAAGCCGTTTTTCAGCCAATATTTTTGCTCTTTGAGTTAAAATTCCAGCTTGTAATTGAGCGTTGGTTGACCAAGACGTGGGTGACCGACCCCTTACAATCACTTGTCACCAGGGTCTCACATGTGTGAGAATAAATATTGAATGACACACATAGTGAATTGCTGTTACTGTTGTGCTTGTTGTTGTGGTGGTGGTTGTTAAGCAACAAGACGGGTAAGGGTGATGGTCGAGGGCTTAGGGGCGGGAGACCCCAGACCTTGGGGGGAAAAAAAAGAAAAACTTTGGTCGTCTTGTTGTAGTGGAGGGCTCTTCATTGATGCCCGACACCACTGGGAGGAGGTGGCCCTCGAAGTCGCTGGAAATGGAGATCTCTAGGTCTAAATTCTTGAATGGTTGTCGCTGTTGTTGTGGTTGTTTTTGTTGTTATTGTTGTTGTTGTAATTGCTACTAAATCCGAATGACACTAACACTTGTCTTGCTTCTCTCTTCTTCCAGTTACCCACCCGAACACCCAAAAAATAAGTTTGATTCCTTCAAAGTACACGACCAGCAACTTGTGACCAAACCACTGCAGATGAGGACAAGAAGAGTCAACAACAACAACAACAACCAACAACCAACAAATAAACAAACAGCAAACAAACAACTGCTGCTGCTGCTACTGTGAACACTGATAGGACAGAAGAGCACAATACATTCCACCCTCCCCCAGCCCCTCTTCCCCTTTTCCATCCCCACCCCCAGTCCCTCCAGCCCTTCCATACCCACCTTGCACCAACTAATAACATGGAATTCTTATAAGAGACAAAACAATTATGTAATGATGATGATAATAATAATAATAATAATATAATAATAATAATAATAATAATGATGATGATGATGATAATGTTGGGTGATGAGTATGTCCTTCTCCCACCCCATTCCCTTACAGCTGTGAATGAGTAGGGAAGGGGACACTGGCTGCTTTATCTATACCACCCCCACACCCCACCACCACCTTTGCCATGCACTGTTGAAGTGAGATGCTTACATCCAGGATAGAGCAACTCACAACCTCAAGTTCACTCATGCATCAAACATGTAGACAATGATGATGATAGTGATAATGATGGTGGTGGTGATGAGGATGTTGGTCAGAGCAACATTATTATTAAATGTTTTTTTTCTCTCAGCTAAAATGCTGCTGCTAAGCATAATAATAATAATAATAATAATAATAATAATAATAATAATAATAATAAAGAACTTTGGGGTAATTACATCAATATCATTATCAACACCATGAACACCAAGCCAATGAGGACAGCTCTAGGTGGTTGTTTGTGCCAATAGAAATAACAGCCAGGTCTTCCTCAAATGAAACTTCACACATTCTAGAAAAAGAAGGACACATTAGATGATGTAGTCCTAGATCCTCCCTCACCAAAACAAGAGATATAAATAAATAGAATATGGGATGGTCATGCTTGGAATGCTTTTCACCATGGGTCAGTTTCTGATGTTGGAGCTGACCTGGGACTAAATAGAAAGATTAACAATAGCAACAATTCTTTTTAATTTTCAATAATAATAATAATACCCAGGGGCACTATGCAATACCTGCAACTGGATATGAACCTGTGCCTCCAGAAGTGAAAAACATTAGTAACATAAAACAAAAAAAATGATTTCAGCCTGGCATGAAGTTCACAACACACCACCTGTAGTGGTTAGAAGATGTCATGAACTTTGGTTATGTTTCTCACTAACAGCCAACAGCTAGAAATGGCAGCCAAATCTCTTGACTCACATTCTAATATCTTACACATTAAATATGCAACATCTGGAAAAAAATGAAACAGAGATGGAATGTCTTTGATCATAAGTCTGCTATGGGAAATTTGACCAAAAATTAAACAACAACAACAACAATTTTATGTAATGTTGTTCTAGATATACTATATCTGAATAAATGAGTTGGTCATGGCTAGAATGCCTGTGATTACTGGACTACTTAATCAGACTTGACCTGGGGTGAAACAGCAACAAAAACAAATGACAATAATAATAAAAATAATAAGTTTTTTTTTCTAATATAGGCACAATGCCACACCTTTAGATGTAGTGGAAGTCTATGTTGACCCCAAAATATATCTGGTACATATTTTGTTAACCACAATAAGGACAGAATGTAAAGCCAACCGCAGTGGAATTAATTACAGTTTAACGACAAGAGATGGCCATGGATGGAATATACTAACAACAATGAGAGACAGAAAGATATAAAAAAAAAAAGGAGAAAGAAAAATATTGCAAAGGATGGTACAACAATGGCAGCAACAATGATTATAAGAACCAAATAAAATGTGTTAAAACATATGGCCACCACAACTTGGACTCTTCATATCACTAAAGAAAGACCCAATGTTATAAATAACAAAACAATAACAAAAACAGAACAACCATGATGATGATGATGATGTTGAGGAGGAGGGGAGGAAGAGGAGGGGTCACTGATGGTGATGGTAAGGAAGTGTTGTTGCAAAATTAGGAAGTAAGAAAAGAATTGAGAGTTCCCATCAACACTTGATTAACTGAATAGAAGACAGGATGGTCACAAGTGGATTGTCTTTGACCAATAAACATGCTGTATCGTAGTTGACATGGGAACAACAATAATGGTCAGTACGATCAGATGTATTTATTATGGCAGTTACCTCACATGTAAATTACAGTGGTGGTGGTCATGGTGGAGTAGGACAGTGAAACAGTAAATCCCCCCCCCCAACACACAACCGAGATTACTTCATTGCTATGACAACAGACATACTTCCCTATCTCAGAATTTCACACACTCTTCACCAACTTCACCCTCTGTACACAGTATGAACTTCATACATAGATGTCACAGAATTTTTTCTATACCTGCCATCTCTGAAGAGTATGTGTATTAGAAAACCAACCCTGCCATCTAGTGTCTGGTGTGAAACTGATTGCTATGATTAGATGGAATGAATCTACAATATACTTTGATTAATATATATACATACATGCCTACATACATACATACATACATTATATATATATATGTATCTGTATATAAGTATGTATCTGTATATACATGTGTATATAATTTATATAAGAGCAATGCATACACGTACATTATATAAATGTTGCTCATATTTTGAGTTTGAGCAGAATTTTATGATTTGATACTGGCTTCACCCCTCCCCCTCCTACTCCTCCATGTCATTGTTGACATCATTATCATCATCATCATCATCATTATGAACTCTTATCTATCTTTGATGATGCAACAAAGAGCCATCAACCTCACTACCAGGCATGCACACATACATATATACATTTATTTGTATAAGTATATATACATATAAATACATTATGCGTATGTCTATGTGTGAAGATGAAAGAGAAGCAAGCTACCACCTCTACAGGTATTTATAACTTTATAATTTTACCACATCTGCATGTATGTAGAATATGTATATATGTTATGTGTGTGTGTGTATATATATGTGTTTATAAAATACTGAATGTGTTGCGATTAATACTTTGAGATTAAAACTTAGATATATTTCATTTGAGATTTTAATATATATGCTAATTATATTCAAATGTATTCAATGTGTGTGTGCGTGTGTATTCAGTGTGTGTCTGTGTGTAAACAAACCCTGTCTGTCAGGTCAAACATATATTATCAGATACTGGGTAACATCT
>NC_043010.1:58118139-58120639 GCF_006345805.1 Octopus sinensis | reverse complement strand
AGTGTTTGTGTGTTCAGTGGAGTGTCAAAGCCAGTTTCTTTCTTGCATTGAACTCCCTGGCAGAGCTTCACAAATAACCTTGCTATTGATGGGACGTCAATATGGTGGGAGATTTGCACTTAAGGTGCAATGAGATGTAACTGTTGCTGCAATGCATTGCCACGCAATCTTCTCGCAATTCTGCCAATCAGCTTGTCAGAATTGCTGCTATGTTTATTGACCCCGAGGAAAATGAAAAACAAAGTTGAACTCAATGGAATTTGAACTTAAGCATTGAGTGTTGCAACAAGTATCCAATGACTCCATCAATTTACCTAATCTTGTCTGTATTAATAGATACAAGTTAATATATGTTAATATATGCTTATTTATGTTAATATGTGTGATACGTCTTTTATCGTTAGCTTTTTTCAGGCATTAGACTGTGGTCATGCTGGAGCACTGCCTTGGAGAATTTTAGTCGAGTGACTCACCCTTTATTTTATTAATCTATTTTGCTGAACCACTAAGTTACATGAATGTAAACACACCAGCACCAGTCATGCAGTAGTGGGCAACAAACACACACACACACACACACACACATGCTGGGCTTCTTTCAGTTTCTCTCAACCAAATCCACTCACAAGGCTTTGTTGCGTTTGGTGTAATAGTGATAGATTTTTTTTTATAAATACTAAACTAAATAGGTGCAGGAGAGGCTGTGTGGTAAATAACTTGCTTACTAACCACATGGTTCTGGGTTCAGCCCCACTGCGTGACACCTTGGGCAAATGTCTTCTACTATAGCCTTGGGCCAACCAAAGCCTTGTGAGTGCATTTGGTAGATGGAAACTGGAAGAAGCCCATCGTGTATATATGTATATATATATATATATGTGTGTGTGGAGGCGCAATGGCCCAGTGGTTAAGGCAGTGGACTTGCAGTCGTAGGATCGCGCTTTCGATTCTCAGACCGGGCATTGTAAGTGTTTATTGAGCGAAAATACCTAAACCTCCACGAGGCTCCGGCAGGGGATGGTGGCGAGCCCTGCTGTACTCTTTTGCCACAACTTTCTCTCGCTCTTTCTTCTGTTGGCCTGCTCACTTAGCCAGCGGGATGTCATCATTTGAAGGCTGCAACAATGCAAAGCGCATTGTGACCAGCGATGTGTAGCAACATCTAATAGTCTGGTCGGTCACGGTGATATATATATATATGTGTGTGTGTGTTTGTGTTTGTCCCCACATCATCGCTTTACAACTTAGCAGTTCAGCAAATAGAGACCAATACAATAAGTAATAGGCTTACAAGGAATAAGTCCTGGGGTCAATTTGCTCAACTAAAAGGTGGTGCTCCAGCATGGCCACAGTCAAATGACTGAAACAAATAAAAGAATAAATGATAACGATGAAGTTTATAATTGAATACATTATTATAAGATTTAACGTGTCATTGAAAGACATTTCAAAACATTTACTGTATAATGAAATAGGGACTATGAAAATGTTCAGTGCAAACTCATTGTACATTAGACATAGACAGTATACAAAGTTACTTATGCACATGGATACATGTATATTCAAATAGATAAACACACATATATAGCTTACAAACTTACATGTTGATATGAACAGGTACGTGTGCACATAGGTATGTAAGGTAAAAATAAAATAATCATAAAAATGAATAAAATGTAAAAATTAAGAAAAAACAAAAATAATAAGAAAAATTGTTTTGGCGATGTAAACAGAATTTTGAGGGTGGCAAGATTTATAAAATGCTTTATAAAATATTCATTAGATATTCTTAAAAAAAGATTTTTCCTTTGGTGAATGTTGTGCAAGGATCCAAATATTCATCTCATCTGCGAATGCAAGTTTTTTAAAAGAGATTGCTGCTTATGTTAGCACTTAAAGTTTAGTTCAGACCTTTTGATTTATGCCATGTAGTTCCTTGTTAAGATGCTAAATTTTTCAGCCGAGCAGATTTGATATCTGTTGGTGCACAGGATAGTTTTTAATGATTAAGCAGTTTTTCTAACTTTCAGGTTCTTCATATATTTTGCCACTGCCATAGTGTTTTGGTATTCAGAGATCTAGGAAGAGATTATATGATGTATATATTAGCGTTTAAAAGATTCAATTGTAATCATTGTATAGTTTCCTATATATACTATGAGGTGAAGTGTCTTTGGTTTAACATACCAATACGTTATCAAAGTACTTGCCATTGATAGAACAAGATTTAATGATGTTACTGTTACAAATTATGTACAAACTAAATTAGTCAGATTTTCACCATTACTATAACTAGCTTTTACTGCATTTTTATTGAAGTGTTTGAGGAAATTTGTGTGTTAAGAAAACACACATGAAACCAAGATATTATTTTGTTATATTCAAAACAACATTTAAACTGAAAGGTGGTTTAAACCACATAATTTTCCTAATTATATTCGTGTGATATTATTAGTGTTCAGCTTTATTATATTTTGCCCTCAAAGTCACACTCTGCTTC
>NC_043010.1:58090639-58113139 GCF_006345805.1 Octopus sinensis | reverse complement strand
CTTAAGACATTTTGATCTTGTGGAACAGACATAATCTATTAACAGACGAGTTCCTCTGTTGTAGTCCTTGGTCACAATGTTTGGTCGACTGGAGTCAGTTTTTCCTTCTGTTTGTATTGGGAAGTTCCAAAGGATGGTGACACCCTCACCATTTACTACATCCTCTGGATGGTGCCTGTACCACTTATCATGGGATTTAATTTTGTAGCATTTGCAAGCATTCCTGTGGATCTACTTCCCTAGCCAGAAACAACATGATCAATTGTCCCTGTGAATTTTCTGCAAATTCTGCATGAGGGGTCAGATCCTTCTTTAAGGACGTTTGCATGGTAGTTTCTGGTAGGTAAAATCTGATCACGTGCTGCAGTAACAAAACCTTTTGTTTCCCTTTCAGACCTGTCCCTTTTAGCTATTGGTGTGTTAGATTTTGATCAATATCTGGCTTGGAAAGGTTGTTAGGATATTTTCCATGCAGGAGTTTGCCTTTCCAGTTGTCTTCGATATTATTCATGCAAGCCTCCTTTGCCCTTTTTTATGTTTTTTTTTTGCATCAGTGATAGGTTTGTCACCATTTGGATCTCTTTAGTCTTTCTGATTGTTAATTTCTAAATCAGGAGAAGCAGTGGTAGGTCTTTCAGTATTTGGTTGTCTTGGTCATTCTTATTGTTAACTTGTAGGCCAAGAGACTTTTTAAATTTCTTACTAAAGCTTGCTTGGAATCTTCAAGCTTCAGTGCAGTTCATAAGAGCACATCACTTGTTGTATTAAGGTACATTTCAAGGCCTATTATTGCTGATCTGTATCAGGCCTCTTCTATTTATTTTTCTTGGAAGATAAATCCTGTCTACATCTGATTTTGGATGGTGCATTCGGTACCTTGTAAAGATTTTACAGATCTTTCCAACCATATTCTGCATGACAGTGAGACTCCACTTAACAATACCGAAGCTATAAATGGTTACTGGTATGGCCAAAGAATTGATTACATTAATTCCCTTGGCAGCATTTAATTCTGAGTTTAGGACCATTCTTACCCTTTGGTAGCATACCTTGTGGATTTTCTCTTTCACTTTGGAGTGCTAGATACCATCACCTTCATTGGTTCCCAGGTATTTGTATATTTCGGATCGCTCTAGGTTTCAAATAGCTATTGTAGTATCAAGTTCTATGTTTTCTACCTTTATGAACTTCCCTGCCTTGAAAGTAGCCTTTGCACACTTATTATCATTGTTATTATTATTATTATTATTATTAGTAGTAGTAGTAGTAGTAGTAGTTGACTTGACTCAGGTTTGGTCTTATTCCTGGTAAAATTTATGTGGGTCATGGATTACTACTCGAAACTTTAGATATCCACAATATTTCAATAATCTTTCAAGTGCTTAAATCACTCCTGATAATCTTTCCTGTTCCTAAGAGTCAAACTTTCTGTAGAAGCTCTCCAGAACATTCTAGTCCAATCTCTTTCATTTCTCACTGTCCCTAATGCATGAATTATTACAGGTATTACCTTTATAGTTTTTGTATTCCAAACTCTTGCAGTTCCAAATTTTAAGGGATTGTATTTTTTTGTCTTCTTTCTTCACAATCCTGGAATCAAACAGGCATAATGGATCAATCCTTCAGCAAATTTGATTTTTCTAGTATCTGGTTTGTTATTTTCTATCCCATAAAATCTTGCATTTTTCCAACCCGAGCACGTTTTTAACCTCAGTATTTACACCAAGTACTTCTTGCATCAAACCTCCATTTCTGACCAAGCTTCTAGTGTAAAACTTTCACAATTTAATCATACCTTCATTTCTTATATTCTCCCTGGGACAACTCAAAGCATTCCACAATGATGTCTGCCATCATTTCATCCCAAATTCCACATATTCTACATTTTGTCAACACCTTCTCCTCATACATATATTTTCTTAAGTTGTTTGTTTCTAATACCTGACCTTGAGCAGCTATAATAAGGCTCCCAAAATCCTTGCTGTCCCCAACAGAGCAGTTTTTTGAGCATGTTTTATACTTGTGTCAATTCCAATTCTCAAACTTGGTTGTTAGTGCTCCCAGTGCCTCAACATTTACTCTCTTCATTGCCCATATTCTTGTAATTTCATCTTTTAGTATCTTGTATTTTACCACCTTTTCTAGCATTTTGTCACCTACACATGTGACCCCAGGTATGCCAATATCTATAATCATGGATTCCTTCTTCTTTTTATCACCTACAACAATCTCTTGTCTCTGAGTATCAATTAATGAGTCACAATGGATTGCAAAATCTCACAAAATTTTATATTCATTTTTCTCAGTGATGCCTTCAGGTTTATGTTTGTACCGTTATATGTCCTTCCAAAACCAATCTCACACAATCTCCCATAAACATAACCATGTTACCATGCTACCCTTTGTAGTGTGTTTGGGCCAGTTTGCTGCACTCACAACATGAGAGATTGTTTCATTTTTACCGTCACACATCCTACAAAGAGGCAATTCACTGCTTTTATCCATTTGGAACTTGGTGTAGTTAGTTCTCAGCCCTTGTTCCGGGGCGTTGCACATCAGTGACTCAGTGCATCCTTTCAGATCACTTTTTCTTAGCCATCTTCACGGGTGTTGCTCTTGTCTTTCCCCTTCAATTTCTCTCAGGTATTGCACATGCATTATTTTCATTTGCCAATTGTTTAATCTTTGTTCCTCATCTTGTTTTTTAAATGTTTTTAGAGGTGTGTTACATTTCCAGTATCATGTTGCTATTTCTAACAGTAGGAAGCAATGGTTCAAACTCCTGTTCGACATACCATTCCAGATCCCCCCCCCTTGACAACACAGATCTTGCATCCTATGAGGCCCTCTTCCTCTCTTGGCACATACACTGTATTGATATCACTTTTAGGATGCAGTTTCTTGTTCATTGTCTTCACTTTCCTAGATCTTTTATACATTTCATCAAGTTCATTTTTTGACCACCTATCAACACCTGTATCATATCTTATTAAGAAAACAACCCATGTATCTATTGCCCAGATCTTGTAATTTCCATTCAATCTATTTTCCGCAATTGATCTAGTTCTCCTTAGGTATCCTTTCCTAAAGCTTTCCTTCGTTTTGTCATACTCCCAAATACCCACGTACTTATACCTCTCAATCTCAACATCCTTGATTCACTCACCATTGAATGGTTGAATGGCACCATCAGATGACACTACTTTGCCTTTTTTAATAAGCCTACCACACATTTCAGTCCCAATATCTTTACTGATTATCTTTACTGTTGAAAGCAGATCATTTATTTCAAGTTCACTCTTACCAAACCTCTTCAACTCATCCTCTCGTTAACAATTCCTCTTCTCTTCTTGATAATCTCCCTGGTTCTCTCTCTCTCTCTCTCTCTCTCTCTCTCTCTCTCAGTTGTATTTTAATTGTTTGTTTTCTTCCTCAACAACACCTGTGACACACTGACCATCATCTTCTTCTCTCCTTCTTTCGATTCCCCTCATATTTCTGTTATTCTCTCTTTCTCTCTCTCCCTCTCTTAATGATATTTTACCCATCTTTGTTTAGTTTCAACTCTCACTCCATCTCCAGGTGATAATTCTTGTGTCTTTTGAATTTTCATGCTGACTTAAACATCATTTGATATCTGCAGCATTTGGTTTCTCCCTCTAAATTCACCAATGTTTTCTCCATAAAAACAGCAGTTTTTTTCAAATGTTTTCTATATTCTCTCTCTCTCTCTCTTGCAATCCCTCTCTTCCTGATAATACTGTTCGTTTCTCTCTCTCTCTCTCCTTTCTCTCAGTTGTATTTTTGTTGTTTGTTTTCTCCCTCAACACACCTGTGACATTCTGGTCATCTTCTTCCTTCTCCCCTTCTTATTGATATTTCTCTGGTTTCTCTCTCTCTCTCTCTCATTGATATTTTGTCCATCCTTCTATAACTTCAGCTCTAGTTATATTTGTATTCTTTTTCTTCCTTTTCTTCTTCAACACAGCTGCAACAAATCATCATCATCTTTATTATTATTATTATTATTATTATTATTATTATTATTATTATTATTCAGTAGTTTTATTTTTATAACGTGCTTTCACTTCACTACCGAGCGCAGCTCTGTGTTCCTTGGGTATGTGTTGTGACTTGTTGTGGTGCTCTGATGGTTAATGTATGGAAAGTGTTCTGTGTAGGATGTGTGCAGTGCCATTATTATTATTATTATTATTATTCATATAGACACAACAGATTAGACAGTTGGAAAAGAAAACTTCCTCACATTGAGCTACAAGTAACCTTTGATGCCAAGAACCCTCCTAAGTATCCTAGCTGCCCCTAATAACACTGTTTTCTGCAGCTGTACTTAACTGGATTTTATGTCTATTTCCTCTATCCATCTGGCTTAACAGGCATTCTTGCAGGGAAAATATATATGTTCCTTGGGGAAGATAATCTACTTCCAGTAGAACAAAAGGGATGCCATAAAGAACTCAATTATTATTGTTATTATCATTTTTATTATTATTATTATTGCCTTTGCACAGCTTCTAACGCTGGAGATGTACTATGGTGTCCGTTATTCACTGTGCTGTTTTCTGCAAGTACTGCACCTTTATTGCAGCCCTTATTTGTTCCAGGTACTTCTCAAGATTTTTACTCACTGTTCCCAGGGCTCCAACAATTATTGGTACTACTACTACCTTTTTCATCGACCACAACTGCTTAACCTCCCGAGCTAACCTGTCATGTTTATCGACTTTTCTTTCTTTCTTATTGCATACCTTGTTGTCAGCTGGGCTTGCTATATCTATGATCCAGCATCGTTTGCTTTCTTTCTCAATTAAGACTGTATCTGGTTTCCTATTCTCTATCTCATGACCACACTGAATCATAAAATCCCATAGGATCTTTACATTATCATTTTTGATGATGCCTTCAGGTTTATGTTCATACCACTTTTTTGCTCTGTCAAGTCCATACTTGATGCAAAGTGCTTATTTGATCACGACCGCAAGTATCATTATTATTATTATTATAAAAGGATTGATGTAACTCTTCACAAAGGTAAACAGACAAGACAAAGAACACAATGCGACTGTAATAGATATTTTATTGGTTGAATGATATCTTGACAGCAAACCTGTCTTTGTTGAGTTCATAATAAAAAGTGATAAAAATTCAAAATTATAGAAATTTAAATTTAAAGTATTAATGAGAGCAACCAGGACCCTCACATTGATGGAATGATAGCATCAATCCTTAAGTTTCAATTTTATAATAGGCAAAACGAAAAAGAAAAAAGACAAAAAAAGGGGAAAGTAAAAAAGGGAAAAGAAGAATATTTAATCAAACAGTTTTGTATAAATTTTGATGATATTCTTCTGTCATTTTATTCATTCCTCCAGGGCAGGATGTTAATAACCCACAAAAGTATTTCTCCTCATGCATTCTGAGAAGTGAAAGTGAAGCAGATTCAGAATATTTTCAAGTCTTTTTCAAAATTACGGCCATTTGAAGCAAGATGTTCAGCAAGTTCTGCTGAACCACTCTTATTGTGCCTGACATCATACCTGTGCCCATTAAATCTTTTGTTTAATTGTTCTGTTGTACAAGCAACATAAATCAAGTTGTGTTTCATGCATTCTGCCGCGTACACCAAATGGGAATCTCTACATGTCCCACCTTCTGTATAAATCATAACATTTCTGTTATGGTTCCTGATGGAATTTACTTGATTCATGTTGCTGCTCAATGAACAGGGCTTACCTCTCTTGCGGCTGTTTTTCAAGTTACAGTGTGCAGATAGTCAAATGTTCATTTCCTTGCAGTCAGAAATAGAGGTCAATAGTTCTCTTATATTCTTATTCCATCTAAAGGCTACAATTGGCGGCTGAAGAAATATCAGTTTGAAACCAAGATATTTTTTCGCCACATGCTGGTAACTTTCATGCAATATTTCTGAAATGCCAGCGAATTTTCGGTGCCAGTTAATCGCTAAAGGAATTCTGTTATCTATTGTGTTGTGTTTGTTAAAATTATGTGTGAAGGTTTGCCTGTCTTTGCTAATCTTAGCTATTTCATTCGCTATTTCCTTTAATCGGGATTCACTGTAACCGCATTTGACATAATGATGTACAAAATCATTTGCATGTGTCTAGTAATCCCCTATGGCAGTACAAATCCATCTTATCCTCAAAAATTGGGATTTCGGATTTGACTGAATTATATGATGTGGATGATCGGAGCAGCGGTGGAGATAAAGTGGGATAATGTGGGCTTGGAAAATAACTCTGTCACTATTCTGCCTCCAGAAAACTTAACTATTGTGCCCCAAAATTCAACGTTAGTTTTTGAAAAACTAGACATAAATTTTATGTTGGACTTGAAGCCATAGTTTTTAGCATAACAGTCACAGAAATGCAAGAAGTCCATTAAACTATCCTGTGATCCTTCCCAGACAAAAAAGATGTCATCAATGAACCGTAACTGGAGTATTGGTTCATGAGCATGTAGAGATTTGAATGTCTTCAGTAACTGTGTCTCAAATTTCATCATGAAGACATTAGAAAAAATTAACTGCCATGGGGTTACCCATGGTGCAACCCCTCAACTGGTGGTAAAATCTTTGTCCAAACTTCATTGTGTTACTTTCTAACACAAACCTCAATAACCTACAGAGAAAATTTGATGGAATACTTTTGTTTGACTGTTTTTCGAAGGCTTCTACCTTTCATTGTGGTCAATATTGGGATATAAAAGCATCCATGGTTACCAAAAACCAGTTCTCAACACAGCCTCGATACTGAAAAAGATGTTGACTTTAGACACAAAATGAAAAGTATCCTGAATATAGGAACTTGATCTTTATGCGAAGGGGAGTAGAAAGCGATCCAGCCATTCTGAAATCTTGGCTGTACAACATTCATATCCACTGCAAATTGGGTGCATTGGAGGAAATCTTTCATACATTTTGTGTATTTTAGGGACACCATAAAATACAGGTGTTCTTCTTTCTGACTGTAAAATTCTGGATTCGGCCTTATTTATGAAATTGTTTTCTTCCATTTCCAGAATTATCTTGTCAAGTTTCTCTCTGTAATTGGGGTTTAGACAGGTAATTCTTCATATGAAGTTTTGTCATTTAAAACTTCTTCACAAGCCAAAATGTACTCAAATTTATCCGTAATTATGATAGTGCCTTCCTTATTCATCATTTTAATAACAATAGAATCGTTATTAGCCAGACATTGGAGTGCATAACGTTGGGAATCTGTGAAGTTATTCCAGGACTTCTTTCCACTTGTATTAAGGCTTTCTCTAATGCCTGTTTGACAAGATTCAGGAAATTCCTGTAGTGTTTGTGAACATCCATTCCGAACTTTATCTGGATACCAATTGGAATTCTTTTCAATTCAATTATACCTGATTTGATCATCATCTTTTTCCTTTCCTCTTTTTTTTCTGTCTTTTTCTTTTCGCTCGTTATAAAATTGAAACTTAAAGACTGATGATGTCATTCCATCAACAAGTGGATGCTAGTTGCTCTTGTTCATACTTTAAATTCAAATATCTATAATTTTGAATTTTCATCACTTATTTTGAACTTGACAAAGACAGGCTTACCGTCAAAATATCATTCAACCAATAAAATATCCATTGCAATTGCATCGTGCTCTTTGTCTTATCTATTATTATTATTATTATTGTTTATTTTCCTTCTTTCTTCAAATTTCCTTTCATTTCTCGCTGAGTGTTTTCCGTACACCTGGGCAGAGAAACTCATTGTATGCATTCCCAGATTACACATGCAAATTCACAGGCAAAATATGTATTTAAAAAAATTAATAAATAAATTCATGAATGGATGTTGTTTTCACACCGATAATGCTCACGATTTTTTTGCTTCCTGTAGGGATGGTAAGCCTGGTTTCAGTACCTTTTTTAATCATTCTTAGAGATCCTACAATCACTGGTACTGTAGTCGCCTTGAGATGCCTCAGTTTTTCAATTTCTACTAGCAAGTCTTTATATTTACTAATCTTGTCAAATTCTTTCGCCTCTATTTTGTGATCGTAAGGAATACTCATGTCAATTAATAAACACACCTTTTTTGTCTGATCTTTTATAATAATACCCGGTTTATTAGCATTTATAGTTTTGTCAGTATGTACGGGGAAATCCTAGAGAATCGATACATTTTCTCCCTCAGTCACAGCTTCAGGATGGTGTTTATACCATTTGTCTGCCGTTTCAATTTTATAATGCCAACATATTGTATAGTGTAAATACTGGCCGACTCTGTCATGTCTTGCTTTATATTCTACAGGTGCTAAGACTTTACACCCTGAGATTAGGTGGTCTATAGTTTCAATCTCATTGTTACAGAACTGGCATTTTGGGTCAGCTCCAATTTTTATCACATTGGCTTGGTAGTTCCGGGTTAATAAGCTTTGGTCTTCAGCAGCTAATATGAAACCTTCACTCTCTGCTTTTAGCCCTGAGCTTCGTAACCACTGATGCGTGTGTTTCTGTTTGAAATCAGCTTGTTTGCTAATTATTATTATTATTATTATCATTATTATTATCATTATTAAGGCAGTAAACTTGCAGAATGGTTAGCACAATGGGCAAAATTCTTAGTGGTATTTCATCCATCCTTACATTCTGAGTTCAAATTCTGCTGAGGTCGACTTTGCCTTTCAGGGTCGATAAATTAAGTACCTGTCAAGTACTGGGGTTGATACAATCAACTTACCCCTTCCCCACAAATTTCTGGCTTTGTGCCTATAGTAGAAAGGATTACTATTATTATTATTTAAGGTGGTAGACTGGCAGAATTGTTTGCATACCAGGCGAAATGCTTAGCAGTATTTTATCTGCTGCTACATTCTGAGTTCAAATTCCACCATGGTCGATTTTGCCTTTCATCCTTTCAGGGTCAATAAATTAAATACCAGTTGAACACTGGGATCAATGTAATCGACACATCCCCATCCCAAAAAAGGCTGCCCTTGTGGCAAAATTTGAAACCATTATTATTATTTGATGCAAACTCACAGCTTATTTTGTTGGGTTTGATGGAAAGTGTCAGCTGTCCACCGCCAGCAGACTAGGGTGACACTTGCTTAATGGTCATTCTTCAAGAACCCTGTGAAGAATTCTTGCAGTTCTCAAATAATGCTGACTTTTGTAGGTGTTCTATCCTTACATTTGTACCAATCTTTTTGAGCCATGTTGATAGTTGAGTGCACAAAGTGGTCCTTGGTGCCCTTGGATCCTTTGCAGCATCCCTTTTGTTCTACTCAAAATAGATTGTTTTCCACAAGGAATGAATATATTTTCCCTGCAAAGATGCCTATTTGCCATTTCCATAAAAGGTTAAGGCAAGTAATGGGTCAGTAATTAGCAACCTCATTGCCCTTTAACTAATCTTTCATTAACAATTTTGTCCTCCTCTCTACAATCCATTCCAGAACTGCACCACTCTGTTGGCAATTGTCGAATTGCAATGCAATTCATTTACATGTTGAGCTAAACCACTTGAGCCAACAGCCTTGGATTCCATCTGGTCTTGCTGCTCTCCAGTTTGGCAGTTTTGATACCCGTCTAATTACATTGTCTGTTGTTATGCATACATGGTCCTGTCATGAAGCCTCAGGGCAATGGAGTTTGGATCCACTCAGCACCATTGTTGTAGGAAACCTCTTGCCCCCAGATATTATTCCAAAATTGACGGGTTTCCTCTACTTCAGGGGGTATTTTATCTACTGTGTCTCCACCACCTAAGCCCTTTAAAGGAAACTGCTTCTGCTTATTTGTGAAGAACTTGTTTTGCTGGGACTGCAATATACAATCAGTGCAGAGTTGCACCTTTAATGTTCCCCCCCCCACACACACACATTTTAGGGTCTGGATAGCAGTTTTTAATCCTTTCTTTTCTATTTGCTATTTCGTTTCCCTCCCATCTTCTTTAGTATGTCTCCATTGCCCTTTGGACCATTCTTCTATGTGACTCAGATTTTTATCTTTTTAATATTGTCTTCAATTGTCTGCTTCCACTCTGGCTTCTTCTCTCCATCTGCTTCCTCCTCTTTCTTTCCAACCAGTCTGCCTACTAAAACTGAAGTGGATCTGGTCAAGTCCCTTTTTTTTCCGATCTTTTGTTGGAATGTACTTCAGGATCCCATCAACCTTTTGGGTTGCACGTTTCACATTGTCACGGTCAAAGCGTCTCAGATTCACTGGTTTTGTCTCTGTTCTTGTAAATGTTGTATCCTCGAGTCATATCATCAGGTCTCTCTGTTCCCCAGTCATAATACAGGGTACTCCCCATTATATTGATTAGCTGGCCCCTTCCCTACTACAACTTCAGCTTGCTTACTCATTTGCTGATCTTCACCTATGTTATTCTCCTCACGATTATCCCCACTGCAGAGGCTTTTCCTGATCGTCTGAATCTGGGCCTCATTAAGAAAGCCTTTATTCCAAGTCATTCTTATCTGATTCATGAACCCATTTTCTGTAATCTGGAACAGCTGGTTCCAAAGTTCTAATGATCTTTTCCTCACAGCTTTACATTTGCCATTGTTCTTGTCTAGCAAGGCTTGTTCCTGGCACTTAATTGCCTTTTTGCTCATATCGACAGACCACTTGTGTTTGCAAGCACATTGCATATTTCAACTAGTAAAAGGATTATGACTGGGAGGAGTCTGGTCCTCTCTATTGCCTCTGAGGGGCCTCTGCCAGGCACGGGAGATCTGGTGTCTTGGACATCCAGGGGAGTCTTCCTATACATGCCTATGCTCTTCTACAGAAAGGGACACAGAAAAAAAGTAGTAATAGTATGGCTGGTTGGGTAGCAGGTTAGTTAGCAGACTGTTAGGTTAACATCTGTGCTTGCAACTCTCTCCTTTTAAGCTAGTCATTTTGGTTTTTTGAAAAAGTTTTGGGGGGGGACAGCAAAAGAAAATAGTTCTGGTGGAGGAGGGGAACATATGTGACCTCTACAGCACTTGTGGGACCTGAGCATTATTATCACTACCACTATCATCCTCGCCATCATCATTGTCAACACCAATATCATTATGAATTTAAGTACCCAAAAGTAACCAGAACCCTTCTCTGTGGGACAAGCCTGCTGTCCTTCAGGTTTCCACCCCTCAGGTATCAGTCTACTGATCAGTGTTGTCGGGTGAAGTGGTACGGCCACGTGGTGTGTATTTGTTTTGTAGTTCGTCAGTTTTTGCAATGGCTGACATGATGGAACTTCCATGAAATTCTGTTTTCTATTGGGGAAAACGGTGGCTGAAACAGTTGATATGCTTCAAACAGCTTACAAGGATGCTACCATGAGCAAAACACAAGTTTACGAGTGGTTTCCACTGTTTAGGAATGGTCATTCGTCACTTGAAGACCAACCTCGTTCAGGGCAACCGTTGACTTCCCGAACGAATAACAATATCATGAAAATTCACGAAATGATCTTGGAGAGCCATCACTGAACAATTGACAAAGTTGGTGTGTCCTGAAGCCAAATTTGTGCCTTGTTTGCTCACGGAAGATCAAAGGCAGCAGTGACTGAGTGCATGTTGTGAACTGAAAGAACAGCTGGAAATTGAGCCAGACCTATTTTCGAAGGTCCTCACTGGTGATGAAAGCTGGTGCTACGGGATTTGCAGAAGTGGAAGAGGTGAATAAAAAAAAAACGATGAAGGCGTTAAAAGGCATCACTTTGCAAGAGTTCCAGAGCTGCTTTGAACAGTGGAAAACACATCTGGACTGATGCATTGTTTCAAGTGAAAAATATTTTGAAGGCGATAAAAGCATAAACATGAAAAACTAAGTGAATAAAATAATATTGCAAAATTCCGGTTTCTTTTGGGTACCCCTTCGTATGTAGCATGACCAATTTTTCTTTTTTTTTCTACTCTAGGCACAAGGCCTGAAATTTTGGGTGATGGGGCCAGTCAATTAGATCGACTCCAGTATGCAACTGGTACTTAATTTATCGACCCCGAAAGGATGAAAGGCAAAGTTAACCTTGGCGGAATTTGAACTCAGAACATAAAGACAGACAAAATACCGCAGAGTATTTTGCCCAGTATGCTAACGTTACTGCCAGCTTGCCACCTTACCAATTTCTATTATGGCACATCGAAGACAATCAGCCTTTTATAGGCTCAGCTCATTAAACTCTAATGATTGGTCATCTAACCGATCGTGTGAGTCTTGAACATTGATTGAGTCCTGTGCTTTGATTGGTACCTTACCATGTTCTGCAGAACATGGAAAGGTACCAAAGTGTCTCGCTGCCAATAGAGTACAATGGTAAGTTGAAGGGTGACTGACTGCAGGGAGTAAGGTCTAGTATCTAAAGGAGATGGTGGGGGTTTATGGAACCAAGATTGGCCTAGTCTGTAGGAGTACGTTGTGAAAGTGTCTGGTAAGTTTGTTTGATGTGAAAAGTAGATAAATTGCCAGTTATAACATTTGTTGTTTGTGTGAAAATGTTGAAGGAATGTCAAGTGGTGATGTCACCCTGGCTGATAACAATGGTCCTAGGTTCAAATCTTACTTAAACCCTTCAGCATTCGGATTTCTCAGGCAAATTTAATGCTTATTTATTCACACTGATTTGAACTGATCATGCATTGTCTTGTAGTATGGAGGTTTCAATGATGTGATTGCTTATTTTTAGAATGACATTGTAGGATAGGTGTGAGAAGTTAGATTTGGCCAGTTTGAACATAAAACTGGTAGAATATTTGGGTTGAATGTAGCTAAAGGGTTAAACATTGTACTGTGTGGTCCCTGATCCAATCACATCTTATTGCCTGACCCTATTTTGCTTGACTAAACCATGAAGCAGGGAGTGGTGGAACTTGTTTGAAACACTCCCTATTTCATGGTTCAGTGGTTACAGGTAGGAAGGTGGAGTTAACGAATTGTAAAAATGATTACTTTAACAAAGAAAGCATCCCATGCAGTGTTGCTTTGGTGTAATGTAATGAGGAAAGGTAAACAACTTAGCACAGTGCCTGGTGTAGGTGCATGGCCTGGTGGTTAAAGTGTTGTGTTCATAATTATAAGATGAGGGTTTCAATTCTTGGACTGACTGATGTATTGTGTTCTTGAGCAAAATACTTCATCTCATGTTGCTCTCCACAGTCACTTTGACACCTGACATGTGGCTCACCATCCACCTGTTCAGGTAATGTCAATTTGATAGAGGGAGTCAGCTATTGTACAGCACATATATTTGGTCCTTACAAACAGATCATTTGTTGAGGTTGTTGGGCAACCAAAAGATCTTGCACTGTGGATCTGTTTCAAACTGGGTTTTTCTGCAACTGTTCTCTGTTTAGTAGCAGTATTTCGTTTCCAGCCCCTTCTGTTGTTTCTCTTTGCCCACAGCCACATTGCAGTGTGACGTTGTGTGGTGCCATGAAGTCTATGATGCAGTAAACATTTCTGTAGATCATATATTGCAGAGATGTCATTTTATAGTTGAAGATCACATCCAGCTTCTCTAGCTGGGTGTTATCCCAACATGAAGTCAGTGTGAAGGCATGTGGCATAATGGTTTAGGTATTTGGCCTACAGTCATGAAGCTGTGAGTAAAATTCCCAGCAGTGTGATGCATCCTTGAACAAGACACTTAAGTACATGTTGCTCTAATCCACTCAGCTGGTAAAATGCATTGTACCTGTAATTCACTGGGGCCGTTCTGTGTCATGACAAATCTCCCTGAGAACTATGTTGAGGTTACGGATGTCCATGGAGTGCTCAACCACTTGCATGTTAATTTCATGAGCGGGCTGTTCCATTGATCGGATCAACAACCCTCGTCATCATGGCCAATAGGGTGGGGCAGAAACATGGAACTAGGCTACGGCAAGGACGCTGAAACAGTTCAGCTGATGTCCAAGCAGTCCTTGCATCTGGCACCAAGTAGAGTTAAGAACATTATCAGGGGGAGGAGGAGGATGTATGAACTAGGGGAAGCAGTGGGGGTAAATAAGGAGGGCAGGGGCAAGATTAGGGAGAGGAGGGTGAGAGGGTGATGAGGCGTGCAGACAGACAGGCAAAGAGCCAAGAATGAAAGAATGATTTCATAAAATACAAACTCATCTCTTAGCATGTGTATTTTATTTCTCAAGGTTATTGTCTATCAATAATAGACACACACACACACACACATATATGTATGTATATATGTTTGTGTGTGTGTGTACCTGTCTATCTATCTCTTTATCTATTCAACTTCCTATCTACTTCTCCTTTATATAAACCATCTCCCATCATTGTTTGCCTGCTTGAAATACACACACACACAGAGGAACAAATACATCTTTATAATGTACTATTGTCTATATATATATATATGTATATACACACACGCACATATACATACATTCATATGCGCATGCAGGAGTGTATATGTGTGCGTGTGTTAATCCATTGTGAAGCTTATTGATTGACATCAAAGCTGTTCTGTATTGTCACTTGAGTTCCTTTCATCAGACAATGGTAACACAATTAGATCCTCCCATACAATATTCTGGAGGCAAGCAATCACCACAATAGCAGAGCTACCATTCGAAATGCCTGCCACCATCTCATTTCCTCATCTGCTGATCTCAAGCGGAATCACTACACACACACACACTGACATACTGTGTTTCCGGCAGCATTGTTCAGAAACTACAAATACCAGTTATAAACTGGGTGTGGGGTGAAGTTTTGTTGATTTAATTACTTTAATAATAATAATCAATCGATACACCTACATTGATCCCCTCTAATCCATTGCACTTAACTCAACTGTCCCCCACCTCCATCAAACACAACTGGATGATTGCCACAATTTCATCACTAGCTTAATGTGATGAATTGTAATGGTTTACTTGGGGAAATTTTCAACCCTGGGGAATCTTAGATGTGAGAGAGTCTGACAGTTCATCCAGGGGAAGAATTATTTTTCATCATAGAGTCTATCTGAAAGACTGGTGTCCTATCCCAATGAAGAGTAACCTCTCATCACAGTGTATTTCTCAGAGGCCATTGTCTCCTCTCCAAAGCATTATTTCTCATTACAGTGTCTCTGGGTTAAACACATCATCACATCTCACCTGAATAACAGATTTTGTGTGGTGAACATAGCCTTTAAATGACAAGTGTCTTCTCCAGGATAAGTGTTGTCTCACATGACTGCGTTTTAGGCTTCAACCCATTATGCATCATTTTACTGTTGTTGTTTAGCTCCTGGTCAACTCTGGTTTAGATGACACATAAACAAAAGGATTCTCCATCTTTTTTGAATATCATGGACTGTATTGTCCCCCATGGTCAAAGGAATGGCTTTTTGGTTAAGGACCCTCGCCACATCACCATGTTGCTTCCAGTTCAACCTTACTTCATGACACTTTTTGGCTAGTATCTTCTGTCATTGCATCAAGCTGACCAATTCTTTGTAATTGAAATTTGGCCATCAGAAGGTGTCTGGGAGACTTCTGTATGCATAATTAATCAATCTGCAATACCTGGCCTTGATTGGATTCATAGAAAATAGCAAGAGTCTTTGACTGTCTCCTTAAAAGAAATGACTGCATGTGCATTATTTCCAGAACTTAGATGTAGCCTACAATTTACATCTGATAAGAATCCATTTTTAAATATTAAGAGAAACATTATTGAGGTTCTTGTTTAAAAGTTAAAAGGTAAAAATTGTCCTTCTCTTTTTAAGAGTGTAGGGTGTGATCTGAGGTATATTTGCTTTATTATTTATGGCCGCTGTATATCATCTCTCATTCAAATAAACGATAGTGATGCTAGAGTAAAATTTCTCAAAATACTCTTAACTCTTGCTATCTTTCTTTTTTGAGCAAATTTTTAAAGTCCTCTCCCTCCTACTCTAATTCAGCAAATTGAAATACACCACACGTATATAATCCATATACACGTGCACACAGACAAGCCAAGACACTATTTAACACAACAGATGCAGTGGCTGTCTTTATGGCATGTATGGAAAAACCCATGAATTTTTGACAATGTCTGTAAGTTTATTGTTTACCCACAGAGTTGTTGGTATATTATAGTCAGTTTTGTTTATTTAGTTATTCGCATTTTTATTATTGTTGATGTTGTTGCTGCTGTAATTATTACTGTTATAAAATATATCATTAATACTTGTTTTTACTGTTGTTATTACAATTATATGGAGTCAGAACAGACAGGGTCTTTGGTCCCTTATAGGATAGCAGGTGAGGAGGAAGATATCCTTAGAGTGGAAACCTGTTTAAAATGCTTCCAACAGGGTAAACCCTGCTATGTGCAATCATGGATCAGGTGGGAGCAAGAGTCAATTAAAGTAAATATTGCCCTTTGCCTCAAACTTCCTGGTTTTCCATCAATAGAAAAAAATCAAAAAGTTTGCTTGCCAACCACATGGTTCTGGGTTCAGTTCCACTGCATGGCACCTTGGGCAAGTGTCTTCTACTATAGCCTTGGGCCAACCAAAGCCTTGTGAGTTGATTTGGTAGATGGAGACTGAAAGAAGCTTTGCATATATGTATATTTGTGTGTGTGTATGTGCAGTCACATCTTTGTGTCAGTGTTTCTCCCCCACCATTGCCTGACACCCGATGTTGGTGCGTTTATGTCCCCGTAACTTAGTGGTTCAGCAAAAGAAACCAATAGGATAAGTACCAACCTTAAAATGATAAGTGCTGAGTTTGATTTGTTTCATTAAAATTCTTGAGGGAGGTGCCCCAGTATGGCCACAGTTTAATGACGGAAACAAGTAAAAAAAGTGATAAAGGATTACAATTATAACTATGTTGTAACATTATTTACATTTGATGGATATTTGTCCTCATCTTGTTTGCTGTTAACACGTTTCGGCTGATATACCTTCCAGCCTCCATCAGGTGTCTTGCGGAAATTTCTACCTGGGTTCTCATTCCTAAGGTATTTTTTTATGTTGTTGTTATTATTATTATTATTATTATTATTATTAATTATTATTATTATTATTATTCATGTCACTGCCTGGAATCGAACTCGGTATCTTGGGATTAGTAGCCCACACTCTTAACCACTACGCCATATGCCTGTGGTATAGTGGTTAAGAGCACGGATTACTAATCCCAAGATACCGAGTTTGATTCCAGGCAGTGACCTGAATAATAATAATAATAATAACATCAAAAAATACCTAAGGAATGAGAACCCAGGTTCGAAATTTCCCCAAGACGCCTAAGGCTGTAGGGTATATCAGCCGAAACATGTTAATAACAAACAAGATGAGGACAAGTAAATAATGTAAATAATGTAAATAATGTAAATAATGTAAATAATGTAAATAATGTAAATAATGTAAATAATGTAAATAATGTAAATAATGTAAATAATGTAAATAATGTAAATAATGTAAATAATGTAAATAATTCCTCATCTCTTAAATATAGAACGGTGTTGTTGTAACAGTTTATTATGATATTGAAAAAATAATCTTAAAGAAGACGAATACTAATAAAACTGCATATATCACCAGTTACTGCTCCATTTGACATCAGGACCCATATAAAATGTTCCACAGCCCCTCAAACACCACTGCCACTCTGAGAAATCCTATGTTGGAGATGTTATCTGAAATGGACTGGTTACCAATCCTTGTGGATTGTAATCTCTCCTCACAATATTTATATAGCTGGCAATTATTCTGTATCAATTCAGTATGTACAAATGTCAAAGGGGTTATTTATTATTGTTACACCTGTGAAAGACTTCTGCCAGGGGTGTATTATTTCACATCGATTTCATATTATGGAAATGCAGCTGAGCAGCAATACCTAAAACCTTTCTGTAACTTAGGGATCACTTATAATATCATGAGAGACACGAGCAACCTAAAGAGTTAATAACATCTCAATTTTCTTGCTTGCTCTTCTAGAAACAACAACCAAATCTTCCTCAGATCTATATAAAAAGGCACATTGTATTGTGTAGTCTTTGATACACTGTATCTAAGAGCAGACTGGATGATCGTAGCAGAAACACTTTTGCTCGGCCTAAACAACAGCAGCAACTATAACAATAATGTGTAAGAGACATCAATAGGAATTTTTGTTTTAAGGGCAACATGATGGCAAAAATGTAGGGGCCTGTTATTTAGTTATGTCTTATTTATCATTTAAATCTGTGAGTAATTTTCATACCCTTTTATCCAACCAGGGCTGCATCTTCCCTTTTTATCCTTCCTGTGGGGTGGAATCAATAGAAAAAGTAAAAGTTGAAAATGTGTATTTCTTTTCCAATGATTTAGTTAGCATGATGAAGGGCAGGGCCCGTGGTTCCTCTCCAAGATGGGTCAGGGGTCTTTGATTCTTTATAGAAACTTCAAGACAGGTATGCGTACAAGGGAGAACTTATCCTTACCCAGAAGCCCAATTCACATGCTTCCAACAAGGCAAACCCTGCTAAAGGCAATTAAGGATAAGGTGTGGGGCCTAGTATCAAACTATATGTTACCTTTCACCTCAAACTGTTTGGTTTTCTACCAATGCCAAAAGCCAGCATTGGCGTTCATTCATGAAACAGAATAGGCGTAGGAGTGGCTGTGTGGTAAGTAACTTGCTTATCAACCACTTGGTTCCGGGTTCAGTCCCACTATGTGGCACCTTGGGCAAGTGCTTTCTACTATAGGCTTGGGTCGACCAAAGCCTTGTGAGTGGATTTGGTAGACGGAAACTGAAAGAAGCCTGTCATATATATGCATATATATATATATATATATATATATATATGTATGTGTGTGCATATATGTTTGTGTATCTGTGCTTGTCCCCCCAACATCAATTGACAACCAATGCTGGTGTGTTTACGTCCCCGTAATCTAGCAGTTCAGCAAAAGAGACTGATAGAATAAGTACTAGGCTTACAAAGAATAAGTCCTGGGGTCGATTTGCTCAACTAAAGGTGGTGCTCCAGCATGGCCACAGTCAAATGACTGAAACAAGTAAAAGAGTAGAATGAGAGAATTAATTTTTGTTAGTGCTATGGAGAAGCTTATTGTTTGGGACCCAGCATATTACTGGTACTAACTCAACTCTAATGTGATTTGAGGGCGCAACATCTTTAGTTTGCCTTGCTGATACAGAAACCATGGCCACCACCACTACCTCCTCCCCCTCCTTATCTACCGCCACAGATTAGTGGTGTGCCATAGTATACTGGTGTGTCACAATAGACTCATGTACAATAGTGTGCTTGTGTGCCATAGTGCCCTGCTGTGTCATGGTGCAATGATATGCACTTTTGTGCCATGGTACTCTACTGTGCCACAGTGCAATGGTGCTGTACAAATTTTAAAAAATATAAGTCTTCATCAAATGCCAATGAATGTTTGATAAAATTTGGAATAATTTGTTGCTTCATAAAATCAAACACATTTATGATAAAAAACAAGATAAACAATAGTTGGCTTTTTTTTTCCTGAATTTTTAACTGTTGGAATATTGTTGTTTTCTTTAAATATTCCAAGGGAACGGCCCCAAAATGATTCCGTTTCATCTCCAATTTCACACAATTTTCATATTATAAGAATTTCTCTCCCTGTCAAAAATGCTCCCCCCCCCCCCCTATCTCTCATGAAACAAATTGATTCTACTTTTAAACTGTTTATACTCACTAATTACTCTATAAAAGATTTGATTCCTACTCATTAATTACTGACAAGGACCATAATGAATTGCCTTCGATCCTACTAATTAGAATTTCTGGGACACTCTGCTACTGCAACCATCGCTATCTAAACAGGGATCTGTGTGTTTTGGTGAAGCATCAGCTTTTATTGCTTCCTCACCGTATTTGGTATCAAGCGCCACCAGACACCGTTCTCAGTGACACTTGAAGTATTTCCTAGTTTTATCTTTCATCTTTTACTTGTTTCAGTCATTATATTGTGGCCATGCTGGGGCACAAAGAATTCCTCTGAGTTGAATAAATTGACCCACCCCACCCCACCCACTATGTTTCTTTTCTTTTTTTTCTTTTCAGCCCATTACTTATTCTGTTGGTCTCTTTTGCTAAATTGCTCAGTTATGGGGGATGTAAACACTGACACCAGTTGACAAGTGGTGGTGGTGGTAGGGGAGACACCCCCACACCCCCACATACAACAGGCTTCCTAGAGTTTCCATCTACCAGATCCACTCACAAGGCTTTGGTTGATCCCAGGCTATAGCAGATGTGTCACACAGTGGGACTGAACCCAGAACCATGTAGTTGGGAAGCAAATGTCTCACCTCACAACCATGCCTATTCTTATTGTTCACTAAGTTTGCCAATTTCTTTCACTTCCGAAACCCTTCTTATAGAATTAATTAATTTCTGCCATTTCACTCACTCATTACCAGATTTTGATCTTTATTACATTTCTAATATTTATTAAAATGTTATAATGTAGCATGAACATTATAGTGTCCACGCTAAGAAGAGAAGGCCATGAAAGGAAAGGTGGAGAGACCCTCTGAAAACATTCCTTGTTATATTGACCAGAGGCAGTGTTCTGTTATGGACACCGATACAGGTCCCTGGGTAAAGCAATGCACTAGGATTCCAATATACACAACCACAACATACATAGGTTAGGGTTGTGCTCTTAGGCTTGTGGGACTCCAGGCATAAGGCAGTGCTCATGACTTGTTGCAGGGCTTCTGGGACTGATGAGAGGAGGGGGAGGGGCCAGAGACCAGATATGAATGATTGTGACAGAATGGACTCTGCTAGGAAATGGTGCTGAACTTGGATGTGGGTTTGATCTACCACCTAAGTAGGCCATAGAGAAATTTGAACTCAGAACTCAAAGAACCAGAATAAGAATAATAATAATAATAATAAAAGCACAAGATATCTGGTCCCAAAAACACATGTACATATCTATGTACATGTGCACAGAGACAAGCCAAAATATAACTTAGCACAACAGGGGCAGTGACTGTCTTTATTGCATGTATGGAACGGCCACAAATTTTTGAGATCTTTAAGATCATTGGTTTTTGTATATATTCAGTTTTGTTTATTCAATTATTCATGTTTTAAGGTCTATCCCATGCCTTGGAATGTTACTTTATTGTCAATTCAGAAAGGATGCAAGGCAAAGTTGACCTGAGCATGGTTTGAACTCAGAGAACAAACACCACAACGCCTTCTGTTTGATGCTTAACTGACTCTACCAATTTAATGCCTGCCCAGTCGTTAATTGACCTCTGTAAGGTCACCATTCACTTACAACTCTCTTCAGGAGAATTGTGTTGTTTGACACAGAGCATCAAGAAGACATTGTAGGGGAGACAACCCAACTTGACCATATCATACTAATCCTCGAATATCTGTGTTCTCACTCTAGTACTGTTTGTTGTTATTTTTGTTTAGCCCTAGGTCAGTTTGACACAGTCTAATACATATGATGACAAAGAATCCTTCTAAGACCATCTCACATTATATATATATATATATTTATAGGTATATCTAGGTGTACATTATCTATTGTGTCAGCCTTGATCCAATAAATTTTTAATCAAAGACATTCCAGCCATGACAATTTCACCTTCTATTTTGACACAATTTATCTAAGACTACATTGCCCGATGTGTCCATTCTTTCAAGACAGTAGTCTGTGGGCTGAGGGAGCTGTTTGTTGCTGTTGTTGTTTAACCCTAAGTCAACCTTGATTAGTCAAAGACATTCCAACCAAGGCCATCTTGTTCTGTTAGGGTTTCTAGGGCTAAATTATTTAATTTGTCCTTTTCTTTCACAAGAGTGTATGTTATGATGTGAAGGAGATTTAGCTGTTATGTCTAACAGGAAGTGGAGTGACTACATAGAGACTCCAAAAATACCTTACAGTAACTGTTTATAGAAATGTCTTGAAGAGAGCGAAACGGAGCTGGTTCTTTAAAATGGTAACACTGAAACTCTAAAAGATTGATTGGTTTTAAAACGTTTAGTGTTGATATCTTTCTGAAGAACATTTGGAATGTGCTGAAAGTGAACCGTTTTTCCTGAATTAAGTCTGATTAGAACCAAAGCAGAAAAGTTAACGGTTGGTGACTTATTAACAACTATCTCTGACTCCAATTTATCATGGTGGGCATGGTTTGTGCAGAGCCAGTCCCACTCTCCTGTCCCCCAAACTTGTATTGATCTGGTGTAACAAATGCCACAAGCCCAGTAGTTATCAGGATGCAGGATTTGTATGGAGTTACCTTCTCTTCGATGACCTATTAAAGAGCAGAAGGACCTCATTGGCCATGGATCCATTGGGGAGTCTGTGAGTGACCTTCCAGAGGCAGTCCAGTGACATGCTAATTAAGCCACAGTTTGGACCCTGACAAGTGCTACTACTCAAGATTAAAGTAGATCCAGGTAACAATAATGGCTAAGAGCTTGTTTTACATTTCTCAAAACTCTGGAACTCCCACGCTTGGGCTTTGCAACTGGATGCAA
>NC_043010.1:58075639-58080639 GCF_006345805.1 Octopus sinensis | reverse complement strand
CATTGACATTGGCTGAAAGGAATCAGCTCCTTACTTGCTGCTCCTAAATGTACCCTAAATTATATTGAGATCTAGAGATTGGTGGTGGGGGGGCAATCCTAAAAAGTTGTTCTACCATCAGGGAATAAGGTTTTGTACCATAGAACGGACATGGTCAGCCGAAATACTCAGACAATCCTTGGCCATAATTATTCTGCCATGTAGAACAAGGAAACAGCCAAGAGAATTCCATGATATGTCTGCCCAAACCATCACAGAGTCAGCCCCATCATTCATGGTAGGGGTCAAACAGTCAGGAATGCCTCCTTGTTTGTTTTTTCTCAAAGATAAACCCACCCTGAAGTGGAGTAAAAAGGATGAATGATGATTCTTCAAAGATGACATTGTTCAATTAAGCCATTGGCACTTCTGATGGTTGAGACACCATATTTTACTTCTGCCTATCAATGTTGATGGGGTGGGGACAGGAGTGGTTTAGCATTTACAGCTGTCCCATGGTGTCCAGCTTTATTGCAAATGGTTTTGATTGACTCAGGGTTAGCAAGATGGTGCTTTAACTTTGCTGTCACATTTGCTACTGCTGTAGTGCCATGGTTTTTTTTTTTGGTTTTTTTAGAGATTGTATGTTTTGCTATTCTATGGTCCCTCTCCTGTCTGTGAGCTTTGCCTTCTGTCCAAAATTAATTCTACCAGAGCTGATACAAACGTTGCTTTTTGAATATCAATATGATTTTAGAGATTGTACTTCTCAAAACATTAGACGATTCAGCAGTTTTTAGTGACTAAAGCTCCAACTATCTGCTCCTCAACAATTTGTCCTCTTTGGAAATCAGATCAGTCACACATTTTAACTTAAATGTAAATATCTGCAAATATAAAAAAGAAATGAAAAACAAAAGGCTATATCATGAAGTAGAGGAACGCATATATAATGCATAGGAACGCATATATACAGTCTAGAACAGTTCTGAATTTGTCATTTTGCCAACAGGGGGGGAAAAACAGTAGTTACATAAAAAGCAGTGTTTCCATTCTGTAGGTTTCCTTTGACGATCCTCTGAAGCTTTAAGTTGCATGGAGTCGAATCAGACTATTATCATATATAATAATAATAATGATTTCAAATTTTGGCACCAGGCCAGCAATTTCAAGGGAGTGGGTAGGTGGATTTCATCAACCCCAATGCTCAACTGGTACTTATTTTATCAACCCCGAAAAGATGAAAGGCAAAGTTGACTTTGCTGGTATTTGAACTCAGAATATAAAAAACAGACGAAATATCACCAAGCGTTGTGTCTGGTCTGCTAATGATTCTGCCAGCTCACCTTCCTGATAATGATGATGATAATAATAATAATAAAAATAATTATAATACTAATATATATGCCTACATACATACACACACACACGTACATAGGGTCGTCTTATGTCAGTGATAGCTTGACCTTTAACAGAGCTGTAATCCTGTGTCATATGAAACCAAGAGTAAGGTCCCCACATTTGGAATCAGTCATCCACAGTCCTATTATTGTGGGATTGAAGCATCTGGTGGAATTCCCATCTCAGTATTTTATGGAGACGTTGCAGTGGAGAAGTGCGACGACGTTGTTGGGGGAAATCTGGTTAGTCTGTTGGACTTTCAGTTGTGGGGAGAGGCCTAGGAACAGCTCATAGCAATACCCAGCCTTACAGTCTATATTAGTTCAATATAAATTATACAGAGACGGAGATGCTGTCAGTTGAGCCTGTCCGAAATATAGAGGCAAAGCAACAGAACTGCTCTGCAGCCTTCATCCAGTGTCTGAGTATTACTGCCTTATAGAGTTATGTTGAAAAACAGCTGTGGCTGCCCGAAGCACAGATCTGGAATAGAAAGTAAAGGAGGTGCAAACAAGGTGCTGGCTACTCCCTGTAAAGTTGAATGAAAGTAGGGAGTGGAGTATGATGGCATGATAACTGGGCCTTCTCTCACTACACACCCTGTTGGTGGGGGAATGATAGCTAGGATGAGATGGGAGGAACATGTTGACAAAATGTAGAATATTTTGTTTCCCTTTCATATCAGCCTGTAAGTGTGTATGTGAATAGGTGTGTGAATATGTGTATGTGAATAGGTGTGTGTGTGAATAGGTGTGTATATGAATAGGTGTGTGTGTGTGTATATGTATATGAATAGGTGTGTGTATGTGAATAGGTGTGTGTGTATGTGAATAACCGTGTTTGAAAGAAAATGTGTTTTGCACAGGTGTATATGTCCGTGTGTCAGTGTGTGATTGCCTGTGTGAGTGTTTTATGCAGCCAGGACCAGACTCGTGCAAGTAGACATTTTAATATGTAAAGATAACTGCTGTTGTGTAGAAGAAGGCTTGTCTGCATAGATGTGTGTCTGTCTGCCTAACTATGTGTGTGTGTGTGTGTGTGAGAAATGGGTGTCTATCTGCAGAATATTACAAGATCCATGCCAGCATGGAAAACGGACGTTAAACGATGATGATGATGATATATATATATATATCGACACTGAACCACTTGTATTGAGAAGTGGGTGTATATGTGTATAGTATCATAAGATCCAGTCACGTGTGTACTTGTTTACATCTATACAACCATTGCTTGCATAATGCGCAGATACATACAATTCCTCATAACACATATATATGTATATAATATATATATATATATATATATATATATATATATATATATATATATATACACATATATATATATATATATATATATATATATATATATATATATATATATACATATATATATATATGCACACACACACACACCGCACATATAAGAGTACATTCATACATACATACACACATATATATTTGTATGTATATATCAAACTGGTTTTCTTGTATTGAACAGTGGGTGTATTTATGAATGGTATTGCAAGATCCAATCTCATGTATATACATTAATAAGTAAATCGGTGTTGTGTATATTGCAAACAGATTCTACATACATTACATTTCCTTATACCGCATGTTTGTATACATCGCTCAGGTGTGTTACATAAACGTATCTTTCTATATATATATATATACACGCATATGTATATATCTCAACTTGGATCCCTAACATTCATTAAGTGGGTGTATATATGTACAGTTTCATGTATGTATACACTTAAATGTGTATCGCTCTTGCGTATATATATATATATGCACACGCATACACACATCAAACTGGATCTTTTGTATCGAGTAATTGACTGTGTAATGTATGATATTACCAGATCCAGTTTCATTTGTGTATAATGTATATATAGGCATGTGTTGCGTATAAAATGAAGATTCATATATTACGAGGTGAACTCCACATGTATATATACATCAAACTGGATCTCATACAGCCAACAAGGCGTATAACGGAAAGGTTTGCATTGTCATATATGTGTGAGTAGAAATGTCTATGTGTGTCTGTTTATATAAACAACTGTATATGTGTTTGTTCTTTGACAGGTTTCAGGTATTGGTTTGTGGCCATGCTGGGGTGCAGATTTCGTGTAGGAGTATACATATATAAACACATATATATATGTGTGTATAGTGTCTGTGTGTGTGTTTATAGATCACCTGGTGCGTTTAGCACCTCACATTTGCAGGGTATTTAAAGAAGATTCCTACTTTTACGTCTACAAGACAGTTTCTGAGAAAGGTCTGTAATTAGCAAGGCAGTGGGACCAAGCGAAACCTAAATCACATACGTCTTAACTTTGTACCTATTAGATCACGGGAGAATCGGTGATATGACAAAAGTACATACAAACAGATAGATTGACTGATTGATTGATAAATATGTATGTGTATATGTATGTATATATATATATGTATGTATATAAATAGGAGTGGTTGTGTGGTAAGTAGCTTGCTTACGAACCCCATGGTTCCGGGTTCAGTCCCACTGCATGGTACCTTGGGCAAGTGTCTTCTACTATAGTCTTGGGCCAACCAAGGTCTTGTGAGTGGATTTGGTAGACGGAAACTGAAAGAAGCCTGTCGTATATATGTATGTATGTGTATATGTTTGTGTGTCTGTGCTTGTCTCCCCAACATCACTTGACAACCAATGCTGGTGTGTTTATGTCCCTGTCACTTAGTGGTTTGGCAAAAGAGGTCGATAGAATAAGTACTAGGCTTACAAAGAATAATTCCTGGGGTCGATTTGCTCAACTAAAGGTGGTGCTCAAGCATGGCCACAGTCAAATGACTGAAACAAATAAAAGAGTATGTATATACATATAAATATGTATGTATGTATAAATATATTTATATATATATAATGTATGTATATATTAATATATATATATATATAAATATATATGTATGCATATATTAATATATATATACATATATGTGTATCATCATCATCATCATCATCGTTTAGCGTCCGTTTTCCATGCTAGCATGGGTTGGACCATATATATGTATATATATAAATATATATATATATATATGCATATATATATATATATACATATATATATATATAATATATATATATATATATATATATATATATTATATATATAATGTATGTATATATTAATATATATATATATATAAAATATATGTATGCATATATTAATATATATATACATATATGTGTATCATCATCATCATCATCGATTAGCGTCCGTTTTCCATGCTAGCATGGGTTGGACCATATATATGTATATATATAAATATATATATATATATGCATATATATATATATATACATATATATATATATATATATATGTATATATATATATATATATATATATATATATATATACATACATGTATATGTGTGCATATTTATATGTGTGTGTGTGTATATACATACACCAAGCTGTAGCATGAGCAAGGTTCCCACCTGAATTTATATACAATCTTATCCTGCGTGTATGTTGATAATTAAAAGGTTGCACAGGCGGAACACAGCTACATGCAAGTACACACACACACATCGTTTGTAGAAAGACATAAATCTGAAAG
>NC_043010.1:58015639-58065639 GCF_006345805.1 Octopus sinensis | reverse complement strand
GGATAACATGCAGCCGATTGCTTGGGGAAGCTCTTCAGTACTTCATACTTTGCAGCAACAATAGAGACGACCATCTACAACAACGACAACAATAACTACTACTACTACTACTACTACTACTACCACCACCACCACCACTATCGAACCAAGGACATTTTGTAAAGCAGCTGAAGCGATATCTTAATTTGTCCTGTGTTTATACACACACACATACAGACACACAGCTACACATACATGTACATGTGTATATGTATGTATGAATGTTTGTATGTATGCAAACATGTATGTATATATGTGCGAATATGTATGTGTTTGTATGTATGTGTTTATGTGCCTATGTGTATGTGTGTGTGTATCTCTGTATGTGTGTGTGTATGTTTGTGTATCAATGCATCTGTAGATCCATTCCTACACAATTATTTAGTGTTGTTGCTGATGAAAATCAATGTCCACCATCACTGTCATCTCAGTCAATCTCCTCCGTCGACAATAGATTCTTTGACGAATGTGCATTTCAGATAGTGACACCAGCAGAGTACTCATCCACACGGGTGATTGGAGGATCCCAACTGTTACTCTCTGCTGGGTTCCACCTACTGAGTATCATCCTATGGGAACAAACAATAGAGCTGATGATATTTAATTGTCACGGACATGTGTGTGTGTGTGATACCCCAATGGCCACAACATCAGCCAGCATTACTGAGATCCAGGGGCGAGCTGAGAGTATTAAGGGCCCTCGAGCATAACTTTACCAGGCCCCTTTGAATGTGTGTTTTAGTAGAGTTAACATGTACAGCATGAGTCCTCTCAGGATTCCGGGCCTCCAGGCAATGCCTGATTGACCAATGGCTCAGTCCACCCCTGATGAGGTCCAACATCCTTGATCCACACTGCAGGAGGACACATCCATATAAGGAAGCTTCATTGGAATATAAAGGGTAGATGTCCCCCTTACCCCCAGTGTCACTAAGATCCCTGTAAAGGAGCTAGACCCAGTGACAAGGTTGACACAAGACAACTGCTACCCCTCCACCCAGCTTCAAGACTGCAAATCCAGTCTTTTAGAAAAGAAAGCTGATGCTCACAGCTTGTTTCTCCATCAGAGGGTTATCCTTTCACCCTTTTGTCCTAGACCCACCCACAAAGCAACAGGGCAGTGCACATAGCTTGCTCCCTTTTTACCCCTCACCTAGATAAATGTTCTGACAACAATGAGATGACCATCACCTCCAAAAGTAATGCAACTCTACACTTGCTCACCATCACAAATCTTTTGCTAGATCAATGCTGACCCTAGACTGGAGTCGCTTATCCTTTTGAAGGGCCCCACCTTGTTTTTTTGCTCTATTGGGTTTGTTTCTAGTAATTCCCTTCACCCAGCCACTCTGGCAGCTGGGTGATTGGGACGGGGTGGGGGAAGTGCCAGTTTGGAGCTGACCACCCCTCATCATCTGACTCAAATTGTTAACGACAGTAGCACTCAGAACAACCACACACACATACACACACACACGTTCAGTTATACAATGCAGAGAGAGATACATATACATACTCTCTCTCACACACACACATGACTGTAGCTAAGACCTGGCTCAGTTCTACCCCTCCACTCCCCATCACCACATCAACAATAGTCTTCTCTCTCTCTCTCTTTCTCTCTCTACAACCCTGGCCCTGTGTCACACCACATACAGTTCACTGTCACAACACAACAACCACCACACTTTGAATGACACCAAATACCACCCACTCCCCGACCCACCACATACAAAGGATTACTACTTCTACTACTATTACTACTACTGCCACCACTAACACTAATACAAGTGCCAATACATACCACCACAATCACCCCATACCACAAAGACAACCACCACCACCAACTGATGAACAATAGATTATGTGGTCCTTTGGTCTGCTAGAAATAGCAACTAAACTTCCCTCAATCCATGCTTTACAGTTTTGTCATGTGGGGTTGTTTGTCCTCCACACAGTAATAAGACTGGTTGGTCATGGCAAGAATGTCTTGGATCAGAAGACTGCTCAGTCAGATTAAGGAGAGGGCTACAAAACTGCAAACCACCACCACCACCACCACCACCACATCTATCAACCAATGCCACTACCACCACCCTCACCACCTCCACCATTATTTCTAGCATTTCTCCGCCACCATCACAAGCTCTATACCACCACCACCACCACCACCACTACTTGTGCATGAATTACGCAATGCATCGCGTTAAGTGCATGTTTGGTTGGCACTGTGCTGCATCTCTCACATGACACAGCAGCCACAACTACTACTACTACTACTACTTCAATCACCAGTAGTACCATTACTACTACTACTAACTAACAAGGGGCACCACATTCTGGCTGGCTCATCAGCTAGAAAGAGCAGCCAAATCTCCCTCATATCACACTCACTAGCATATTTTAAAGGAATAAAAGACATTAGGCAGTGCAATCCTAGTTACACTTCTAAATGATGGTCATGGTTGGACTACCTTTGATCATAGGTCTAGTGGATCAGGGTTGACCCGGGGCTCATCAAACTACTGTAGTTGAGAGAGAGAGAGAGAGAGAGAGAGAGAGAGATAAATTGTGCTTGACAGAAAGAGAGAATGTGTGATAGAGATACCATGTGTATGTGTATGTGTGTGGGGGGGGGGGAGAAAGGGAAAGAAAGAAAGGCAGAGAACAAAGGTCCAACAGTAGTAGTTTTTCTCCAGCTGGGACCCAGAGTTTGTATGAACCCTTTTGTTCTCTTATAAACTGATGAGAGGCTGACAAACAGGGATTTTTGTATGGGATCACACGCATATCTATCTATGCATTATCCTTTTGTCTGTCTATCTATCACTACGCCTGTCTATAGTTATCTATCTATCTATAGTTTTCTATCTATCTATCTGTCTGTCTGTCTATCTGTCTGTCTGTCTGTCTATCTGTCTGTCTGTCTGTCTATCTCTCTGTCTGTCTGTCTATCTATCTATCTATCTTTCTGTCTATGTATCTATCTACCTACCTACGTACCTACCTACCTACCTATCTGTCTGTCTGTCTGTCTATCTCATCATCATTCATGCCAGCTTTCCATGCTGGCATGAGTTGAATGGTTTGACCGGGGTCTGGGAAGCCAGGAGGCTGCACCAGGCTCCAATATGATCTGGCAGAGTTTCTACAGCTGGATGCCCTTCCTAATGCCAACCACTCCGAGAGTGTAGTGGGTGCTTTTTACATGCCTGGCATTGATTGTGTTCAGATAGTGCTTTTAACGTGTCACCGGTATGGGAGCCAGTCAGGGGGCACTGGCATCAGCCATATTTGGATGCTGCTTTTCACATGCCACCAACATGGGAGCCAGTCAGGCAGCCCTGGCATCAATCATGTTTTATCTTTATTATCCATCCATCCATGTATATATATATATATAAATTAAGAAATAGATTTAAACACAGGTGTTATTCAAATCTTTATACTTCCGACATATGTTTCGAAGAAAACATTGGTATTATTACCGAGGGAAGAAAATTATGTAAAACAACATAATCATCTCGTCAAGGAAAAAAGAGAAACAAAACACATCAATAAGCCATTTTAATCTACGTGTAACTCAATTTCCTTATTTAGCTATGTTATTTCTAAATATTTCACTAAACCTTAGATCTTCTACATTTATAAGTAGGCTGTAACATCCTTGGCACTTATGTGAATTTTCGCTACCCTGGTAACTATTTATTTATTTTTTTCCATGTTATTTGTACACATTGAAAAAATACACATACGTGTATATATATACCTATTTATGTGCATATGCATTGTATGTGTGAGAAATAAACATAACTTGAAACCTGTTGCATAAATTTAGTAACATTTTGATACTAGTTTACTAATCTCTCTTAATCCATGTAGAATGATCATATATCTTGACAGAACAATTGAAGGTTGTTGTTGTTGTTGTTGCTATTCAATCCCTGGGTGTCCCCCAACCAGTTCAGCCAGTAAACAGCTCCTAGTTACATGCACACAGAACATAACCCAATGAAGGTCCCCATTTACATCAGTTCTAGCTATGAAAGCCTTCCGTTCAAGCTGCTTTTAATGGTCACAAGTCAAAAAGGGGCCAGAAGGTTGAAACCAAAGAGATACACTAAAGGCTTACATTAGGGGGTACCCTCTTAAGTGTATGCTTGGATGAGAGAGTGGTGTTCAAAAGCTTCCACAAATGTTCCTACACACGTTCTTGTGGTTGGGCTGTTGCATTCATGATCAGAAGATCATGGTTTCGAGTCCCAAACTAGCAGTGATGCATTGAGTTTTTGAGCAAGACCCTTCATTTCACATCGCTCCTGTCCACTCAGATGTCTATGGGTCACCCTTGCGATGGACTTGTGTCACATTCAGGGGAGAACGTTTTGAGCTTTGGTCACTTATATGCTATGAGAACTTGGTAATCAGCTCCGTGTGTTCTAAGACATGAAGACAGAAATGCTCAGGGGATGATGACAATGATGATGATGAAAAGAAGGAGGGGAGGGAGAGGAGGAGAATAATGATGATGAATTCAAGTCATAATACTTTAAGTCTATCCAAGGCTATTGTAGAAGACACTTGTACAAGGTGCTGGGCACTGAGATTGAACTGGAAATAGTAGGTTCGTTAAGTCAACATTTTAACCTCATAGCAAATGCCAGCTCTTCATTTTTCTGACTACTTCATCAAAAACATTCATTGAGCTTAGTCTTCTTGCACTATTAAATGAACCCCACTACATAACTGGTATGACATTATCAACCCTGCATAGAAAAAAGGTAAAGATAACGTCATTGGATCCAGCAGACTTATTACTAGGTTTGGGCCTAATGTGATGGTCACTTGCTGTATCGCTTTGATTTCAAACCCATCACACAACTTCTTGGACATTTCTCAACTGTTCCAACCTCAGATCAAAGGATGACCAATCAGTCACAGCTAGGGAGATTTAAGGGATGCTAGATTTAATACATCATCCAGTTTAACATGACCACCTTGTTCTTGGGTACCTGGGGTCCACCCTTTTGTTAATATTAAGACCAGGTAAAGGCGGTGAGCTGGCAGAAACGTTAACATGCTGGGCGAAATACTTAGCAGTATTTTGTCTGTCTTTACATTCCGAGTTCAAATTCTGCCGAGATAGACTTTGCCTTTCATCCTTTTGGGGTTGATAAATTAAGTACCAGTTGTGTACTGGGGTTGATCTAATCGACTGGACCCCTCCCCCAAAATTTTGGGCCTTGTGTTTAGAGTAGAAACAAATATTATGACCAGGTAAGCTGGCAGAATCATTAGCATGGTGGGTGAAATGCTTAACAGCATTTCGCCTGTCCTCACGTTCTGAATTCAAATTCCATTGGGGTTGACTTTCATTCTTTTGTCGGGGTCAATGTAATCGGCTTACCCCCTGCATTAAAATTGCTTGCCTTGTGCCTAAACTTGAATCAATATTAGGACCAGGTTTCCACCTCCCATTCTTACGAATCTCAGAGAACATTAATAAGAAGAACCATTGAATAAAATAAAACCACTGCATTCATTACCAGACGAATCTCTAGTGTGTTCTTCATATTTTAAGACAACAAGCTTTAATGGAGAAATATTTAGCTGGTATTTTTAGGGGATGATGAGGGTGAGGCTAATTGTCTTCAGAATGTGCTGTGCAGTTAGGGACTATTATTCATTCCCAGTCAGTGTAAATGGTTTAAATGAAAGGGTTGTATTGGAGTGGAAACCATGTCAATGTAACCATAACCCCATTGTATGACTGCTCCTTATATCATTGATCACCAAGTGATCAATAATATTGTTGCAATTGATTGGTTGGTAGCATGTTTTCTGTCATATAAACTGGCTCTTTACACACTGTGCCACTTCTGCTAACCTCTAAACACACATACACAGAAATGCACACACAGCAGACACAAAAATGTACAAACACCAAAATACACCCGCACACACATACATACATACATACATGTACTCAGCCCAACACAAGCACTCACACACACACACATATATTTATATATACTTATGCTATATATTTGAAAATATTATCTACAATAATGTTATACACACATACATGACATGTATATATATATGAGTATGACAGTATGTCTGTAAATGTACTGAGGTCACCCTGGGGTACAGTCAGAAATACTCAAACTGTTATGTAAGTATTTGTATGACATTCCTCTGAAATCTCTCATTCACTCCAATGTCGACATTAATAAACCCGACATCGTCACTGAGGACCAGAGGTAAATTATATATTACGAGAGATTTTAGTGACTATCTAACCTGAAGGCAACAACAGCAGTATGCTATATGTGTGTGTTTGTAGGCCTCAAGAGAATCCTAAGACCCAGTCTTCAATAAAGTGCTAGTATTTTATTTAATCTGTTTTTCCATCTACCTTCCATAATTTATTGAATGGAATGGAAGCCAAACATCTGACTTCCTTCCACTTCACATTGGACTACTTTTACTATAATTTTGGTAATAATGTTACTGAGAAAGGCATGAATGCCATGCAATCCCACTTATCACATGTCCCATTTCCCACATAAGAATATAGTGATGGTTTCTCTCCTGCAAACACTTTGTTGTCCATGTTGTTATTTAACCGAAGGTTAGCAATCACATCAAATCCAGCCATGACTGTCCCACATAGTTTTCTGACATTGAGTATTTAGGACAAGATTATTCACCTCATCCTTTCTTTCATAAGATAGTAGAATGTAATTTAAATGAGTTTTGGCTGCTATTTCTACCAGCCCAAGTGTCCAATTGAAGTCCCTTTCTTGCTCTGATTATGTTGCTTTGTTGTTGCTGCTGTTTAACCCTAGGTCATCCCTGATCCAGACATTCTAACTACACTCCCGCCATCATATTTTACAGACATAGTGTATCTAGGACTACACTATCTAATCTGTTCTTTCCTTTTTTTTGACAATATGTGATTTAAGGGGATTTAGCTTCGATTTCTAGCAAGCTCAGTGACCATGTAGAATCTCGTTACCCTAATTAGACCTTGTTGCTGTTGTTTAGCACCCCCTCTCCCAAGCTCATTAGTTCTGATCCAGCAGACTGATGGTCACAGACATTCCACTTGACCAACAGGTCACTCATTCATTCAGGCATCGGCTATCTAGGACTACATTATATAAAGTGTCCCATCTTTAGTATCAGGTTGTCAAACTTATGACACAGACATTCCAATCATGACCACCCTGTCTTTTTACTCCAACATATTAAACTCATGACTCCCATTATTCTGGTTCTGAGTAATGTGTCCCACTTAATATTCAACAACCAGTCCACCACCACCCCACCCACCACCACCACCATCTTAGTCTGTAGTTATTTTGTCATCACACATTCCATCTCTCTCTCTCTCTCTCTCTCTCTCTCTCCCCACATTACAGACTTGAGTCATTTCATAAACTCTTAAAGGGCCAAGGGTGGTACTAACATAGCAATGGGAGGAGAGTAAGAGAGGAGAAACAGGGAGAGAGGGAGAAGGGGATTGAGTGAGGGAGATAGGGGAGAAAGAGAAATAGAGAAGGAGAGAAAGGAGAGAAGGAAAAATAGGAAGGGAGAAAGGAGGAGGAGGAGGTGAGAAAATGCCTCAGGCTTTAAAGTTATCAATATATTTTCAAACAAATCAATAACTATGATCCCAGTATTTAAAATATCAATTATTGATTATTGTTAATTGATATAATCGATTTAACAGCCTCTACCCCCCCCCCAATATATCTCCTTGTAGCTGACAACATGCAATTTTTTGGTATTTAGTTACATCTCTCTATGTTCTGAGTTCAAATCACTGCAAGGGAAGACAGATTCTTTGTAATTTTTACAATTCAAAATAATGTCAGAGGAAAAGTTTCCCAGGGATGTCTTTTGCTGGAAGAATATACAGTTAATTGGCAGCTGTCATAGTTATAATGTTTTGAACTCTCTGAAACCCTTGATTTGTAAATGTTTTTTGTTCTTTACTTATCATCAGGGATGGTAAAATTATATATCACTGAGGAAAACTAATAAGGCAGAAACATGTCCACAGTATTTACTAATGATCTTATACACTCCACAATACATATTTCAATCAAACTTTTGTCATTTCGGGTCTTGGAGTTGTTCTCTTGCCTTTCTGAACAACAAATATGATTAGTGCTAATGAAATTTATATTATTTACAGGTATAATTTTAATTGAATAAAATTTTTCTGGGATTGCTTACATTATATATGTTAGCGTCCACTTAATGATATGTTCTTAGTGCAAAAAGCATCCCTGAGAAAGTTGAAGACACACACATGCTCTCTCTCTCTCTCACACACACACACACACATGTGCACAAACTTACACACACACATAGACATAATATGCACACATATATTCATATATGTGTGTAGGAATGTGCGTATAACCCAATAAAGGAGCCCTGTAAATTGTAGCTATAGAAATAGCAGCCAAAATTACCTGAAATCACACTTGAACCATTTTGAAAAAGAAAAATATACATTGGGTAATATACTCCGAGGTAACCCTGGAAAGCTCCTCCTCAATAAGAGGTGACTTGGTATGAAAAACAACAATAACAAGTCAAAAGTTTTAGCTTGACTATATTGTTTCTTACACACCAATAGGGTAGGGTGGTTATGGTTGGATTGGTGGTAAAATGATGGACAGGTGTTCATTTACCTTTTACTGCTTAACTACATACCATGGATTTGCTGGCTCCAGTGGTGGACGGCTATACAACAACAACAAGCACAACATTGAGCGTTTTCTAAACTAAGTTCTAAATTGCTTGAAATTATCTCCCCTTATATTTGAGATTCACTCACAGGCACCACTAGGTTTTTGATTTCTTTCTCCAAGAAAGAGGTAAATTAATGAAAATTTGATAAAGACATCAACCTCATTTGAGTTATTTCCCTTGGCTTCTTCTTTATTATCAGAGATCAACTTTCTCAACAAATCTTTTTCCATTAGTAATATGAGTATGTTGTTGTTATTGTTGATGCTAAGGTAGACTTGGTAGCATGTCAGACGAAATACTTTGTAGCGTTTCGTCTGTCTTCAGGTTCTGAGTTCAAATTCCACTGAGGTTGACTTTGCCTTTCATCCTTTCAGAGTTGATTAAATAAGGACCAGTTGAGGGGACTGGGGATTATGGAATTAATGTACCCATTTCTCCCCTAATTTGAAAGCATTGATGTTGTTGTTGCTTAGTCCCAGCTCAGTTCTAATTAACCAGACCTGATGACTGAAACCATTCCAGCCATGCCCTTCATGATATTTTGTATGCTAGGGATTACATTCTTTCATGTGGCCTTCCTTGATTTGAAGACTTATATATGTGAGATGTCGTAGTCTCCAAATTTTATTTTTTTATAAATATTCACAATGACAGCAAGAACAACCCACCATAACTTCACATTACTACTTTATTCTCTTATTGTGGATGTCTATAATCAGCATCACAATGTGCACACACATACATACATATATCGGTATTATGTTTACAATTCAGCCAAAACTAGGCCCCCCCACGCAATGATTCCCCTACAAAGGTTGAGACATAATTTCTTCACTGCAGATGGTCCTGCACTTTTCTATGTTATCCTGAAAGAAATTAAAGTAGGAAAAGTCCCCACAACTTTCAAACGGTACCTGGACAAATTCCTCTGGGAAATACCAGATAAATCACCTATACCTGGATACGTCTCAACCAACCACAATTCTGTGCTTCAGTGATCCATGGTATCCTCAAACAATTAACTAAAAGACTTTTCAGGTGGTGCTATTGAGTTAGTGATGGCCTGGGCCGATAATGGCCGAAACCAATCTAAGTTATCTATGTTATATATATATATGTGTGTGTGTGTATATATATATATATATATATATATATATATATATTATCATCATCATCGTTTAATGTCCGTTTTCCATGCTAGCATGGGTTGGATGGTTCGACTGGGGTCTGGGATGCCAGGAGGCTGCACCAGACTCCAGTCTGATCTGGCAGTGTTTCTTCAGCTGGATGCCCTTCCTAACACCAACCACACCATGAGTGTAGTGGGTGCTTTTTACGTGCCACTGGCACAGGTGCCAGGGGAGGCTGGCAACGGCCATAATTGGTTGGTGCTTTATACATGCCTCCAGCATGGAAGCCAGTCAAGGCGGCGCTGGCATCGGCCACGTTTCGGAAGGTGCTTTTTACGTGCCACAGGCACGGGTATCACAACTACAATTTCCATTTGATTTTTATTTTGATGTTGATGTACTAGATTCAATAGGTCTCCCCAAGCACAGCAGGTCGCCCTATGATCCAAGGTAAGCACGGCAGGCTGTCCTGCAATCCAAGGTACTTTGGATGGGCTGGAGCTGCTATGTGAAACTGGTGCAGGAAACAGTCACGAACTCACGTTATTTGTCGGGTCTTCGCAGTCACAGCATATATATATATATATATATATATATTGATCTTTATATAGCCAGTTTGTATTTCTGTATTATATTTGGTCATTTGGTTTTAATTAAGTGACTGCAAGTAATTACGTAATATACATTACCTATGACTATATGATTGTTCCTGTCTATGAATATATATAAATATTCAACCCATATTAAAGAGCCTCATTAGTCATTTATGTATAGCTGGTGTCTTGCCCCACTGCTACTCACAGTTCATTCAGGGAAAATAGTTTTATAAAATACCATGGTGCTGTTTAGAACAAAATACTGGATATTTGAATTTTATTCATCATTTCAGGTCATGTGATGTTAATGGCTCACTAAGGGAGATTACTCCTAATTTACATATGGCATGATTTCTTGATTTTTCAGGGAGACTATTCTAAATACATATTTCATAGATGTTATTTTTTACCTCACTACATATTGTAATTGTTTATTTAGGAGGAAAAAATCATCCTGTTTATATTTATAATGAATCTGATGGAGGAGTGTGTCTTCTTTATATAGATATGTGGAAAATGTCATCTTTTCATTTTGAGATGTTAGCTGATAAGACTGTTTATTTATTACTCTCCCACCCATAAATTCTATCTACTGTTCTTGCTATTATATGCCAGGGCTAGTTCGAAAACCCTCCCGTATGTAGTAATCTCATTGGTTCTTGTATCATTTAGTTTCTATTTATACCGAGAGAGTGATATCAAGTTGAACTAATTTCTGGATCTAAATGAATGGATATGTTACATATGTCAGGTTTTGAAAGTGTTTTATGTCAATCCTATATATGTACATTTCTGTAACACCGGTTTAAAATTTTTTTTATATTAGATCTGTACAGCAATGCTTTTAATAAGTATTTTCTATTAAGAGGACAATGTAGGTTCTTTTTTCAGTTGCCTTCAGATTATTATGATTGTAGGGGGTTTCTGAGGTTTTGATAATAGTGACAAATTTGGAAGTTTATTTTATCAAAACACCTAAAGCTGAAATTTACACATGCCTTGTTAAATATCTTATGATACTAATGTGAAATCAGAAAGAGATGCAAACAAATAACAAAATTTGTTGCTATATTTATAAGCAATATTCTGCAACATGACAGGTAATATCAGATTATCTCCTTGTTTCTCTGTATACTGTGTTTTTTGTATAGTTTGTTCAATATACTGCATTTGATAAATAAATGTACTCTGGTATAAGGATATAATACACAGGGATGGTTTTATTGAGTGTTTACATATTTGATGAGAATTTTGGAATTGGATTCCTAATATTACCAATGGTGAAATATCTAATTGTGGGAGGGTGGTTAGAATCCTTATTAATGCATAATGATTCTTTGCTTGGTTTTCGGGTTCTTTTCTTTTGTTTTTATTGTACTGTAAACTCTTTGAATATGCTAGTTACATATATGTGTGTGTGTGTGTGTGTGTGTGTGTGTGTGTGTGTGTGTGTGTATGCTATTGCCAAGAACATGATTCAGGTGAATCCTAAGACCGACACTTAATAGGATCTTGAAAGGTCATGTGAGCACTGACCTTTCATTTCAGAGTGTCAGAGCCCTTCAAAAGGGATCTTATTCTCCTGAGACTAATGCCATGCAAATTCAAGCATGCACTCACAGAAACATATATAAACACAATATTCACTTACATATATACACACATACACAACATACCACCAGGCTAAAAGCATTCACACAATCACATGCACACATACAGACTTATAGACTGACAGACACACACATTTATCTCTATATTATAAATATACAAATATATATATATATGCATACACACACACATATATGAATGTGTGTGTGTGTGTATACAGGTGAAGCTCAGTCAGTTTGGTGTGTGTGTAGCTGATGGTGAGTGGTGAGAAAAAGAAGACCATATGTAATAATAGAGCCTCACTGAGTGAGTGAGACACTGGAGTGTGGTCTCTAAATGACGTAGAGGGAGGTTGAGTGTGAGAGAAGAGGGAGGTTAAGTGTGAGAGAAGAGTGCAGGGGGAGGGGAAGAGTTGGAAATATAAAAGAAAGGGAAAGTGTAGGGAAAGTTAGAGGGTGCAGTGTAAGTAGAAGGATGAGTATAGAAAGAGAAGGAGAGAGAAAGAGAGAGGGAAGGATTGAATGTGTGTGTGAAGGGAATGAGTGACAGAAGAAAAGAATCTGAGAAAATGAAGGAAATCAATAAATAGCTGATGGTAGGGAGGGGGAGGGGAGGGAAGAGAGAGAGAGTTAAGGGGGAGTGGTATTGGATAGGAGGGGGAAGAGGAGAGATAGTGAGGTGCTAAGATTGAAAGGATGAGAGCGAGAGAGATAGAGAGAGAGAGAGAGTGTGTGAGTGAGTGAGTGAAAAATAAAGAATGTGGTTGTTATTGTGTGTGTATGAGTGTGTGTGTGTGCGTGTTATCTTCTCTGATCCATCTGACTCTCTGAATGTGATAGGGGTGGCTGAGTGGGATACAATTGTCCGTTGTATCTCTGTCTAATGACAGACCAGCCTAAGTACCCTGGGTATCCTGGCTATGTACTGTGACAGTCTGGGTGGTGATGAGGGGTTGGCTCTACTCTGAATAAATGACATCAACAGATCCAGTATGCCAAATATTCGTGTGTGTGTGTGTGTGTGCATATCCCTGCCACCATCTCATTGCATTCATGCAGTGTGTGTGTGTGTGTGAGTGTAGTACTGCTACCGTCACTCTTGATGTTTGTGTGTAGCACTGCTAATACAATATATATGTGTGAGACTATGTGTTTGTGTGTGTGTGTATAAGGGTTTGAGTATGTGCGTGTGTGTGGGTGAAATATTGCTGCCACTACACATTTATGTATGTGTGTGTTTGTGTGTTAGTGTGTGTAATACAACTGCCTGTAACACCACCAACATCGCAACCACTGCCACCACTACACTGATATTCACTAGTTTATTGTTCCAGTGTGCCTGTTGTGGACTTGTTGATTGCTGTCCATCTGTGGTGGTGGTCATAGTGGAGTTGTAGACTGCTCTGTCTCTGTTTCTCTCTCTCTCTCTCTTTAGTTCCCCCTTGAACTGCTAGAATCAACAGGCAAATCTTCCTCAAATACCTTAGAAGGAACATAACCTAATGAAGTCTGTAATTCTCTGTGTATATATGTTTATATATATATGCATATTTGCATGTGTGTATATACATACATATGCCTGTACATTTGTATATGTGTGTGTGTGTGTCATTTACTACCACTACATTTTGACGGCATTTGTATGATAGCTCCACTGATATGGTAGTGTATGTATGTGTGTGTGTGTGTGTGTGCATGTGTATGTCTGTGAGTATGTTCATGAATGTATGTATGTAGTAATCCTACTACTACACTGTCTGTGTATCTCTTTCTTTCTCTCTCTTTCTATGCGTGATTGTATGTATACATATATACATTTATATATGTATATATATATATATATATATATATATATATATATATACACACACATATATATATACATACACACAAATATATATGCGTATATGTATATATCTATACATAGTAAGAAAGATAGAGAGATACACACACACACACGTGTAAGTATATATATACACACATACATAGATATATGTACACATACACACACATAGATTGGTAGGGAGAGTCTATACACTGATCAATATGCCCATACATACAAAGAAATACATTCATACATATATACATGCAAACATGCATAAATAGATACACACACACACACACATATGCATTGATCAATATAGTGGTGTGTATATATTTGTATGTAATCACAATGCAGCTTCCATTAAGATCTTAGTCAGTTTCTGTGTGTGTGTGTGTGTGTGTGTTCGATCCTGTTGAATGGCGTGCAGTCACATGATCAGCAGCAGATCATGTGCAGGTGACATCCCCTCATTTCCTGCTCCTCCTAATCTGCCCTTTCTATCAAACACACACACACACATACTTAGAACACTCACAGACAATAGTTATAAACAGTACAAAACACAGGCTATATACACGATACTTTAATACACACACACACACACACACATATATACACACACACACCATAGAAGACATTTCTTTTGTTAAATTATCTCCCTTCAGTTCTACTTTCACTTTCCCTATATATATCTTCCTCTCTTTTTCTCCTTCTCTCTACATCTATCTATTTATCTATCTATTTAGGTAGCTAGCGGTCTATCTCTCTATCTGCCTTTGAATTTATCTGTCTACCTATCTCCCTATTTATCCCTCTATTTATTTATAAATCTCTCTATCTGTCTGATTACCTATCTATCTATCTATACATACATACATATACATATGTACACACACGTACATATGTACACACACGTACATATGTACACACATACCTACCTACCTACATGCATACATAAATACATACACACTACACTCATTATCCCTATTATACATTCCATATATACACATATATTATATACACATAACACCCAATTTATACCTACTGTATCCGTTACTCTATAGCTACTATTCAAACACACTGTATGCAAAATACAATCAATATACCTATTCTACATACATATTATATACTTTCTCTTTATATTGTGTGCAAACTTTATACATAATAATTAATATAAATAAAGATGTATATATACACACTCACATACACACAGATATATATACAAATATATAGCTACATGCATATGATATGCAAGAGTTTTCTCAAGTTCAAAATGTGACTTGGATTTTATTTTCTCCATTCCAACGATGGAGCTTTGCGTCTTTGTTAAGAAGAGTCCAACCCTTTCGTCAGAGGCAGATTTCAAATAATTAAAATAGAACAGAACACACACACACATACATAAATGCATGTATGTGTGTGTATATATATGACATGCATATAAACATATATATATGGTATATATATGTGTGTGTGTGTATTTGTACACATCAGTATATGTGTAAATGGGTATATACACATATATGAAAATATATGTTATGATATTAAGATATAGCAGTGTCCTTGCATTACTTGCATTAAATGGTGTGTGTATATACATAGTATGTATGCTTTCAACTAATGTATATTTGCATATTGTGTGTGTGTGCGTGTGTATCTACGTTGTAGTCTGTACATGGTACCTGTGTGTGTGTACTGTATCTAATATGATGTGTTGTTGTTGTTAGGCCCAAATTCATTTCCAATCAAACAGACCTGTTGCCAAAATCATACCAAACCATGCCCATCACCTTGAAATATATAATACAATGTGTCCTTTTCTTTATAGACAGTAAGGTTGCAGTTTGAAGGCAATTTGGTTTCTATTTCTAGCGATTTGTTCCACAAAGAGGTTTTCTTATTTGTTCCTGGTCTAGCTGATTTGTAAACGTGTATATACACACTATTGTGTCTACATATGTGTAGCAGTGTATACATATGTGTATATATACATGCATGTGCGTATATATATATCATATAATTAAGGGCTAAAGAGGGTTATTCTAAAGCCAAATACACTGTTTTATCCACTTATAATCCGCTTGTTACAGGAAAATTGAAACTGAAAACGGGCAACTAACCTTTAGAAAATTTAAATTTCGTTATCTTATATATATATATATATATATATGTGTGTGTGTGTGTATATATAGTACTAAGTAAGACAGGGGTTATGGGTGTATTATATATATATGCATGTTTATCTGTATGTATGTATAAATGTGTATGTGTTTGTGTATATGCATATGTATGTATATTGTATGTGTGTTTTATACAGAACTCCAGCCGGTCTCTACCAAAGCAATGAAGCTTTTTTGTTTAAGTGAAGACGTTCCAATGACTTCTGTGTGTATGGGCACATATGGGTGTGAGTGTGTGTGAATATGTATCCCATTGCATGCGTGGATGCAATGGTATACATATACGTGTATATGTGTTTTTATGTGGGTGTACTGTGGTATTCCCTGAAGTGAGCCTAAATGAACAAATCTAGTAAAGGCTTTCCAACCATGGCCATCACGTTTTCTCTATGTTTATGGCACCTTAGACCGTATTATCTCCCTTAAGTATTTTTTGAAGATTGTACAGTATGATTTGAGGGAGATTTCGTTGCTATTTTTAACAACTTGAACTGTCCTATAGTGGCTACTTTGTTGGTTCCTGTATGTATTATGTATGATGGGGGTAAGGGCCATTGTGTCTTGGTTGTGTAGGGACATACGTGTATATATATATTATATATATATATATATATATATATATATATATATATATATATATACATGTATATATACATGTATGTATATACATGTATGTATATATATGTATATGCATATATATTTATATGCATATATTTATATATACATACATATATGTGTGTGCGTATATATATATATATATATATATATATATGTGTCATCATCGTTTAACGTCCGTTTTCCATGCTAGCATGGGTTTGATAGTTCAACCGGGATCTGGGAAGCTAGGAGGCTGCACCAGGCTCCACTCTGATCTGGCAGTGTTTCTACAGCTGGATGCCCTTCCTAACGCCAACAACTCCATGATTGTAGTGGGTACTTTTTGCATGCCACCGGCATGAAAATATATGTGTTTGTATGTATAAACACATACATACATACATATATGCACACACATTTACATATACATACATATATAAATCCATATATATATGTACATATATATTCATATATGTATATACATATATATATATATATATATATATTATATATATATATATATACACACACACACATATATGTACATATATGTATATACATATATATATATATATATATACACACACACACATATATGTACATACCTCTGTAAGTGTGTGAGTATTTATATATGTATATACATATATATGCATACATATATACACACATATATACATATATATGTGTGTTTGTGTATGTGTGTGGTAGTTCTTACCTCTGTATGTGCATATATCTACTAATCTATGTAGATACACAGAGATTTATTGAAATATACAATGAAATGCACACAACACACACATAAGCACACACACACACATACAAAGATGTATTAAGTAAATGATTTAAACTTCCTCACATATACACATAAACACATACCCAATGCATACGTACATACTAATATGCACAGAGACACCTATAAACTTGCACACACACACACATACATCTAGTGTAGAAACACTGATTGCGCCACTACCACCACCACCTTTCTCTTTCCCTCTTGCTCTCTCTTTCACTCACCTCTCACTCTCCCTTCCATCACATGTTCATCACACACACACACACACAAGTCCATGCTACATTTATCTTCCCTCATCCCACCACCTCGATGCTACGATGCTGCAGAATGAAGCCGGCCATCGTCTTTTTGCAAGCACATACACACACCTATGTACATACACACGCATATATATATATATATATATATATATACATGCACCGCTGCATATACAAACCCACACTATCACACATACAATTAGGCAAACACACACATTCACAGCCTTACTCATAAATATACATCGCACTTACACCCACATATACTGACATTCACACAAACACAGCCATGTAGAAATGCCACACATACAGTAATACATACACTGGCAGACATACAAACCTACACACACACACACACACACATAGACATGTTGTACGTTACAATCGGATTGGAAGAGAAATCAGATGCCAGCCAGGATATAGCAATATTTGCAGGATGTCCGCTAATGGAAACTGGGAAGGCGGATGGATTCAATAGCTTGGATGTGTGTATATATATATATATATAAATGTGTGCCTGTGTAGAATGTGTGTGTGTGTGTGTACATATATTTACACACTGGCTGTCATTACACTCATTTCTATATTTGTAATGTGAGAGGCAGAGGCAGAAATGATGCAGATTGGTGGGAATTGTGGGTAGAGTCTGTCTTACTGGGACTGTTTGTTGTGGGAAAGTGTTGTTGTAGAAAATACTTTCCTGTTGGAAGGTGTTTGTTGAGGGAAGATATTTGTTGTGGGAGCAGGTTTGCCGTGGGAAGGTGTTTGTTGTGAGAGGCTGTTAAGTGGGGGTGCTGTTTGTAGTGGGAAGGTATTTATTGTAGGAAGGTGTTTGTTGTGGGGGAGGCTTTGTTGTGGGAAAAGTCATTTTTATAGCTGTCGTTTGTTGTGGGGATGTTGTCTATGGCAGAAAGGTTGTGGGGAGGAGCTAGTGGCTTGCGCAGTTGTAGTGGGTATTTTTGTCTTGGGGTAAACTTGATGAGGAAATGTCTATTGTTGAGATGTGTTGTGGGAAATATGTTGTAGGAAATGTGTATGTGAAGAGATGAAAGCATTTGATGTTTGTTGCTGTTGTTTAACCCCAGGTCAGATCAAATCAAACATACAATCAATGATGTTCCAACTGTGACCACCTCATATGTCACTTTATTTTCATCCTGTACATCTAGGACTACTTACCTTTTTGTTTTTTGAATGATGGGTATAATTGAGGACAGATTTCACTACTATTTCTAAAGGATCTAATAATTATGTACAGGTTAAGTCATTGCAGGACATGGTTGCCATTACTGGTCAACCCTGATCAATCAAAAGGATTTTGATTAAAGACATTCCAGCCATGACATTTTAAGGATATCAGAGACAGCATTATTAAATGTGATATTTCCTTTTCCAAGATAATGGACTATGATTTGTGAGAGATTTGACTGCTATTTTTATCAGATGTAGCAAACATATTGATGTCTCCCTCATTGGCACATACATACTTATATATAAAAATAAGATGGTAAGATGTGATATGAGGGGCTTTTGGTTGTTATTTATAACAGGACTAATTATCACGTAGAGGTCTCCCTTATCGGCTCATACATACATGCATAAGACAGTAGGCTATGATTTGAAGGAGATTTGGCTGCTAATTCTAACAGGTCTAGCTACTATGCAGAGATGTCATTGAGATATTTTGAAAAGTGTTATTGGGATGTCTAATGCAACAATTGGCTGCAACGAGGAAAATTCAGTTGAATAGACAGACATATGTGAATGAGGTAGACAATGTTAAGTAGACTGCAGTGGTTGATCCAGGAACATTTGCTGTAACAATGACTTGGCTAATCACTCTGAAACCACCTTCAACTCTCTCTTAACCCTTTCGTTACTCTATTTATTTTGAGATGCTCTGTGTTCTTTTCAATTACTTTAAATATAACAAAGAATTTAGTAAAATAACTTGGTTATCATTCAGCTGGTGTTAGGAGCATAAACTGTGACTAAGGTTTGGTGAGAGATTTTAATTCAAAAGTTATGAAAACAAGACATCATACTATAGAGCCAGAGCTGGTAACGAAAGGGTTAAACACAACATTAGTTGTGAGGTGTATAGGCACCATATTGTGTGATAGTCTCAGAACATTGTGCATATTTTACCATTTGTCCTGATCCAGTTGTGTCATCTCTAGAGAATTAAAGGCATTTCATTGATGTTATCTCTCACTAAAACTCTATATAACAATACAGTGTGGGCTGTAGTTTGTGCTGTAGTTACCACAGTAAAGCTGTACATGTCTTTACTATACAATGTTTCTCCAGTTGAGCTGTGCATTGCAACCCTAACATGCACTTTTTGCTAAATGCTATGGAATGCAGTATCACAGTGTGGAAATATTGTGCTCTCTCAACTCTCCAGTCTGTGGTGGTGGTCACTGCAGATGTGATCAGAGTTAACTCCCTGTTGCTCTATATTTATCATTGCTGTCATCACATTGTTTGTTGTTAATAGGTTTGCTGTATGGAGGATGTGATGGGTGCTGAGTTTTGTTCTCTGTTGTGGAAAGGTTTCTGGACCTTGGTGTATGACTGGTGGAAGCCATCATTGATTGAATGTGTTGTTTGTATGTAATAATACTAAAAATAATAATCCTTTCTACTGGAAGCTCAAGACCTCTAATTTGGAGGAAGGGATTAAGTTGATTACATCAACCCCAATGCATAACTGGTACTTATTTAATCAACCCCAAAAGGATGAAAGGCAAAGTGGACCCCAGCAGAATCTGAACTGAAAATGTTGCAGCAGATGAAATACCACTAAGCATTTCACCTGGCATGCTAACCATTCTGCCAGCTTGCCGCCTTTATAATAATAATAATAATAATAATAATAATAATAATAATATGAAGACAATTCTAACTGGGCCCCACCTACAAGGCCGTATGCTGTTTATCTTGGAATGAGTGATGCATGTGCCTAGTGTACCTTTATGAGACAAGTGGTCATGATGGGTATACTGGGCTTCATATATTTTGTGTCATTTTGAGGGCATGCACTACTCCCTCACTCAATAATAATAATAATAGTAATATTGTGGAGGTGTGAAACAGAACTTGGATGTTTTAGCTGTGAGAAGTGGTTATAGCTAATGTTCTCTGATGGCACAGGAAATTCCTGTAGGCATAGATTCAAAAGGGCAGGTGAGAGGATGTCACCTTGGCATATTCAAGTCAGGAAACTGGATATTATTGCTGTTGTATATTTTATGGTTTATTGGACAAAAATGCTAGATTAGAAAATTACTTATTTTTAAATCTCACAACGAGAGATATTCAGTAACAGTGCTTTGGAATAGATTTCTGCCACACATCACGTTGTATATCCAGTTGGAGACGATGTCTCCTGGGGATAAATTACAGCAACATTTGTCCTAAACCAGGACTGCCATGTTATGTTGGCAAAAAGTTTTACTCTAAATTACTGTCACTGAATATCTCTCGTTGTGAGATTCAAAAATAGTAATTTTCTTATTTATAGATCAGTGACTAGTTGTCACTTTGAAAACTATATATTTTGAATGGGAATTTGGCAGTGCCACTTCTAGCCGAACGATTATTCTGTGCCGATGAAGGGAAATAACCTGGAAATTTTGATACACAGATAGTTTTGAGTGGGGGTGCTAGAGTCCCTTGTTTGAAAATATAAGGACACAGATCGTGTCGTATAGCCAGCTGGAGACGATGTCTCCTGGGGCTAGATTACAGCAACATTCGTCCTAAAACAGGACTGCCATGTTATGTTGGCAAACAATTTTTACTCTAAAAATGCTAGAGGTCAGTATTTTGTGTTGTTTGTTAAAGAGGAGGTGTTTGTAGCAAGGAATGGAGTGGAAAGCTTTACTGATGCCATCACTAATCAGGGTGAAGCATGGTGCATTCAGTTTATTACATATTGAGGGTGGAATGTTTGTGTTTTATATGTAATAAGAGTTGGAGAGAGGAATGTCTGGGAGATGGTTATATCAAGGAGGAATATTACACAGATGCTTGAAGGTCTACATGGGATAGTTAGGGGTCTGGGTGATGCTGTTTGATTGGGTTTTCATTAGGAATGCTCACATTCTAGGTTCAAGGTATTTGTCAATGTTGAGAAGGGAAGCTGGAAGAAATTCCTTGATGGCTTTTTTGTCTTAGATGTGGGTTTGTTACATTTCCAGGCCGAGGGTTGGGGTGAAGAACATGGGGTAGAAACATACAAGTCCACATTTTCTGACCCCTCATAGATGGAAGGGTTTGATGTTTTAATATACAAGGCAAGGGACTAATGATTCTCTGTGTAGACCTGTTAGAAATAACAGCCAAGCTATTTCACATTCCACACTACCTAATTAAAAATGAATGAATGTACTAATTGGTTTCTGGATATATTATGGAATAGATGAGATGGTCATGGATGGAACAGTCACACAATAAACATACAACACAGAGAAACATATTGTAGTAGTAGTGGTAGCAACAGAGATTGTGGTTGTGGTGGTGCGGGTGGTGGTAGTAGTAGTAGCAGCAGCTCCAACTATGGTGTTATGTACATCAGTAGATGTAAGAGTAATGGTGATGTCTACCCCTATCTAATTGTGTAACTACCCCTCCACCCACAATACTCTCTCTTTCTCTCACTCTTTTTGTGTAATTGTGTGTGTATACACACACCGATACATGTATATACATAATATATATGTATATATGTGTAATATATATATATATATATAAATAGAGAGAGAAAGTGAGAGAGAGAGAGAGAAGACATTTCTATTGATTTCTTGAAGACAGAAGAAATAAGAAGAAAGGAAAAAACCTGTTAATGCTGAGTTTCTTTGTGACATGTTGTTTAGTCCCAGGTCAGGTCTGATCCAGTAAACCTATGATCAATGACGTTCCAAACTTGACCACCATTTGTTATGTTCAGCCAGTGTCTATCTCAGAGTACATTATATAATGTTATCTTATAATGTGTACTTTAAAGATTATAGGATGTATTTAGAGGGTGAGTTGGCTGCTATTTCTTACAGCGCAAATCACATAAGGACTTCCCATTGGCTCATGAAGCTATATTTCCTCCCACTAGACAAACAGACAGATAAATAAATGGGTAGGTAGATAGATAGATTGATAGACAGACAGATAGACAGACCGACAGACAAATACCAAGTTCCAAAGTCCACTTTGGCATGGTTTCTATGGCTCCGTGCTGTTCCTAATGCCCTCAATTTTACAGAGTGTATGAAGAGTCTTGGTACTGGGACTAGGGGAGGGGGAGTCACCAAATAACTCACAAGACATGACCCCCATTAAGTAAATGGGATGTAATATTGATGGAAGTGGCTTTGTGCCAGGAGATGAGAGGTTAAACAATGACAGAAGAACAGGAGCTGATGTCTTGCAGTAGAGGAGAAACATGGCTACTCCATTTGCGAAAGGAGAGAAAGGGAGGCAATGTGGGGGGGGGGGCAGCATGGTTTGGATAATGGGAAGTGTGGTTTCTGTGTGTGGGAAGCACTCATGGAATTGGTTTACACATATTACATACACACACACAACACGACATAAAGTGTAACTTAAATAGTTAAACATAGGTACATTAGATGTATTATATCTTGTGTAGAACATACAGTTCTTGACAGACAAAGTTTCACACATGCATACGTTGGTGTTTTTTAACCCTAAGCCATCCCTGATCCAAAAGATTTCTGTTTAGAATGTTCCATACATGACTATCTCTTCTTTTTACAAATATCATGAAAGTCTACATTATTAAACTGTCATTCCACTTCTAGGGCTGTAGAGTGTGATTTTGAAGAAGATTTGAGTGTTATTTTTAGCAGGTTAAGCAAGCACATATAAGTGTTGTCATTGGTTCAAAGATGGTGTTTTTTCTTTCCAAGGTGGTGTATAAGCCAGCCATCTCCTCTACTGAAATATCGACATTTAATATGGCTTGGGATGTTGTAGTAGTCACACGTGAATGATGCATTAGTTGTACATTAATAAACAACAGACATGGTGTTTACTACAGCATCTGTGTCTGTGTGTGTGATACGGAGAGCATTTCACTTTGCTTATTGGAGTTTGGATCTGAAAAAAGAGTCGGCCTCTGTTATGGACGACGGCTTTATGTCGCTGAAAGCAGCAGACTGTCGGCCATCTTGTTTCTGCTCTATTTTCTCTCATAAACTCTCCTTTCTCTGGCTCTCTCTTTTTCTTTCTCTCTCTCTCGATGATAACATTCAAATCTATTTCTTCTGCTTTCTTTAACTTTCCTTCTAACTCCATCATATCTTCCTTCTTTTTTATGAAAACATGCATGAATATCACTCATTCTTCCTCCAGATTTTCTCAAAACCTTTCTTTCTTTCTTATTTGTTCTCATTGTTTGACTTGTTGAAAACGCACACTTGCACATCCATGCATACACACACGCACACTTCCTTTCTTTTTATGCTCTCCTTCTCTTTTTAGAAATCCGTTTCGCTGTTGTACTCTCTTTCACTCTGTCAGTCTATCTGTCTGTCTACCTCTCTATCTGTCGGTCTGTCTGTCTGCTTATCTAGATAGATAGATAGCTACCAACCTCACCCTTCTCTCTACAAACATATTCTCAACAGACTCTGTGTCCCTCTCTGATGAAGAGAGATCCCCCCCCCTCCTGTGAATGGAACCCCTACTCTCAGCTCATTGGTAATTATTTCCAGGAAATTAACAGCTAATGTCTGTTGTATATTTACTGGCCTTCTTCATCTCATCTTTCTTATTGGAGGGTTCCTTAACTTGTTAAATGTCAGATTTTCACTGTGTAGTATGGGAAGATGGAATGGTCAAGTGGATAAGGTGGGTGGCAATAATCCCATGGACAAAAACAAGCTCAGATATGAACGCTATTGTTGTTGTTGTTGTTTTGCCATTGGTCAGTTGTTATGCAACAGATTAAGCTGTAATCAAATAACATTCTAGCCATGACCCTTATTATCTTTGCTTCTGGAACAGTTCACCTTGCTCAACATACAGTATTTTAAGTGAGATTTAAGAAATAAAACTTGCATGAAGCCTGTCAGAGAGATTTCTACTGTTGTTGGGTAGAGATGGAATAAAGTTGTTCCCTAGTCTAACACACCATTTCACCCTTAAATCTCTTCAGTGGAGTATATTTTGTGGCAAGAATTTGGTTCATGGAGTTTCCAGCCCAAAGTTCAATTCCCCACTTCTTCTCAACACTCTTGGAGACCATGAGAAAGGTCAAAGATGCTACCATTCTTCCTTCACTCACTCAGAAACAGAAGAACGATAACCTCCTTAATATAATGTGATTTGAGGGAAGTTTGGTTGTTCTTTCTAATAGGTCTATAGCAACCTCATGGGGTTGTGGTCATTGATGATGTTGTTATGTCTGTGTCCATTTGGAAGTATTTGGCCCTTCCAATTATACTTGACATCTCACAGATTTTATTTGATCAACCAGCAGAGGAGCCTGCAATAGGGTTACCTACTTAGGGAATAATAGCAGCCAACTCTCCCTTATGTCTCAAATAAACAAATGCAAGGACATATTGGATAATATAATCAACATATATTGTGACTGGATGGTCACAGACAGAATGTCTTTATTTGTAGTGTTGCTTTATCAGGGTTGACCTGAGGCTAAATAACAACAAATTTTAGTTGTATTGGTGTGACACCGGTGTACTAGTGGGACTTCAACATTAGTGCTCTACATATAACACTATAGCATGGTAGTATACGTATATATATATATATATAATTGTATGTTAAGATCCAAGGATCACGCAGCCCAACTCTCAAGAACTCTCTCTCTCTCTCTGTCTCTGTCTATATATATATATATATATATATATATATATATATATATACATACACACACACACACATAATTAATAATGACTGAGGCAGTCATTATTAATAATGACCACCAATCAGTTTCTTTGACTTCAAATATTCTTTTGTATGCTCTATTTACCACCAGGTGGCACTTTAAATGGATCATCCCTCACCCTCTCTCTACACTATTCTACATCTACATAAAATTACATATGTGGCTCTGTGCATATATATACATGACCCTTATGTGCGCAAATGCATGCACACACATCACTGCATACATACATGCATGCACAAACATACATACAATAATGGACGTCTTGCAGTTTTTCATGTACCAAATCCACTCACAAGGCTTTGGTCAGCCCAAGGCTTTAGTAGAAGACACTTGCCCGCGATATCACGCAGTGGAACTGAACCCAGATTCTAGAGCAATATGAAATAAGTGTCTTGCTCAAGAACACAGCACACAGCCTGGTCCTGGAATCGAACTCACAACCTCATGATCGTAAGCTTGATGCTCTAACCACTGAGCCATGTGCCTTCACACACATACATATATATACATATCATCATCATCATCATTGTTTAACCTCCATTTTCCATTCTGGCATTGGTTGGGCAGTTCAACTGGGGTCTGGGAAACCAGGAAGCTGCACCAGGTTCCAGTCTGATCTGGCTAGGTTTCTACAGCTAGATGCCCTTCCTAACGCCAACCACTCTGTGAGTGTAGTGGGTGCTTTTTATGTGCCACCAGCATGGGGAGCCAGACAGATGGCGCTGGCATCATCCACAACTACAATTTACGTTTGATTGTGGTTTGATTTGATTTTGATGTTAATGTACTTGCCTCAATAGGTCTCCTCAAGCACAGCATGTCACTCTATGATCCAAAGGTACTTTTTGAGTGGGGTGGGGTATTTATGCGACACTGGTGTACAGTACAGCTGTAATCTCACTTTATTTGCTGGGTCTTCTCAGTTACAGCATATCTCCAGAGGTCATGCTTCACCACCTTATCCCATGTCTTCCTGGGTCTCTCTCTTCCACGGGTTCCTTCTACTGTTTGGGAGTGGCACTTCTTCACACATCTCTCCTCATCCATCCATAGTACATGACCATACCAGCGCAGACGTCTCTCTTGCACACCACATCTTCTTATGTCCAACATTTCTCTCAGGGCACTTACACTCTGTCGTGCATGCACACTGACATTACACATCCAGCGGATCATACTAGCTTCATTTCTTCTGAGCCTACACATGTCCTCCGCAGTCACAGCCCATGTTTCACTGTCATGAAGCATGACAGATCTTCCAGCAGCCACCCTCTTGACCCAGGGCAGCACCACCTCCTCCAGGTACTTGATGTAGGCCTTTATGTTGAGTCTGAGGTTGTGTGGGAAGATGAATGGAAGTATAATATCACCATTACTATTGACCACTTCAAGCAAAATGATGTTGACTGGATGTTTGAATTTTATCACTCTCAGTACATGTTTTTGGGACACGGCAAGCCAACGGTTGTTCTGTGTGTTCACCATCTGTTTGTATTGGAGCTTCTAGCATAAATGCCAAGCAGTACAGCATGTTATTTCTAAATTTCTGGCAGAGTGAATTGTGTCATGGTGCAGTTTTTTGCCCAACTGACCCTACTATACTGTGTAGTCAACAAAATCAAAAACGAACAGTGTGCATGCCTGAAATTAACATTATAAAATGGCGACAATTTACCCATCACACCCTGTGTGTGTATATATATAAATAATAATTATTATATATTTTTTTGCAATTTACTTAATCATTGACATTTTATTGTTATTTTAATGTTAATATTTCTATTATATGTAATTTTCTAGATGGTGTAATTTAATTGTTCATTTTGAATTGATAAAAGGTGGTTCTTTTCTAATTTTATATATATATATATATATATATATATATATATATATATATATATATTTATACATACATGTGTATGTTAGTGGTTATGCTCCAATGTCTTTGACATGCTAATTGTAAATGAATATTACTGTCACACAAGGTTCCATGGAAACATGTCTGGTCTGCTGGATTGGCCCCAGTCATTGTTTTTTGGAATCTTTATCCTTTTAGATAGGTGGGGGACCACTTCTCACTCATACATGGTTTTTATGATTGGGTTGTCTTCCCTAACACCAACTATTTTACAGTCTTTAATCTTGGCACCAACACTAGAGGGATTGTCTTGGTCTCTGCACAACTAAAGAATCTCTTTATCTTTAGTGACCATGGGTGTGAATAGAAGAGTTTGATGGGCAAAAGAGCAGAAAAGTAGAGTGCACGAGTATAGGTGTGACAGGATACTGAGGATAAGAATGGTAAAGAAGGGGATCAATGAAAGAGAGAGAGGGAGAGAGGGAGATGGGTACACATTGGTTGTTAATAAAGAAATTGAATATAAAGCTAACATGAGCAACATTATGGGATAATTATAAAAAAAGGTGATTATAAGAGGTAGTGGATGATGGACAGCAATAGAGGTGGCCATGGGGAGAATGGAAAATGTCATGGGGGTGGGGAGAAACTGGCAGGAGAGAGAATGACGTGTAGTACTTGAGACGGGTGATAGTTGGAGATATTGAATATGGGCCTATCCACTGTAATTCTTGATTACGACGGCATTGTGATGGAAGAGAGATAGAATGATGGATGGTGGAAGTGAAGTAGACCTATAAAGGGTGATGGTGGAGGGATTAAATACAGACACATCAAACACCATCCTTCGTTACACAGGTTGTTTGGTACATAATGAATAAGAGGGAAGAGTGTAACATAGAGGGCAGTAGATGGAGACTTGATAAGAACAGGATGGGAAAGAGAGACCCCAACGTAAGATATATGTCTTAACCACCACCACCACCACCACCGATATCTTAGCAACCATTCTGCCCTGCTGGCACCGGTGGATGCTTCTTCTCCTTCACTGTGTGCCACCAATTCTCCTGATTCATTGTCATTTCTTTCATGAGTTCCTAAAGCCATTTCCATCCCTGACCTTCACACCAACACTTTGCTCTATAACATGCAACACAACAACAACACTGACTCTCCTTTCTACCAAGATATCAATAAACCTCATCTATTGATTACTTCACCATATTAAGCCACCGTATGACTGCAATGTTCTCTCTCTTCCACACTGCATCTCACATCCAGTCGTCTTCTCAACTCATCTCTCTTCTCTTCTTCATCTAACATTACCCATCTTTGCTTCATTTCTTCTTTGTCAGTGCAAATCTTCTGCATTCAAAGCCCACATCTTGCCACTTGATGCAAGCAGAACCCTGTCTTGCTTTCTTTCTTACTAAAACTTAAGGATTTGTTAATTTTGTCCGAAAGTGCCTTCATCCTAGGTTTTGTTTCCCTCTCAGGAATTACTTCTTTAAATCCTCCACTCATTCATCTGTAAGAACTTATTCCTCAGCATACAAAAGTTCCTATGCAGAGCTGGCTTGGAGAACTTTAATACACGGACAACCCCCCCTCCCTGAAGGTTAGATTCACTGTCAAACTCATTGTTCATTGCTCACCTGGCTGAGTCTGTTGCTGAACATGGCCTCTACAGTTCTCAGTTCTCACAAGATATTCATTTACCCTCAGTTTCCTAAGCATCTATCAGATTGCAGAGTAGTGAACCATGTTCAACAAATGATTGGAGTAGGATCTAGCTAAATGCTTCTTCTTCTTCCTCCTCCTCCTCGTCTTCTTCTTTTTCTTCTTCCTCTTCCTCCTCCTTGTCTTCTTCTTCACTTAGCATCCCTTCCAAGCTGCGTCTCTCCTCAGCCAATTCTTTCTCTGTGTTTTAGAACTCAACCAAACAGTTTGGTATTATCTCTCTCCACTTTGAACCCCTGTCCATGTCCCTGGAGGCACTAAACCTTCACTGACTATACATGTGACTAGTACTAACTAGCATTACTCTACCATTAATCCTTTCAACAATGATCCCTGCTCGACCCATCTGTCTCACTGGATTTCTCAGTCTTAATCCCATTTGATAAGCATGCAACTGTCTTCCTGAACGGCTGCTCTCCCTTCCCACTCCTACATGTGTCCCTCTCTCACCCATGCATGCTCCACATTCAACAGCCTCCTCTACAGGCTTCTTTCCGTCTGCTGTAACCATTATTAGCCCCCCCCTCCTCTCCGGTCCACTGCCCACACCTCACCCTTCTCCTTACTTCTTAAAACAGGGACAAACTTTCTTCTGCCTTGGCTTAGTATATCTGACCCTGTCCAGTTTCTCTTCTACTTACTTCATATACACAATTTTATATATATATATACACACACACATACATACATACACACACACACACACACATATATATATATATAGACATACATACATACATACATATACACACATACACATATAGATAGATAGATATAAAATCTTTTATATTTTACTTGTTTCAGTAGGTTGTAGCCATGCTGGAGCACTACTTTAACAAGTTTCATAGAACAAATCAACCTCTGTATGTAAATATCTATCACTCTATGTATGTGTATATATGTATATATGTATATATGTATGTATATATATGTATGCATATATATATATATTATATATATATATATATATATATATATATGTATGTATATATATATATATTATATATATATATATATATATATGTATATATGTATGTATATATATGTATGTATGTGTGTATATATATATATATATATATATATATATGTAGGGAAAGAGATTAATAGATAGACATAGGTAGGTAGATAGACAAACAGACAGATTGATAGATAGATAGGGAGAGAAAGAGAGAGAGAGAGAGGCAAATAGCTAGTACATGAGCTATTAAGAGAGAAAGAAAAAGAGAGTTGCTATATTGCAGTAAGAGTAAAGTTAGGAGGAGGAGGAGGAGGAGGTGGAGGCTGGGAGATGCTATGATATTGTGTGATATTGTCAGTAAATATGCAATGAGATTTTATATTGATTACCATGAAGACTGTTGTTTGTTTGTTGTTGTGCCAGCCAGCCTCCTCCTCCCCCTCCCTCCTCTCTTACTGGATATTCTGTCTGTCTGTCTGTCTCTGTAGTAGCAGCAGCAAGTATTTATGTCTGTGTGTGTGTGTGTGCTTATATGTTGTGTGTGTGTGTGTATTAATACTACTGCTGCTGTAGTATTAATAGCAGCAGCAGTAGTAGTAGTGGTAGCAGCAGCAATTGTAGTAGTATTAGTAGCAAGTTTTGTTATTGGTGTTGTTGTTTAGTAGCTGGTCTGTCCTGACCAACTTGCTGTATGATCAACGACATGCCTACCTTGGCCACCATGTCATTAAGACATGATATACAGTTAGCACAGCATTAGCCAATGTATTCTTTTCACCCCTCACCTCAAATTTGGTTGCTATTTCTAGCAGTTCAGTTGACCATCAACATGTCACCCTGTTCGGTGTATGGTAATTAAAGTTTTATACACAGCAGTTGTTGTTGTTAAAGCTCAAGTAAGCCCAGACTCAGCAAACAAATCTAGCCATGACCACCCTGTCTTTGTTCCGATGCGAATGAACCACATTATTCAAGTTTTTTTAAGATGGTAATGTGTTGATTAAAGGGTATTTAGCTGTTATTTCCTAAACCCCTGAAGGACTGCCTACAACTTCCATATATGGTGAGTTGTTGCTGTTTAACCCCTGGCCAGTCCTGACCAAAAGTAGTCAACTGTCAGAGTAGTTCGAGCTTTGCTATTTGTTTTGGACAGTTTGTACTCTGAGTAAAGGTATGTTGCTAAGTGGTTGGGGCATTGCACTCCCAATCACATGATTGTGATTTCAATTCCCAGACTGGGTGATGCATTAGTCGAGTCAACTCAGCTGTAAATGTGTAATTCTGTGATGTCCCATCCTGGGGCAATGTGGTGATCTCCATGGAAACTGAGGAACTGGCCTCAGAAGTCCTAGCGCTCAAGACAGAACTATACATACATTGTATTCTGTGCTGAAATTTTGCTGAGGTCATCTGGGACATTTCAGCCCTCCATGGTCAATAGCAAAATTCCTCTGAAGTATTAGGGTTGATTGAAATAAATACCCCAATTTCTCAGATTTTTGTTCATGTACTTCATCATCATATTTTCTTCGGGTCCACTATCCCATCTCACTCAAAACCTCCCTGAATAAGGTTTGTTTTAGGATGATGAATGAAACACCTATTTCCAGAGGTGAATTATTCAAACTCCCAAAGAATTCCTCTCTAGCACATGGCTATTATGTCCCCACCACTACTTCTGCTCATGATCAGAGATGCGCATATCGTCAGCCATTAAGGGACAGGCTCAACTGGTTATGGTCAAACAACTGCCAAGAAAATCTGTGGTAATGAGTAGAATATTTTCTGCAGCCCATCTTTTATAACAAGTCAAAGCCTGCACATGATAACACTTCCAATCACTTAAGATCAGAAGCTAGTTTTAAAAAATGAATGAAAGAAACCATTATTTGTTTCATATACACACAACAGATTAAACTGTAGGAAAAGAAAAAAATCCTAGCATCAGGCTACAAGTAACCTTAGATGTCAAGAACCCTCCTAAGTATCCTAGCTGTCTCTAATAACCCTGTTTTCTGGAGCTCTACTAAACTGGGTTTTATGTTTATTTCCTCTATGCATCTGTTCAGATCTTTAGGGGTAGTTCCCAATGCACCTATAACTACAGGGTTACATTTTACCCCCACATTCCATAGTCTCTAATTCAATGGCTAGGTCCTGGTACTTTGCTATTTTTTCTATACCTCTCTTTTTAATCTTTTCATCGTTTGGGACTGTAAAGTCAATTATCTGCCACTTTCTATTCTCCTTATCTACTACTACTAAATCAGGCCTTCTAGCTTCTATTACTCTGTCAGTCTGAATGTTAGTCCCCCAATATCTTATATTTCTTTCTTTCTGGCACTTTACTAGCTTCATGTTCATACCATTTACCAGTGTAATAAAATCCTAGCTTTCTACATAGCTCCCAATGGATTACTCTCCCTAGTTTGTCATGTCTTTTCTTGTAATCTTTCTGTGCCAGCATGCTACATTCACTACATTATTAGTATTATCATTGCCTTTGCACAGCTTCTAACGCTGGAGATGTACTATAGTGTTGGCTGTTCACTACTAATGAACTAAGGTAATACCTCTTATTTTTCGAGCACCATCCAGAGTATTCGAGCAGTTCCAAGCAGTGCTGTTTTCTGAAAGTGCTCCACCCTTATTGTAGCCCTTATTTGTTCCATTTACTTCTCAAAATTTTTACTCACTGTTCCCAGGGCTCTAACATTTATTGGTAATACTACCACCTTTTTCATCGACCACAACTGCTTAACCTCCCAAGCTAACCTCCCATATCTCTCGACTTTTCTTTCTTCCTTATCGCATACCTTGTTGTCAGCTAGGCATGCTATTTCCATGATCCAGTATAGTTTGTTTTCTTTCTCAATTAAGACTATGTCTGGTTTCCTATTCTCTATCTCATGGTTGCACTGAATCATAAAATCCCACAGGATCTTTGCATTATCAATTTCTATGATGCCTTCGGGTTTGTGGTCATACCAATCATTATTATTATTAAAAGGCAGCAAGCTGGCAGAATTGTTAGCACGCTGGGCGAAATGCTTAGTGCTATTTTGTCTGCCACTATGTTTTGAGTTCAAATTCCGCCAAGGTCGACTTTGCTTTTCGGGGTCAATAAATTAAGTACCAGTGAAAACACTGGGATCAATGTAATTGACTACTCCCTTCCCTGAAAATTTAAGGCCTTGTGCCTCTGGTAAAAAGGATTATTATTATTATTATTATTGTTGTTGTTGTTGTTGAAGGCAGGCAGCTGGCAGGACCCTTAGCACTCTGGAGAAAATGCTTAACAACATTTCATCCTTTTTACATTCTAGGTTCAAATTCCACTAAGATGGCCTTTGCTTTTCATCCTTTCGGGGCTGATAAAATCAATACCAATCAAGCATTGAGGTCGATATAATCGTCCAGCCCCCACCCACCCCTCAAAATTTCAGACCTTAAAGGATTATTATCATTATTATCATCATTAGAGCAAATGATGGTAAAACTGTTAACATGCCACTGTTTTTGGAATATTTTGTTGACTTTGTGCAATGAGTTCAAATCCTGTTAGGGTTGATTTTGTTTTTAATTCCTCCCAGGTCGATAAAATAAGTACCAGTCAAATACTATGGTAGAATCAATATTCTATGTGAATGGAATTATGAGAGAAGAAAGAGAAGTGATCGTCAGACTCCCAACGATTCCAGCCCCTCACTACAGGACTGTTCATGTATGCTTGATGGGTCAGCTGCTGCTGTGGATACAAATATCCTAAACTCTAAGATGCCTATCCTTGTCATCAATAAGGATCCATTTGCACCCACCCCCATTCAAATACGAACACTGTTTCTTCTCTGTTGCTGCATCCCTTCATCTCAACCAGCCCCACCTTCATCTGCATGATGCACCCACTAACCCCAGTTTCTCTCTCACAGCATGAAACCCTGCCCTGCATATTTCACCCTGTCCCTTCTTCCCTGTAACTGCTTCCCTCTGCAACTAAATCCTAGACCCTTTCCTGCCCACATGCTCCATACATATGTATCTTTTTGCTAACTTCAACTCCATTCACCTGACTGGGGTGGCTTAGGCTATGGGACTGTCACTTCTCTTCTGAATACAGTGATACCCTATCCATTTCTCTCTCCCTGTCTATCTATATCTCTATCTTTCTCTCTCTTTCTCCATCCATCCTTCTATCTAGCTATCTATCTCTTCTACAGAGGGAAAGTCATGTTTACTCCACATAGACACACAGACATATTATTATGATCATCTTTTAATGTCCACTTTCCCTATTTGCATGGGTCAGACAGAATTCAACAAAGTGGATTTTTCTTTAGCCTAATGCCCTTTCTATTGCCAGGCCTCACTTGTTTCCGAGTACGGCAATATTTTCCGTGATCAGATGTTTTCAATAAGTTTCTAAAAGAACCACACTGCATGTATGTCAGTCACACTCGTTTACAACTGCCACACAATTCAAGGAGACCGTAACTCACATAAATGCACATATACCTATACATACATACGTGTGTGTGTGTATACATTCATCTATATACAAATTAACATTTGTTTTTTATAAGTGTTGAAATGTGTATTGTATGGTACAAATAAGGTGATATTTTTTCAAATGCAGAATTGCTATAAGAACAGCAGAAATATTGCATAAATTTCAAGTCCCATGTTTGTTGACAAATTTTTCCGCTTCGTAAGCATAATTTACCCAATATTTCTGCTGTTCTAATGACAATTCTGCATTTGAAAAAATATCACCTTATTTATATTGTACAATATATATATATATATATATAATATTAATTAACAGGAGATGGATTCAGTATTAAATCTTTTGGGGGCACACCATATGTTTCGACCTACCAGTCTGGGTCTCAGCAAGTACATTGATAAAGCTATGTCTCACTACAGACTTTTAGTGTCGGCTGATTTGTTATATGTCCACCAAGTTAGGGAATGAATAACAAGTCAGCTGACACTAAAAATCTGTAGTGAGACAGATATCTTTATTGGTTACCTGATGAGACCCAGACAAATGGGTTGAAACTTATGTTGTACCCCTCATATTCTATATATGTATATGTGTGTGTGTGTATATATATAGAATATGAGGGGTTTAGTTCACTGGTGATTTAAACAAATAGGTACACTGTAAGTGCTATACTTGTCGACGGGCCCAGTATCATTTTATCATGTTACAGCTCTTAAACAATTTTTCACCAGGGATTACTTTCAGATAGAATGACCCTTTCATTGTTGTATAGTATTGCTTAGACAGTACCATAATGTCTCTGTTCTTGTTCTAACTCTTAAACAAATTCCTATTATTGCTTACCTTTTATGCCGTTGTTGACATTATCGGTGACTAATGGTTGATTTCTTCTTTCATTTCAGAATGCTTTTGTTCATTGACCAATTTTTTAGTGATGAAGAGAATAAAAAGACAAGATGTCCTTCACACAGCGGCAATACTTTCCTTGGTTCTTCACTGCTGCCTCTGTGTAGACATTACCTACCATGTGGAAGAAGGGAAGGGACCTGGAGCGTATGTGGGAGACATCGCTACAGACTTACACTTGATGGACAAAATACCATTCCAAGATCACAATCTTATAACGTTCAGCCAGTTGGAACAAAGACTGTCAGACAGTTTCCGCTTGTTCAATGTGACCAAGAAAGGTAAACTGCACACAGCACAATCACTAGATGCTGAGTCCCTGTGTTCATATAAAATGGAATGTTCCAAAATAGTCAAAGTGGCAGTTCGAAAAGCTGAAACTTTTATGAAAGTACTGAAGATTAAAGTTGTTATACAAGATGTTAATGATAACCGACCAGAATTTCCTGAAAAGTTTGCCAACATCCAGTTCTCTGAAGGGGACAAGGAAGGAATGAAGATTTCTATTCCAAATGCTATTGACAAGGATATTGGGGTTCCATATTCCAAAATTAAATACCAACTTAAAATGGAAGAAAAAGAACCTTTTACATTGTCAGTAATTAAACGAATAACAGGAACTTCTGAGTTAGGTATAGTTCTGATGAAAACATTAGACCGTGAGGTCAGAGACTCTTACAATGTACAAATAATTGCCAAAGATGGAGGTTACCCTCCAAAACAAGGTGTTTTAGATGTTCATATAACTGTGACAGATGTCAATGACAATCCGCCTGTCTTTAGTCGAGATATTTTCAATATTTCTGTAAAGAATACTCACCAGAGAAATGGGGCCATCTTAATGTTGTCAGCGAGAGATCTTGATTCAGGAGAGAATGGTAAAGTGTCATACCAGTTTAGTTCTGAAACACCTGAAAGTGTGAAATCTTACTTTAGACTCAATCGAGATACAGGTGAGATATTTTTACAGAAGGATCTTAGAGCAGAACATAAAAAGACTTATGAATTGTTTGTACGAGCCACAGATGGTGGCAGTGCCCCTCTCAGTTCCATAGCCATGGTTTTGGTAAATGTCATCAACCAACACAACATGGCACCAGAAATAGATGTCAACTTTGTCACTCCGATAAAAGAGAAAGAGAATACAGCAGCCATTTCTGAAGGAATCAAAGTCGGCAGTTACATAGCGTATGTCAGTATTATTGATAATGATGTTGGACAGAATGGTGAGGTGGAATGTAGCCTACACCATGATAAGTTCCTTCTTTTAGAATTAGGTTTAAAAGAATATAAAATTACATTAAAGAAACTTGTTGACAGAGAGAAACAAGATAGGTATGACATAACAATTTCTTGCGAAGACAAAGGATCCCCTCCTTTACAGACTCAGAGACAGTTCTCCATTGAAGTAATGGATGTCAACGATGTACAGCCACAATTTACAAAAGAATCGTTTAAATTTCTGACTTATGAAAATGGGAAAACAAACTTCCCCATTGGTTTTATAAATGCTACTGACCCTGATATGGGAGCTGGAGGTCAACTGACTTTTTCTCTGTTGAGTACCAGCAAACATGTGATACCATTCCAGATAACTGATTATGGTTTTATCTCAACCACTATACCACTGGATAGAGAACAACAAAATGTTTATAAGTTCCAAGTATTTGTCAAAGACAACGGGAATCCTTCATTAAATAACACAGCCAATGTGATTGTAGAAGTTTTAGATGAGAATGATAATGCCCCTTATTTCACCTTCCCTAGTTCGGACCCTTTCAGCCTTGATGTCCACTATCATCCCCAAAGTAAAAAAGAGATTACTGTTTTAAGGGCTTCAGACAGGGACAGTCATTTAAATGCGTTCCTTCAATATGAAATTCTTGGAGGAAACAACAAGCAGCTTTTCACAGTAAACCCTTATTCTGGGGCGCTGTCTTTTGCTCGAACAGTTTACCAAAATGATGCTGGTACTTACAAACTACAGATCACTGTCAGAGACAGTGGCACACCAGCTCTGACAGCAAGAGTAACATTATCTTTAACACTGACCGTCAGCAACAAAACGTCTCCAGCCCTGAAAAATTTTCAGTCACAATCTGACAACATGATCAACTTGACCTGGGTCATCATTATTGTAACAGCAGCAGTAATAGTGTCAGTAGCCGTAGTGGTGTCCATCACACTGTGTGTGGTGAGGTGTAATAACGACAGAGGTACACAGTACATTACAGAAATCAGCTCCGACAGAGAGAAAAGTCATTATACCTGCACAACTAAGAAACCTGTGGCCACAACAAGAACCCAAACAAGACAATCAACTGAAATGAGGAACAGAAATACACAATTTATGGAATCAAAAAGTGGTTTTTACCCTCAGTACGAGTCCCAAAGTGAATGGACTACCTCTACTACAGAAAGAAGGCCCCCTTCAGTTTTACTGGTAAGTGATACCTTCAGTAGTTTGTTGTGATATCAATAATAAGCTTGTTATGACCTGAAGTGTTGCAATATTTGAGATTGGTGACTATGAGCTTTTGCAAGATGTTTTTGTAGATTGTGTTGTGAGATGGAGGACAACTTGGCAGAAATAGACGTGAGTTGTTGTTGTTGAGTAAATGTGTATCTCTATGGGGTTTCCTTTGGTCAAAGTGTACCATGCCCCTACACATGCGTGGTGTGCAAGCCTGGAGAATATTTTGTGAGGAAGACGGTCAGTTGTCCAAACATATAAGTCTCCCCCATCCACCCCTCTTCATCACCGATGTTTATAGAAGGGAAAAGTTGATACAGGTTGGTACCAGTGTGTGTGTGGTCACATATGTTGCTGTCAGAACACAAAGGGAGGGATCAAATACCACAAGGTATTGTGTCCCATCTTCTAACAGTTTCTCCAACTCATTCTACAGGATTTAGTATAGTTTTATTGGTCCTGAAAAGATGAAAGGCAAAATTGACTTTGGTGGGATTTGAACTCAGAATATAAAGAGTCAAAACAAATGCTACGAGACATGTTATCCAGTGCTCTAACATCTCTGCCAATTTGCCTTATATATTGTAAATGTGGGATTTTATAGGGGTACAAATGTGTTGGCAGCATTTAGTGTTGTTGGTTTTAAATAAATCTGTGTTGTGATTCCCACCCATATGAGAATTGTTACACCTGTGTGACAAGGGACACACCTGTAACAGGTAACACAGCTATATTGAGACATTTTACTTATGTTAATGCTGCGGTTGCTTGGAGAATGTCAAACATATGTGGATATAATCCATCATTCTGCGTGGAGACAGTCACACCTGTGTGATGACCTGGGTAGGAATGTAGACAGTCATACACCTGTGAATGATGTCATAGGTGTGTGGAGCCAGTTGCACTGTTGTTGAGAATGTTAGATATGCACAATGAATGTTACACCTTTGTGTGGTCTGTCCCACCTGTTTGAGCAATGTTGCACCTGTGCACTGTGTGAGCAATGTTGCACCTATGTGAGCAATGGTCCACCTGTGTGAACAATGTTGCACCTGTATGAGTAATTTTCCACCTGTATGAGCAATGTGGCACCTCTGTAAACAATGTTGCACCTGCGTGAGCAATTTTTCTCTGGTGTGAACCATTTTGCACCTTTGTGAGCAATGTTCCACCTGTGCGAAGACTTCAATTACACATAAGGACTGGAGAAAGAAAGGGAGAAGAGAGAGTGCTTGTTTCTAGAAGATGGCGGTGGGACTTTCTACAACTATTGCATACAATATACTGTGTGGAACAGATCCACTCGATTTCATTTGGGAAACCAGAAATGGCAATGATGATGATGGTGATGGTGGTGGTGGTGCTGGTGATGGTGGTAGTGGTGATGATGATGATGAATGCAGTGTTGGTGTATGTGTGTGTGTGTGTGGAGCATGTATATATTATGGGTAGGGCATCTGTGATGAGGTAGGTCAGACTTACTCCAGTGTTTTACCCACCACAGGTCTACTTGAGCAGGGCTGACCGGGGCTACCCAACTTCAACCACAACAACAACCATCTACCACAAGCTAGACTCGGCAGCAACCTATCCCTGCCCGTTGATGGTAAAACCGTGGAATACAAGTGACCAACTTTCCAAGACGTTCCATAGTAGGTTCCTACTTCCCTTCCATCGGTCAGTTTGACCGAAACTAACCGAGGTTACTTAACGACAATATCAACAACAACACCAACAACAACAACTACTACTACTAATACTAATACTACCATTACTACTACTGAAAAAAGACTCTATCTCAACCTGACCTGGTCTGTTGGTGATAAAAAAACATAACAAAAAAAAAAACTGGACAGTTTCAGAAGACACTTCAATACAACAAAGAACTGGGTGATATTCATCTATTAAATACCTGAACAACAACAACAACAGCAACAATTGAAACAACAACAATAAAGGCAACAATGACAACAACAACACAAACAACATCAACAACAACAACCTCGTTTCTTGGTTAATATCTTAACATCATGCTTGACATACCTTTTTTTACTGTTCCAACATCACTACAATGAATAAATACCAGATATATATTGGGGGTTAAATTTAATTACCAATTGCTGACACAATAACAAAAATTGCGGGTCTTATACTTTTGTTACAAGTCAATGTGTTACAGGGAGATTAGTCAAGAGGGGGTGGGGCGGGGATGAGATTAGACATAAAAGCAATTCAAAGGTGGGTTCATTTGCTGCTGATGTCTTTAATTGATTCCCCCCTAACAATATATGTTACTATAGAGATACTTTATTCAGTTATAGATATGTCGTCTATGGTCTTAAACTTGTGCCTTTGTAGTTCCAGGTTAAGGAAACCAGGTTGTGGATCATTTGTACATAGGTGTCAGTGTAAAATAGAAAGATGAATTATATAATTCTAGCTTGAAGTATTAATTAGATCTTCACATCATCAAAGTTCATATATATATATGTGTGTGTGTGTGTGTGTGTGCGCATATGTGCATGCATATATGTGTGTGTACATAAAATTTAATTTTGTTGCTTGAAACAGTTGGTTGACTCCTTATCCTTGCAATATCTCTTATCTTCTGGGAATAGTAAAAATTCTTTAAAAATTCCATCTTATTTTATTTTCCTCGCTATGAACTATTTGAAAACAAAACCGAAAGTAAAAAAAAAAATTGGTGACGGAGGGAATTAAGAAATATTTATACAAAGAATGTAATGTTGGACAATTACAACCACCAAATCTTCACTGATACAAAAATATTTGGATGAATAACGATTCTTAATGTACTGACATGAGTTGGTTGGCTGTGAGGGAATCAGTTAATTGAATCAATCCCAGAATTCAATTGAGTTCTATATTCTTGAAGCTGGAAGGGCAGAAAGGGAATCAGACATGGTGGAAATTGATCTCAGAGTATTGTAGCGATGTGACTAAATACCCTCCCTGCAATACAATGATAATAATAAGAAGAAGAAATGCTGTGATGCAGAACCAGGCAATGGCTCTCATCCTTAACTGATTGGAAGTATTATCATGTACATTGTTTTGTCTTGGTATAAAAGATGGGCTACAGCAAATATTCTGCTCAACACCACAGAATTTCTTGTCAGTTGTTTGACCTTAACCAGTTGAGCATGTCCCCTAGTGGCTGATGATATGTGCATCTCTGATCTCAAGCAGAAGTAGTGGGGGAGCATCATAGCCATGTGTTGAGAGGAATTCTTTGGGGTTTGAATAATTCACCTCTGGAAACATGGGTGTTTTATTCAAAATAACCCTTATTCAGGGACCTTTTGAGTGAGAACTTTTGAACTCAACCTGAAGAAAATTCTAAGAGAGCCCTCCCCCCACTGCAAAGTCATGCGCTGTTTATCTTGATATGAGGTCATTATGCCACACACATATGGTTGTGATGCATGTGCTTGGTGTACTATAAGACGGGTAGTTATGATGGGTATACTGGGCTTCATATATTTGTACAGCCGTGTCCTTTTGATGGCATGCACTGCTCTCTCAATAATAATAATAATAATAATATCAATTTTAACATTTTATAAAAAGGATGCAAATTTTGGTGGGGGTGGGATGATGGTATTGTTGGTGTGTTTCTCTCAGTATATGACTGGTATATATTTTATTAATCACTTGTTAGATGAAAGGTATTGTCAAGCCTTGACAGAGTATAAAAGGGAGGAACTAATGTTAAATTTTTATGTGATATACTAATGACTACATTATAAGGTCTAATAAGACTGAAACTTGTCTGAGTTATGTACCCTGCTTGCTGAAATAACTGTCAGTCTTTTAATTAATATGGTCTTTTCCTTATTAAATAATTATTTTTAATTAGCTAATTAATGTTTATTTTATAAATATATAACACCAACTGAACCACTTGTAGGTTTAGTGTGATGGGTTTTTTAAATTGGGCAGTAGTGATCCAAAAGGTTCGGGGTCAATACCACGTGGGAGAAAAAAAAAACTGCTGTTGTTGTTCCTTATTCTGTTTCTAATTGTAGTTATCTGCTGACATTTTTAATTACAAACATTTTTTTAAAGAAAAAGAGAAAAAAAAAACACAAAACATTTCAATTCATACAACTAACTTGCTACCAAACTCTGGATACTCTTTTATGTCAACTGTCATTGCCATACTCTTGGTTTTGCTTTTTTTTTTATACCATTTATCTCATGAATGGCAACCTCAGCTCCTATGACATCACATCGTTACAGCTGATTGCTCCATACATACATACATACATACATACATAATACATACATATGTATATTTGTACACACACACACAGACACACACACACACACACACACACTACAATCTGTGGTCAACACAAATTGTGTCTGTCCATGGCCCCTTGTTAAAGTGGAATCATAAGAGTTCCTTTAGTGGTCCCTAGTAATATGGTTCTGCTTGACCAGAGCTGACCAATGGTGATTAGCAACAAATCAGTCAGGGAGCTCCAATATAGTCAATGGACACGATAGGAATAGCAGCCTTCTTTCTATCAAATCAAATGTAAATGTATTAAAGCAGCAGCCACAGGAAATGGTCGTGGTTGGAATGTCTTTGTAAATAAGTTTAATCAGTGCTGACCTGGGGCCAAACAACAATAATAGCTCCACTTGCTGCTTTTTCACTTTTGGGTCCCAAGCAAAGAACAAACATTTGAGTGGAAGTACATACTCCATAAGCTTTATAGAAGTATCCAAAATTGGAGTGGAGTGTAAGTGCACACTCCACTGTCCTACTCTAATAACAAACATTGGAGTGAGTGGAGGAGGACACTCTGCAGTTGTGTACGATTACCTCATACTATGTGACCAGTTAAGAACCCCATCATCTCCATCATCATCATCATCATTATCACTATTATCATTGTCATCATCATCACCATCATTATTGCAATTATCATTATCATCATTAACATCATTAACACAGTCATTGCATCGCCATTGTCATCGTCATCATCATCTTCATTTACTTCTTTTGTTGATTCTTCTATTAGAACCCGCATTTGTAAATGTGTCTTGCCATTTGGCTTTCATCTTTGACCTAACTCTATGGTTCAAAAGTGCATCATTGTTGCTGGTATTTTCTGTTTGTGCATCTGATGCACTCTTTCTATTTGTCCCGTTGCACCTTCTGCATAACCAATTCCATCAGCGTTCAGAAGTTCTCCTTGTCTTCCAACCCTGAATCCCAAAGTAGTTGTGTCCCCTACAACAATGAACTGAATCTAGCTAGAAATGCTGCCCCCTTAATCACCCCTCTGCATTATATTCTGAACCTCCATGTGGTTGTGGTCAGTATTAGGATGAAGAAAAAGGGGGCAATTAATTGTCCCTCTATTAAATTCCATACTGACTCTTGTTGACCTTTGTCCTCCTGATTGTAACTGCTTCCCATCCAATGACCCTTCATCAACATCAAGTATTCTTGTTGTTTTACATTGTTAAAGGACCAGGTCAAAGGTCACTTCTATGCTGAATGTTTTTAATTCCTAATTTCTATAAATGTTCCACCAAATATATAATATTCCCATCAACATACAGTAATATAACCGACTTTCTGTGATATTGAACCCACTTCTGCCGTCCACTATTATTTTCCCGCTTTAAATACCTTTATTGTTTAATCTTGTGATTTGGGTCCAGTATTTGCCCCACCCCACCCCCACCAGTTGGTACCTGCTTTGTACTAATCAGTTCTACAAACACCTTCTGGAACAAGCTGTTGTTATTATTATTATTATTTGGTTTAGATAGAGAAGGCAGGAACTGCCCGAGAGCATATGTATGGCCTCAGAGCATGATGGGCAAGGGTGGATAGGAACTTACCTCAAACTGGACACCCGACCCAAATGCTGGCACACACTCTGCTAGAAGGCCACCGGGCGGGGTATTAACCACCCAAGAAAAGGAATAATTCTCTTGGTTGGCTTCTACACAGTTTTCACTGACCAAATTCCACACAAGATTTTGGTTGATGCAAGGCTATGAAAGAAGATACTTGTTTAAGGTGCCCCTCAGTGGGACTGAACTTAAAACCCCATTGTTATGGTGTGAAACTTCTTCACCAGTGAAAGGAATATTATTGTATGTCAGTCAAACTGTCTTCATACTTTCCTCATTTCTTGTTATCGTTAAAGTTGATCAATCATTAATCACATCACTCATTATTTTCCATCATCTCCCTGCCTAATTAATACACATTGTTGTGAAACTCCTCATAGTAACACCCTCACATTGACCATTTCCCCTTACTCCACCAATGTTCTTCCAGAGAAATGACTCCTTAGTCCCACTCTGTCCCTGGCATAGTGTTTAGTCCCCCAACTATCCCATAATATATAACATTAGCAAACATTATCATTCCCGTTTCCTTCCAAGTAAACTTAATCCCAGTTTCTGACCCCTTAGCCATGTGCTGCTCCTCATCCATACCAACACCCAGCTGAAATTTATCAAATATTTATCTACAAGATGTTAGATTTAGTCCCTTCTTACCTAATTCCTTCCAATTTTTATTCCTTGTTCTGAAACTACCACCTTTGTCGTCCACTAGAAGTGGCTGCTGTAGCCTGACCCAGCCAATAGTCAACGCTTTGTCACAGTTTGTCCCCTAGAAATATCAAGTTGTCCCTCACATAACACAACTTTATTTCTTTGCTATTCCTTAGCATTAGAATGGCTTGGCTGAAATTGTTAGAACATCAAATAAAGTGCTCTGTGGTATTTTGTTTTGGCCCCTTATGTTCCAAGTTCAAATCCTGCTGAGGTCTATTTGGACATTCCTCCTTCCCAGCAGCTTGATTTATAAAATACCAGTCATGTAATGGTCTTCATTTAATCCACCCTCCCCATTAAAATGTCAAGCCTTGTGCCTATAGTAGAAATCAGTATGTAATATACATGTTATCACACTCAGAAATATCTATTACAAATGTTATCAAACTCAAAAGTATCTAATATCTTCTGGACCACATTTTTTTCTACAGCAGAACAAAGACTGAAACCCATATTTAGAAACAGTCACACAAACCCCTCCCTTGTCTTGACTGAAAAATAACTGAAATAAAATCTTTAATGTCACTACCAATGCTAGTCCTTGTGATTCTTTTATATTTCCTTATGGCTGTTACCCCCTTATAACATTAGCAGAAACACATCCCAAACAATAACCTCTTCCAGTATATATGTATATATTTCATCACTACTTGATATTTATTTTCTCCCTGAAAAAAACAAAACAAAAAAAAAACATCGCTCCCCTCACTCCCCAGTAGTTTGCATTTCTTTCCTTCTTCTTGCCATTCAATCTCTTCCAAAGTTTCACTAATTTCTCTTACTTTCTGCTGACACAAACTACCATCTGTATCCTCAAATACTACAGTTCTATTCTATGTCTCCACACACAATTCCACAATCAATGGCTGGGCAAGGTTCCAAGCATAGAAGTGCTCCTCCCATAGCTGGAATTCGTCAATACTTTGTTGCCAAAGAACCAGCTTAGTTGGACTAACGACGTCATCTGGATGCACAATATGTCACAGCAAAATAATTCCATTGTGAAGAACTCGATGCAGAGAAGAGGAAGGCGAGTTATGGCCAGAAGAAACACAGAAGAAGGATAGGCTTTTGCAACAGTGAAAGACAAAATCCTAAGAACTGCTTGATCACAATGGTCCCCTATTGTGCATCCCTAATCAATTGTAAAGATGTAAAATCTTCACAAGAGACATGCCTTCAGGCAGCAGAAAGTAAATGTGTATTTCACAGAGTCTAATTAACCAAAACCTCAAATGAAACCATCAGTCACATGTGATCATTATGTCTGGGCCAGAATTGATCTCATTAGACATCTGCAAACATGAAAGCCAATCAAAGTTGTGGAGTTCATCCATCATCAATGAATTGATGCACATCCCAGAGAACAGGTTGCTTCTTCAGTGTCAGAAATTGCTTCAGATATTGAACAACTACTGGTCACTTACTTGGCTACCTATTAACCACTGATTGACCATTTAGTGACCACCTACTGGTCATTTACTAGCCATTTGCTGGCCACTTTCTGATCCTTTACAAACTCAACTAAGACCCACAATGCCATGCTAGTAACCTATATAGGATGGTGCTGTGACTTTGACTACCGACAGAAATCAGGGCATGTAGGAGCCTCTACAACCTCCACATAGCAGCTGTTGGATCAATTAGTATTATTCTCTGATTACTCTCTCTCCTGTCGACAAAGGGAAGTGACACACTGGCCAATGTAGTTGGAGATATGCTAAGTAGCTAGAAAAGAGCAGGAACAACCACAACTGGAAGTCTTTTATCCAAAGTTTGGCTCAGTCAGGGATAATCCGCCTTTAAACAACTCTTGCTACCAAACGTCCTCACCTGTCTCCCCTCTTTGCTCGTCCCCATCTCCTTGACAGTCCTGCTCTTAATTCATTGTCTGCACCACTCACATCCCAAATTAAATAATGAACCAATCCTTTCTGCCCGTTACTAAGACTTTTTTGGAAGTCCCTTCCTACCCCAGGATATTTTTAACATACACTAAATATATATCACATCAACCTCACTGGCGATCTTGTGTGCAAGCATGTATGATTGTGTGTGTAAGTGCGTTTGCGTGTATGAATGCATGTGTGTGTGTGTATGAGAGGTTGTTCTGAGTGCTACTGTCGTTAACAATTTGAGTCAGATGATGAGGGGTGGTCAGCAACCAAACTGGCACTTCCTCCACCCTGTCCCAATCACCCAGCTGCCAGAGTGGCTGGGTGAAGGGAATTACTAGAAACAAACCCAATAGAGCAAAAAAACAAGGCGGGGCCCTTCAAAAGGATAAGCGATTCCAGTCTAGGGTCAGCATTGATCTAGCAAAAGATTTGTGATGGTGAGCAAGTGTAGAGTTGCATTACTTTTGGAGGTGATGGTCATCTCATTGTTGTCAGAACATTTATCTAGGTGAGGGGTAAAAAGGGAGCAAGCTATGTGCACTGCCCTGTTGCTTTGTGGGTGGGTCTAGGACGAAAGGGTGAAAGGATAACCCTCTGATGGAGAAACAAGCTGTGAGCATCAGCTTTCTTTTCTAAAAGACTGGATTTGCAGTCTTGAAGCTGGGTGGAGGGGTAGCAGTTGTCTTGTGTCAACCTTGTCACTGGGTCTAGCTCCTTTACAGGGATCATAGTGACACTGGGGGTAAGGGGGACATCTACCCTTTATATTCCAATGAAGCTTCCTTATATAGATGTGTCCTCCTGCAGTGTGGATCAAGGGTGTTGGATCTCAGTAGTGTTGGTTGTTGTTGTGGCCATTGGGTATCACACACACACGCACACACACATACACACACATGTCTGTGACAATGAAATATTGTTACTTCTAGAGTTTTCTCTCAGTAGAGGGTACCCAGTAGAGGGTACCCAGTAGAGGGTAGCAGTCAGCTTTCTCCAGTCACTCGTGTGACTCCATTGGTGTTGCTCATCAAAGGATACCCATTAGAAGATACAATGGACAGCCACAAACATGTCCATCTGTATATGACATGGTTGTCAACTGATCATGCTTCATACCTCAATATATTTCTGTATTAAATTAGTATTAAATTACAATTACCCATACACAAAGAGAGACATATGCAATTGTATATGTGTGTATGTATATATGTATACACACAGATATGTAGATATATATATCATATACATACACGTATGCATACACCTGGGTATATCAAACATTGTACACACATCAGTTTCTGTATTTTATTAAAACAAAAACAGGCAAAGAACCAATTCCATCCTTCTGCAACATCGTCTTTTGGTTTTCCGGTGCAGTTCTTCCAGCAATTCCCAAGCTGGCAGATTCCATCAGGGGAAAAGGGTTATGGCTGAGTGTTGTGCTGCTATCTATGCACTGCTTCTTACACTTCTTCATCCACAGCAAAATAACAATCTTGTAAAGGATGTTTGAGTGGCCCAAAGAGGTGATGGTCAGAAGGGTTGCAGTCTGGATTGCCCTCAGGGTGTTCCAGCAACTTGAAACTCCATTTTCCAATGGTTTCAGCAGTGTGTGTGGCCGTATGTGGGTGCACATTGTTGTGCAATAATATCACGTGCTTTGACAACAGACCTCAGCATTTGGTGCAAATTGCTCATTTCAGTTTGAAGGCCTGCATTTCACTGTAGCCCACTCTGTATATATACACATGCATATATATGTATGTGTGTGTGTGCAAGTGTATGTGTTATATATGTAGCATATATATAAAGTAAGATAGGGGTTATGGGTGTAACCCAGTGTGGGATAGCATTTATCCAATATACTGTTGGTAAAGTACCCAGATTCTTAATACATAAATGCTTTTAATTACAATGCAATTAACTCATTTATTGTATTAAACGGGTGAAGGTAAAGAAATATTTTTACTGTAAACTTATGTGTGTATGTCTCTGGTCATACCCAACTGTTGTGAGCGAAACAGGAAGGAAACAGTGGGGAAGCCCTCTGGATGGACTCTACTTGCAATTGAAAGGGTTAAATTTGTGACACTCTGTGTCATTGATCCTGTCAGAAGATTACATTCAGAATACCTATATATATATATATATATATATATATATATATATAGCTGTGGAATACTCGACCATTTACAGCACAATGAGTTAGTCAAAGGGCCTGATTATTTATTGATGAAAGTAACAAAGATCTATTTTCTGAAACTTGTGTGAGAGTATATGTGAGTGTATGTAGGTGAAACGGTATTTGTACAAGGTTCTGCTGATGTATTCTTTAGTGAGGTATGTTTATGGCATGGCCCATGGTGTGATATATAATGATATGACATGATATCATGCAGTATGGTATGGTATGGCATGGTATGCTATTGTATGCTGTAGCACAATACACTCTGCTGTGATTATAATACCCCATGTTAGATTATGATATAGTGTACCATGGGGTACCATGGAGTACCATGGGGTAGTTTGGAGTTTTCTTCACTTGAAAACAGTTTTTTCAATGGAGGACTTCTTAACTTTTTTCTCTTTTTTTTCAGCTTCCAACAAGGACTTCGAAAAAATAAGGCTCTGTCTGCAACCCTGTTTAACAAATCCCCATCAGAAATGACAAAATACCCTGACATTCAACGATAAATCCTAACATGGCCACCCACCATTATTCATTCACACATCTCCCTATTTTTTTTAATCCCAAACCATTGGGGATATGCATTATTATATAATGAACCTTCATGAGGGGCTTTTATTAGAGACCCTTGGGGACATAAGTGTTTAATATATTTACCCCATAGGAACACAGAAGTTGTTTAAGAACAAAACCTTGGGAACATAACTTGTTTTAAACCAGACCCTTGAGGATATAATCTGAGTTGTTAGACAGCAAACCAATGGGACCATAGGCTGTTTTAAAATAATTAACCCCTAGTGACATAATTTGTTTTACAGCAAACCCTGTGAAGCATTTGTTTTAATATTATTAAAGGGACATGAATTGTTTTAAATAAACCCTCGGGAATATAAATTGTTTTATAATATATCCTTGAGAAGATAAGTTGTTTTGCAAAGAACTGAGTAAGTCTATATTGTTTTAATGTTCCTTGGGTAGACCCCCGCCCCAGGGGGAAAACAACAAATTGTTTTTCATGGGAAAATTGTTTTATTTACCATAAACCTTTCATATTAGAGACCCTTGCCAACTGAGGTGTTTTGTTTTTTAAACTTCAAATTCATTGGGCTTACAGGGTGTTTATTT
>NC_043010.1:57963139-58010639 GCF_006345805.1 Octopus sinensis | reverse complement strand
ATACAATTCAGACACACATGTAAATATATATGTATGTACAAATTTCTGGTGCATATATACATGTATATATGTATATGTATATATATATATATATACATACATGATATACATTTATGCATACATGCATACATACATACATATATATGAATATACGTAAATATGTGTGTATGTATGCATAATGTAAATGGAATAAACTGTAAATCAATCGAAGCTTATACACACCCATTCACATATATATACATACATAGATAAATAGATATATATATACATATATATAAATATATCTATATATATATATGTATGTGTATGTATATACACAAATACATGCATGCATGTACATATATATATATACACATACATACTCACACACATATGCATACTATATATATATCCATCTATAAAATTTTTTTGTTTTCAATAAATAGACTTTGCATGAATTTCATTCTCAATATATATGATGAATATTTTCATATAAATTTGTACACACACATATATATCATGATGATCATCATCATCGTTTATATATGCATGTATGCATATATATATATATATATATATATATTACATATCTATACACACACACATATATATACGTATCGTTATGTGTGTGTGTGTGTGTGTATATATATATATGTACATACATGTATACATATAGAAATATATATAATTATATATGTGTGTATATATATAAATATATATCTACACACACACACACATATATGTATATAGACATTTTGATATATACACACACATAGTTGAATAGACTGAGCTCATTTGCAAATAATGTCATGTTTTGAAGTCATGATGATAATGAAGATGGTGGTGGTGGTGGTGGTGGCTCTAATAATGGTTGTAGTGGTGATTCTGATGATGATGTTGACGGTCGTGGTGGTGGTGGTGTTGGTGCCAGCAATTGCAGCAGTGGAGTTGGCTGCAGTCGTCGTGTTGTTGTACACGACCCTCCCCAGTCACTGGCGCTCACGTGATAACAACATCCCCTCCTGCCACACCTCCAGCTCCCGCTGCCACACACACACACACACACACGCTCGCATGCACATGGAACAACATACAAGTCCCTTACCACCTCGCTCATCCACTGGACTGTACCAAACCCCTGCTGCTTGCACCGTAACCCCTGCATTCACCACCACCACCACCACTGCTACTACTACCAGGAACATCACTAATACCATCGTCATCACCATCATCCTCATCGTCGTCATCATCATCAACATACCATGCTCTCCACTTCTGCCCTACTTTCTCTCCCTCGCTTTCCCCCTGCACCCTTACTCTCCATTAGATGTTGGCTAAAAATAGAACACCCTCCTTGCTCTCTTTACCTTCTTCCACTCCTCCCTTTTATCTCCTTCCTCTTCCTTCCTTCATTCATTGATCTCTTCACATTTCTCTCTCTCTCTTTCTCTGGCTCTCTCTCTCTCTCTCTCCTTCTTTACCTCATTGTCCTTATTTCTTCTCTCCTCGCTATCCCCCCCCCCGGCATCCCCACCACATACACTTTCCCATCGTCATCACACTGTTCAAAGAAAGAGTAAAATGATATCTGAGAGTCTGTGAACGATTTCAGGTTTCTAGTGGAACAATAGGAGTGACAAGTACAATGTTAGTAGTGGTGGTGGTGGTGGAGGTGGTGGTGGTGGTGGTGGAGGTGGTGGTGGTGGTCGTGGTGGTGGTCGTGGTGGAGGTACTCTTGCTATTATCACTGGTGGTTGTGTAAGTCCATTCTGGAGAATGATATATGTATGAACAAATGGATTGAGACTTATACATGTATATATAACGCTATGTATATAAATGTACATAGGTGTGTGTGTGTGTATGTACGCATGTATGTTTATATGTATGCAAACATATATGCATATATCTATATGTATGAATATATATATATGCACACATACATTTATATGCATATACATATATACACACGTGTGTGTGTGTGTGTGTAGAAGGATGAGAGGATCTCAGATGTAGGACCTAGTTTGGCAGCACCCAACAAAATGGCCACAAACCATCTCCTCTACCCCTCCACACCATGACCACCACTGCTAGGTACCATGAACACCAGATAACTGCTGTTAGAATTGATTAGGTTGATAATGACGATGATGATGATGTTGATTTAAAACATTAATTAACAAGAATAACAATAGTTTTACTTGTACCATGGTTTATATATGTGTGCATACATTTTATATATGTGTATGTATATATATACATATATATATATATATATATATATATATATATATATACACACACACACATATATATATATATATATACAAACATACATGTGTGTGTATTGATATACATACATTATACATACACATATACACACACAAACATACAGTTATAAAGCTATACAACTAAATTAATAAAAAGGCTCATTCAAAGCCAGGGACAATTTTTTAGGGATAGGAACACAAGCTGAATTCCTTCAACCATTAATCCCCATTGAAATACTTTAGTCTTCAACCACCACTCACTCTTTCCCTGCAATCTCCACTCCAGGCTCCACTCCAGACACAGTGCAGAATTCTTAGATTTAAATTTGTCCCAGCCTAGGATTTGGGCCCATGATTAGGGTGTAGGACAAAATACCTGGAGACTCCTGGTATTTCCAGCCTGATTTCAATTCTCATGGAAGTCTGGCTTTCACACTTCTGGAACTGATAACATCAAATACCAGTTGCATTCTGGGATCAATTTAATTGATTGATCCTTGTGTGTTCTAGAGATTTCTTCAGACATGAGACAACTGCTGGGAATTCCGGATCCAGGTTTTTAGCGATGCTTGGAGAGAATGGACATGCATGTACACCTCAATGTCTACAGCATTATTGTGACCCAAGTTGTTATACAAAGTGTTAAGGATATCAAAATCCATTCCTTTGCACCCAACTGCCATAAGACTGCTAGCGGTCACTACCAGTACTTGTCTGGTCATCTCTTGCACTCAGAACATTGACAGAGGTGTATATAGTTGACCCTAGTCTCAACTTGTCAACCACCCAATCAATAGTTCAAACTGTTCCAGGGTTAACAATGTCCTTCGTTTCCTCAAAATTGGTTAAACAGGAAGCAGTGAAATACTGTCATTAGTTCACTCACACCCTGAGTTCCATCCCTCTTTTAAGACATTATCCCAAGATGTTGGGCACTACCCCTTATGAACCCTGTTTTCAGGGCCTTTGATGTTGAAGGGAGGAAGAAGAGAGTATTGTCCTCAGATTGGGGACTTGGTACAAAGGTTTGCCACAAAGAGCACTCTACAAAGGTACCCATAGTACAGATGGTAGTGAGGTCAGCACAGATGGAGGACCAAGTCAAAGCATAAGAATATTCAATCTGCTCACGTCATGGGCAGTCAGAATGGGAACTTGTGTTATTGATTCATTTTCACATGAAATAATGATCATATTCATCAGACACACAAATACACACTCTGTCTGTCTGTCTGTCTGCCTACCTCTCTTACACAAATCCCCTTCTCCTCACCATTGTCTGTCAAATTCCCCATCATTGCTATTTGACTCCTCTCTCATCATCAATTGTCCATCAACATCAGCTCTCAGTGTACTTTTAGGGAGCAGATGTGGGGGTGAGGTGAAGACACAGTGAACAAGGTTGAGCTTCAAGGTCAAAGTACAAGGCTAGCTTGGGGTCCAGGGGTTCAAACAACAATGCAGTACATCAGAGAATGGATAGATGTGAAGAGAGGAGTAGAGTGGAATGTGTTTGGATGGGGTCTGAGTACCCAAGCAGGCTCCCAGCTGGACAAATGCAGTTCACTGATGCGCACACATAAATAGCCGACCACCTCCACAACACACTTTATATATTCATATACATCCACAAATGCATATATATTTATATACCCCTAGAAACATATGCATGTGCTTGTGTGCACATGTACACTCTCAGAATAGACATTTTTTTATGTAGATCTCAATACGAAATGTAAAAATATGTGTATGCTATATATATGTATATGGATCATCATCATCGTTTAACGTCCGCTTTCCATGCTAGCATGGGTTGGACGATTTGACTGAGGGCTGGCAAACCAGATGGCTGCACCAGGCTTCAATCTTGATCTGGCAGAATTTCTACAGCTGGATGCCCTTACTAACGCCAACCACTCCAAGAGTGTAGTGGATGCTTTTACGTGCCACAGGCACAAAGGCCAGTCTGGCAGTACTGGCAATGGCCACGCTCGAAAATGGTGGTTTTTATGTGCCACCTGCACAGGAGTCAGTCCAGCAGGACTGGCAACGACCTCGCTTGAATGGTTTGTTCACGTGCCAGTGAGGCGACGCTGATGTATATATATATATATATATATATATATATATATATATGCATACAAGAGGAGGGATGACAGGGACTTTGAAGTTTCAGCCTGCTAGCCTAGTCTGACAAAAACATCCACATCAAAGCTTCGCAACCTCTGTCTTCATTATCCTTATAAAAGCAAAATAAACATGCATTCTACAAAATATATTAAATAATTATTCAGTTAAACATTGTTCTTATCATAGTTCAACATAATACAACCATTAATGTGTGTGTACAAGTGTGTGTGTGTGTGTTGTACTTTACACAAAAGATCTGCAAGCAATGGAGTATGATAGGGTATTAGGAAATCACTGGTCTGGAAATATTCCATGATTTTCTCAACTAGGGATTACAAATGTCCTATCTAGACTGCATTATCAGATAGACATGTCCATAGATCAACAGAAAGACAAACAGGTAGGCAGACAGATATACAGACAGACTGGACAGGCAATTTGATCAATAAATAAATCAACAGGTGTGATGTGTAATGAGGTAAATTAAAAATGCCGGATAGTGTAGTGAGAGAGAGAGAGAGAGAGATCAACTGATGTGGTCAGGTAGATAGACTAATGGATGGGTTGTGAGATGAGCAGACGTGGTGGGTGGATCTGGGCTGGCTGCAAAGTACTATAGCCAGATCAAGACAACTGGATGATGTTGTGACAGATCCATTGACGGAGGGAGTTTTAGTGTAAGGCGCCAGATGTGATGTATGATGTGGCAGATGAAGTTGAGAAAGATTAGGGTTTGGAAATATAGGGATCTCCTTGAGGTTCAATGCTATTGGGGTCATTTAACTTTAGCCCCATGTGTATAGATAACTCCATCACAGACACTCATACATACTCACATGCACAGGCACAAACCTACATATGTGTATGTATGTATATATATATATATATATATACACATTCATATAAATACATACATATACACGTATACGTACATATACATACGTAAAGATACATACATCTACATATATATGCACACATATATATATACATATATATACACATATATATATACACACATATATACACACGTATATACACATATATATATATACATACATATATATACATACACATATATATATACACATATACATATATATACATACATACATACATACATACATACACATATATACATACATAGATATAGATATACACACATACATACATGTGTATTTTTTAGTGTAAAAATGCAGTAAAATAGAGAAATCAGTCAATTGCTTATACACAGAATGGCATGTGTTAGTGTGGTTGTACATTGTGTTTGAATATAGAAAGGCACAAACAGGCATACATACGTATGTGTGCATATATATTTATATTATTGTGTGTGTGTGTGTGTGTACATATATATCATGAGGGAGAAAGAAAGAAGGAGAGAGAGAGAGAGAGAGATGCCAGTTTCTATCAATATCCACATTTAGTAAAAATACATAAACTATATCTCACATTCAAGATTAGGTTTATCCGCAAATTATATATACATACATATATATATATGTGTGTGCGAGTGTGTGTTTGTGTATATATGTATGTATATATAGGTATGTGTGTATGTGATTATATATATTTATTAATGTGTCATTTGTATGTTGTTCATAGTCAGTTACTCACATACATGCACTCATAAATATACATACATACACAAGTATATACATACATATATATACATACATATATATATATATATATAATGTTCAGTAGTGTATCCCCCATTACTTTGTATTATAGCTGTGATTATATCTGTGTGTATGCATGCATACACAATATGTAAGTATGTATGTGTGCACCTATATATATATGTGTGTGTGTGTGTGTGTGTATGCATATACCACTGTCGGTCTGAGCTTTACTGTCGCCTGACCACTTCGCCCCACTCTTCTCCACTTCACACATCTCCACCCACCTCTTTCCTCACATGCACCTCTCCATCTCTTCTTGCTCTCTACTTGCTCTCTTTCTCCTTCTGTTTATCCATAATTCTTTCAGACTCTTCCTCTGCCGGTCTCTCTGTCTCTCTGTCTCTCCTTCTCTTTCTGCCTCTGTCTCTCTCTCCTCTTGTCTTCTTACTCTCCATCATCTCTACATCTGTCTGTCTGTGTATACATACATATATATACATATAAGCTTATATTCCTCTCTGTTTGTCTATCACCATCTCTTTCTCTCTCTCTCCTTGCCTTCTTGCTCTCCATCTCTCTCCACTGTACTGAGTTGTACTACAGTCACAAGAACAGTTAACAGTCACAGACAAACTTCACACCGGGATATATATATATGTATATATATGTATAAAGATATATATATACATGCACACACACACACACACATATATATATATATATATATATTATGCATACATGCATTACGGAGAAAGCCACTGCGTGTCACTCAACCGGCCTGATAGGAATAGCAGCCAAATCACCCTCAAATCACATTCTATTGTCTGAAGAAACAAAAAAAAGAAATGAACGGACGCATTAGATAATGTAGTCCTAGATATCCCTAAAAATCATCAGGATGGTCACAGTTGGATTACCTTTGATCCTAGGTCTGCCTGATCAGGGCTGACCCCCTGGGGCTGAATAATAACCACAGTGAAAATACATTCCCCTACCCCTGCCCCCTCCCAACACAAGCACATGCTCACGTATATATATATGTATATATATATGTATATATATATGCATATGCACGCATATACACATACACACACACGCTTCTGAGAACAACCACCAGACAGGAATCCAACACTACACCACACCACACTGCAGTAGACTACATTACACCACCAACACCACCACAGACAACTACACTAATACAACACTACACCAATACCATCCCTAGACACCGCTACGCTTCTGCCACTACATACCACTAGACCATCGCACCTAACAACACTATCCTTGCACTACACGTCACCACTACCACCACCACCACAGGATCCCTCACCATCACCACCACACACCGACAACACTAAATTACCACTAGACACCTCAGCACCACCACTACCATCACCATCACCACCTCCACATAGTACATGGCACATGACACCCAGCATCCCCCTCACTACCATCACTAAACACTACCACACACCCCTACCACTTCCCTACTCCCCTCCGTTACGCTACCGTCTCCTCCTCTTCCTCCTCCTCCTCCACCTCATCCGCTGCCGCCGCCGCCGCCGTCATCACCATTACACAGGATATATAAAAACATGGACACAACTGAACAAGTAAGATTTATTCCTTCTTCACTTCCTTGTTGTTGTTGTTGTTGATGTTGTCATTGTTGTTGTTGTTGTTGGAGAAGTGTCTCTCCTCCTGGCACACTTTAGCCACCTTCTCTTTAATTATTCTCTCTCTCTCTATCTCCCTATCTCTTTCACTCTTTCTATCTCAGTTACTGTCTCTGTCTAACAGTCTCTCTCTCTCTCTCTCTCTCTCCTTCTACCTCTATTGTCACTTGATCTTACTCTACAGATGGAACTTCACTTCTTCTTCTTCTTCTTCTTCCCCAGTATTATCACCACTACTACCACTACTACTTCTTACATCAACCACCATTTGCATCACAGCCAATACAACATCAAACACCATGTACTGTAACAGTAGCAACAACTATGACATTATGACAGTAACCACTCCAGCAAAAAAAAAAAAGAACAGAACTACACTACCACCAGAACATCACAGCAACCACAGCAGAGATACCACAATCGCAACCACCACTACACTACATCCACTAGTACAACAAAAATACAACAGTTACTTCACCTATCACCACAACTACCACAAGAGCAATTGTTGTATGGGCTATAGCAGTAACCACTCCTAACCAATACTCAATGCCACTACACATAACACTACCGTATATGTGTAAGTGTGTGTGTAAATATATATATAGCCACTATTTCAGATGCTACTATATACTATACCAACATACCACTATTCACTATACTAGCACATACAACACTATCATATACCACAAATACAACCTCTGTACCATCATGAGACAACACCACCACCACTACAACAGCAACTAGGTAGCTTATAAGGTCAGAAGTGCTAGAAACAGCAGTCATATTTTCCTTACATCATCCCCAATCTACAGATTGAAGTGACTTAGATAACAGAGGTGTTGGTCACCACAGGAATGGCTGCATCACAGCTGACCTGGGATGTGGGTGGGTGTGATTAGACCACCACCACCACCACCAGCACAATACCATTACTCAATACCAGTGTTAATATGGTAATTGGATAGCTTATCACATCCCATTCACAGTGAAGTCCATTAAATATAATACATACATACATACATACATATCTCTTATGTATATATATATATTTATGTTGTGAGTATGTGTGTATGATAGGTAGGTGTTTATAATAAAAAGGTGAGTGCAGGTATGATAGTAGTGGGGGTGGTGTGGGGGTGGCGGCTGTTACTATGACAACATCACAAGACAAAGAGACCTGAGCAGTCTCCAACTAACACAGATAACACTGTGTATATATAATCTATATATATATATATAGACAGACAGACATGGTTATATGCATACATGTATAAGAATACACACACACACATATATATATATACACACACATATACGTACATATATATATATACACACACATATGCATACATATATGTATATATACACATATGCATACATATATGTATATATACACGTATACATACATATATGTATATATACATGTATACATACATATATGTATATATACACATATACATGCATATATATATAGATATATATATATACATATATATATACACACATGAATATACATAAATATATATATATACATACATACACATATACATACATATATACACATATACGTACATATATTCACATATACATACATATATATACACATATACATATATATACAGATACATCTCTCTCTCTCTCTCTCTATATATATATATATATAGATACATCTCTCTCTCTCTCTCTCTGTATATATATACACACACACACACATATATATATATATACACACATTCACATCCATGTAAATGTAATGCATATATTTACAATATCAAACATAGATGCAAACACACATACAAACACAAACACACACGCATACCTATATACATATGCATGTGAACATATTACGTATTCTCATTCCCACTGCTTTTGCTTTTGTTTTGTAATATATATACACACTCACACATACATATGGATATATGTGTGTGTAAAAAACAGAAGAAAAAAACCAGTAAAAGGAAACAAGATGGGAGAAGTCTGTGGAACTGGTCGCCCCCCACAGGCAATCCTTGTAATGAGGAAACAACCAGAGAAGTACTTGGCTAAGAGTAAAGCACTGAATCTGACATTCGTTGACCTGGAGAAGGCCTTTGACCAGGTGCTATGCCTAGTAATTTGGTGGCCACTGAGGAAATTGGTTGTAGATGAATAACTTATAAAAGCTGCAAAGGAAGGTGTGATGTGAGATTTAGCAAGAGGTCTGCAATGAATTTAGTGTGGAGACAGGAATCCACTGACAATTCAGTCTTCAAGCGTCTTCTATTTGTTATTGTCCTACCGGTCATCAAAGAAGAGTCTAAGACCAGCTGTCCAAAGGAAATCCTTTATGCTGACCATCAGCTTCTTATAGTTAAATCTCTGGCGGAATTATAGAAGAAATTCCAAGCATGGAAGTAAAATCTAGAATTGTGAGGCCCAAAAGTGAATTTAACAAAGACTGAGGTGTTAGGAAATAGTAAAGAAGATAGAAGTCTGGTATGTTGAGGGAGATGACCTTGCTTGATCTGTTGAGAAGATGTGTGAAGACAAAGTGTATCCAGTGTGAGTTAGGGACATCCAAGAGATGTAATGGATTCATAGACACACTAACCAAGTAAGCTTTGTGTGTGATAGATGTGTTGATGCAATAGGAATACACCAGAAATAGATTCTGAGAAATACCCAGATGCTTCTATGGAGACAACTGGTAATTTTTGTTTTTTTATATGCTATGACTTGCAGTGGAGGTGGTTGTTCTGTGAATAAAGTAGCCAAGGAAGGAATGGGGTGGGAAAAGTTCAGGGTGCTACTATAAATTCTGCTTGTAGTGAAGACCTTTGCCTCTCCCTCAGAGTGAAAGGTAGATTGTAGGATGCTTGTGCTAGGACTGTGATGCTGCATGGTAATGCTTTGGATGCAGAAAGTCTGCATCGACTGGAAAGAAATGAAATAAACCTTCTCCCCTGGATGTGTCTGAACAGCAAAGTGGAAATGAGCTGAGAAGAAAGTTGTGTCTAAAAGGAATGAGATGGGGTGTGCAAGAGAGGCCCTGGTTATGGGGGATGTGATGTGAAGAATAAACACTGTTGCACTCCAAGAAGGCAACTGGGGGAAAAAACATATAATGAAGTTGTGACACTGCATCTTGCAACAGAGATGACAAAAAGCTGTAGTGACCAGTTGGGGAGGGACGAAGATCTGACGAGCCATGGGGGAAACTACAGTAATGATAGAAAGCCTAGGATCTCTATATGGGCACATGTGTGTATATTTATATGCATTGGTGTAAATGCATATATGTATATGTGTGGGTGTATGTGTGTATGTGTATATATATATATATATATACATACACACACAAGTGTATATGTGTATTGGTATGTACATGTGTATATATCTATATCCTGCCAAGCCTATATTTCCTGCTACCCTCTGCACCCTCTTTCATCCATTTTCTTATTCACTTCGATCATCTCATCTCTCCCTCACTCATACCCCTCCGGCACTTATCTCCCCCACCACACTATGACTGGCCACCCTGCATACCACCCAATCATCCTTCACTCAACCTTTGTGTGAGAGATTCTGTTGCTCCTTCCTCATCACTCTGTCTCTGTCCACCTTCTGTTTCCCTGTTCACCTCAGCTATCACTCTATCGACCATAGCTCTCATCTCACCATGCTTACTTGCTTGCCCCCCCCCGCACCCAACCATCTCTCTCTCTCTCTTTCTACCTCTTTTCTTTCATCCATGCTCCCTTCTTCCGCTCTTTCCATCCATCCAATGTTATAACGGTGAGTATGAATGAACAATATCATAATGTAGGATGATGGCCCTGGACACACCTGCACACAACACACCTCATCAGCCTCACCACTCCCTTCTCACTCCCTTTCTCATTTCAATCCCATCAGTTCCCTCTTCCTTTGCCCCTCTTCCTTCAACTGTCACTCTCTTCACTACTACTCTCTCACAACTACAACACTGATCCTCTCACCATACCCTGCTCTTTCTCACCATATTGCCAAAAAAATCATCTCTCTCTCTCTCTCTCAGTTATAGGGGTCCCCTTTAGGCCCTTGGTTTCGCTATGTGCAAGGTAGCCTCACTGGGGTTGGTGCCACATAAAACGTTCTCAGTAGACTCTGTAAAATGGTTGGCATTAAGAATGGCACCCAGCTGTGGAAACCAAACAAGAAACAGACATTAGAGCCTGATACGGGTCTTTGGTTTTTGGATCCCTGTTGAATTGTCCAACCCATGCCAGCATGGAAAGCAGATGTTCCATGAGGATGATGATGACTGTGTGTATGTATATGTGTATGTACACACATATGTACATGTATGTATACTTACATGTACATGCACACACATGATGTACATTTACATCATATTCCCTAAAATGCTTGGAAAGTCTCCCCCAGACATCATTCATTGCTTTTGTAACTATGGTAACCTAATTAAGAGAAAAGCTGGGGGCTCTAAAAGGAGCCAGAATAAAAAATGGGTTGCAGAAATTTGAAGGAACTCTTTAATGACAACAAAGAATTCCACTTTCCCCACCCTGACTTTTTATGATTGGTTGTGGGAGAGAAGAGGACTTGAAGACCCCTGATGAAACATATAGTGAAATGGTAGAAGTGACAGAGGGTTGGGATCTCTATATGGACAAGTGTATATATTTATATATGGGTGTAAAGATACGTGTGTGTGTGTATATATATATATATAGAGAGAGAGAGAGATAGATATACATATATACACACACACAAACACACACACACACACACACACGAGGGTGAGTGAAAAAGTAATGTCATTTTGTTTAGCACAGATATAATTATCAACACAGGAACATGTATCATACATCAAAATGAAGCTGGTCCTCTGTGGATCACATCCCTACTTCTCAACATAGTCACCGTTTCTCTCAATAGCAATGTTCCACCTTCAAATGAGAGCATGTATCCCTGCCCCATAAAATTCTGTTGACTGTTCTTTGAGCCACTTCTTCACTTCAGTTTTCACTTCCTCGTCACTGGAATAATTTAGCACCTTCAGACCATCATCTCTTTGGCCCCATGAAAGAGGGTTTGAAAGGCAAGCATTATTCCAGTGACGAGGAAGTGAAAACTGTAGTGAAGAAGTGTCTCAAAGAACAATCAACAGAATTTTACGGGACAGGGATACATGCTCTAATTCAAAGGTGGAACATTGCTATTGAGGGAAACAGTGACTATGTTGATAAGTAGGGATGTGATCCACAGAGGATCAGGACCAGCTCCATTTTGATGTATGATACATGTTCCTGTATTGGCAATTATATCTGTCCTAAACAAAATGACATTACTTTTTGACTCACCCTCATATATATATACACACACACACACACTCACAAAATCTGTGTGAGTTGGAGGTTGTTAAACCAACCAACTAAGGGATGGTACTTATCCAATATATATTGCTGGTAGGGTACCCAATTATTCATACCCAAGTGCTCGTCATTGTGTGGCAATCTCTTAGTTGAGTGTCATATATCAGCCGGTAGACATTCAAGTATGTTTACTGGCTGATGTATGTCATTTTTGTATCCTCTCCACTTTCTTATTTGCAGTATATATATATATATATATATATATATATATAAACACACATTTATGTATATGTGTGTGTGTGTGTGTATACATTTTTTTTTTCTCTTTCTCTAGTTTCAGCTCAGAGCTGCGGCCATGCTGATGCACCGCCGTTTTGCTACACTGTTATTACTAAGACCCTCCTCTAGTATGTGGTACTTGGGGAAGAATGGAGTTTGATATAGCTACCCTCATTTGCACCTCTTGCAGTGAGGTAGGTTCATCTGGGACTCTTGACAGGATGAGGTCCAGCTTTGATTTAAAACCCCCTACATCTACTTTGTGCAAGTTCCTCAGACTTTGGGAGAATATTAAAAAGCTGTGTGCCCTTGAAACCCAGGCTATTGCAGTAACTGGTCCTGAAGCGTGATGGCATTGCTGGGATCTTTGGCACTATGTAGTGTTGTCCCGTTCTAGCATTGGTGTAGCTTTCAATGCCAAAATTTGGCACAATTCCTTCCAGGATCTTCCAGATATATATTACTGCATCCCTCTTGCGTCTTCTCTCCAGGGAGTAGAGTCTTAGCTGTTTCAACCTTTCCCAGTAGCTGAGCAGTTGCAAAGAGACGATCTTCTTTGTGAAGCTTCTCTGAATTGCTTCAAGGTCCGCTGATAATTTCACACTGGTGGGTGACCATAGCTGTGAGCAGTAATCCAGGTGGCTGAGGATAAATGTCCGCAAGGACCATCATGGTTTCCTTATCTCTGGTTCTGAATGTTCTTAGGATCCATCCAGCCAGTTGTCTGCTCTTTGTCGCCATCCTGGTAATGTGCACTTGGAAAGAGGTATCATCACTCATGTCGATACCTAGGTCCCTCACTGACTTAGGCTCTGGGATTGAAATTCCCTGTGGACCGGTGTACCCTGTAAGTTTCATATTCAGTTTTGGATGCTGGTAGTACAGGGCTTGGAATTTTTCAGCATTGAATTGCATATTATTATCCTCAGCCCATCTGTAAACTGAGTCCAACTCCTGCTGCAGATGTGCAATATCTCTGGGGTTCTGTATTTTCTGCAAGACTTTTGTATCATCTGCATAGCTCGCCAGAGTGGCTATCCAGGCATTTAAGGGCATATCTGAGAGGGCCACTATTAAAAGCAGTAGTCCCAAGACAGTGCCCTGTGGAACACCGCTCACTATTTGTGTGTTCATAGAGGTGGCTCCATTAGCCACAACTGTCTGACTCCTATTTTTCAGGAAGTCATGTAACCTCTCTCCAAGTTTTCCAGCTATGCCAAAGTCACGCAGTTCATCATCATCATCATCGTTTAACGTCCGTTTTCCGTGCTAGCACGGGTTGGACGGTTCGACCGGGGATCTGGGAAGCCAGAAGGCTGCAGTGTTTCTACAGTTTGATGCCCTTCCTAACGCCAACCACTCCGTGATTGTAGTTGGTGCTTTTTACGTGCCACCGGCACGGGTGCCAGGGGAGTCTGGCAGCGGCCACGATTGGTTAACAAATAGTGAGGGGTTATTAATCTGGACAAAATACTCGATAAGCTCTGCTCCCTGTCAGCACCCCAGGCTAACAATATTACTTAGATTAGTGAAGAACTCCAAGTGGTCTTTCGGTAGAATCCAAACTTAGGGTTCATCACAATTCTCTATTGAAAATACGTGGGTGGGCTTCAAATAAACTGGTTTTTACAGAGAGATATATAAAGAGACAAGTAAAAATAGGGGTCACTATGCATAATTCCTTTATTATAGCCAATCTGGCTTACAGCAAAGCGGCCGGGAATTGGGGATGCAAGGGGTACAAATGCACCCCCTATTACTGAAGTAAAAGCATCAACATTAAAAAATTAAATCATATATTTATATATCATCATCATCGTTTAATGTCCACCTACCATGCTGGCATGGGTGGAACCAATATATATATATATATGTGTGTGTGTGTGTGTAAGATCCAAAGATCAAGATGTAGGGTGCAAGCTAGCTTCAAGCAATCTGTAGTAAATATAAAAAACAACTTTCATGAACAATAGCAGTTTATTGAGATGGAAGGATGTGGATTTTTTGGTACAGAAGTATGATAAGCTGAAATGTTTTTTTTATACATATATATATATATATATATTTCATGGTAGATAACCAGGGTTGTCAGGTATGCAAATAAGGCTACAAGAGTTAAGGAATGGAATAGATAAGACCCAGGCTACATATATTTCTGGATCTTATCTACATATGTAGCTGGGATCTCATCTGCTCCATTCCTTAACTTTTGTGTGTTTATATATATTTATATATATATATATATATATATATAATTTATATCCTTTCATATGTTCTACTGAAGAGGAAAGAATCTTTTATGAGATTAATTCCGAAATTGATTCAATATAGAAATAACGAACTTTTCAAAAAATTCTATCGACCGGCTTCCCCGATTTCAGTTCTTTGTGTTTTTTTTTGTAGCAAGTAAATAATATGTGGAAATTGACGATTTAAATGTCTGTTATCAGCATATTGGCATTGAAATAATTTTCTTTAGCCCTTATATATAAGTTATATATATTTTATATATATAAACGACAGCCACTCCTCAATACTAGCACAATTGATGGACTATTAAGCTCCACAATCAAGAGCCCTTCACAGTTCAGCTTCCTCTGGTACCACAAGTGACCCTTCATCATCATAGTCTTTTATTACCCTTGCCATTGTGTGTAAATAAAGTAAAACCATGAACACACGAAACCCCAAAATATGTCGCTATTCTCAATGCGAGAGACTATGCATACACAGTGACTGTAACTTCAACCATTTACCTCGGACAAGACAAACAATTCATACAAGCAGCACCAGCCAACACCAAACCATACTAAATCACACTTGATAACTTCTCCGCATGTAGCCTGGAATCCTAAAATCTGTTGCTACTCCTAACATAAAAGATTATCCCTTCACTCGTCTTCCAGGGACTCGATGCATTAGTAAAAGCATGATACTAAACCACCACCAAATCTACAGTAGAAACATCCCTTGCAGTGGCAGCGATGACTTTCATCAAAACCCCGAAGTCACCCAAGGTATCTGCTGGGTACAATAGTAAAACCAACAGGCGCAAACCATATAACTATAACCATATTCAACAGTGCAACCATACCAACCCCAGACAACAACTCCTCCCGAAACAAGAAAATCCCTATTTAGCCATGATGAATCTGGCAAAAAAAATTAAAAAGCCTTCTAACTCTCACACAGCACCAACCACGGTTGTTACCCCAGTGCACAACCACACCATTGTTGTCATAGACCCACAAACTCAAATCAATAACATTGCAAAATATACAAAGTCTTTCACACTTCACAAATCGAACAAAAGTATCATATCTTAGACACCTTGCACAGCAAGAGAGACCTTGTAGAATGAGAGAGACCTTGTTAGAACGAGAGAGACCTTGTTAGAGCTAGAGAGACCTTGTTAGAACGAGAGAGACCTTGTTACAGCGAGAGATACCTTGCACAGTGAGAAAAACCTTGTTACAGTGAGCGTGACCTTGGTACAGCGAGAGAGACCTTGATAGAGCTAGAGAGACCTTGTTACAATGAGAGGGACCTTGCACAGTGAGAAAAACCTTGTTACAGTGAGCGTGACCTTGGTACAGCGAAAGACACCTTAGTAGAACGAGAGAGACCTTGATAGAGCTAGAGAGACCTTGTTACAGTGAGAGAGAGACCTTGTTAGAGCTAGAGAGACCTTGTTAAAGCAAGAGAGACCTTGTTACAGCGAGCGTGACCTTGGTACAGCAAGAGAGACCTTATTACAGTGAGAGAGACCTTGTTACAGTGAGAGGGACCTTGCACAGCAAGAGGAACCTTGTTAGAGCGAGAAAAACCAATATGTGAAGCATGAAGTGAAACGTCCCTGACCCCAGACATATTGGATGTGGAATTACATCTGTCAGAATTGACTACAGAATATGAGGAGAAATGAGGAGAAATAGTGATCTTCATCCAAAAGGACCTGGCCCCAAATGTCCTTCTCTCTCTCACTCCAACACAGTGTGTGATATGTCACCAGATATTCCACCTTCGAAATCCCAAGCAAGAACACTTTATTGTACGAGTCTAATATTCAGGGATCCTCAACTGTTCAACTGCCTGCCAAACAGAATCAGAAATATAAAAGGAACCTCTAGTGAAACATTAAACAAAACAAAAAAAATTGGTAACACTAACAAAAATACCGGACTGGTCAGCCATTCAGGGATGCACTCAGAGGAGGTCAGTTGCTACCAACTCCATCACTGACCAACTTCTAGCCATAAAGTGATGACAAAGCCAGAAGAAAATAAATTGAAATGGTGCTCCATCATGGCTGCAGTCCTACCACTGAAACCTCCCAACTACATGGTTCCAGGTATCATGTGTTTATAGATTTTTAATTTATTTACTGTTGGCACACATGATACCCCAAAATGTGCCAGTTTTCTCAGTGCAAGAGACTGTATACACAGTAACTGAAATTTCTCTCATTTACCTGGGACAAATCACGCAATTCGTACAAGCAGCACCAGCCAATGCCAAAACACACCTCTTATGCTACTGCCGCCGCTCTAGCCACCACCACCACCACCACCACCTCTCCCCACCATTTCTATGTGATTTTTCAAATTGCTACCCTTTGTGCAATTTTTCAATCAGTTTGACTGTTTCACTGTGTGCATGTGTGTGTATACATATACACATGCAATATATATATATATATATATATACACACACACATACATACATGTGTGTGTGTCTGTCTTTGCCCCTCCCCCACCATCACTTGGCAACTGGTGTTGGTGTGTCCATATCTCAGTTTGTGAAATGCAATGTTGGAAAGCATTTCCCACCCTACCACAAATGTTAAAAATGATAACAGTAATGAAAGATAGGTGGCACTGCAGTAGCAGGCTGTGGCTGTCATGGCTTCTGATCTTAACTGATTGGAAGTATTATCATGTACATTGTTTTGTCTTGATGTAAAAGATGGACTACAACAAACATTCTGCCCAATACCACAGATTTGCTTGTCAGTTGTTTGACCTTAACCAGTTGACCAGGTCCCTTTGTGGCTCATGATATGTGCATCTCTGACCACGAGTAGAAGTAGTGGGGGAGCATCATAGCCATGTGTTGAGAGGAATTCTTTGGGGTTTTGAATAATTCACTTTTGGAAACATGGGTGTTTCAGTCAACATCCTTAAACAACTCTTGTTCAGGGACCTTTTGAGTGAACTGGGTTACTCGACTTGAAGAAAATTCCAACTGGAACCCATCTGCAAGGTTATGCACTGTTTACCTTGATATGAGATTACCATGTCGCACATGTGACTGTGCTGCAAGTGTCTGGTGTACCCTCATCAGACGGGTAGTCATGATGGGTATACTGGGCTTCGTATATTTGTATCTCAGTGTCACTTTGATGGTGTATGCTGCTTTCTCCCTCAATAATAATAATAATTAATGATGATGATGATGGATTCTCCTTTTAATTCTGATCTAGTAAGGTCTAAATAGCATTTTTCCCTTTTCTGATGCTTTAGTTCTGTTATGAATGTGTCTCGTAAGACTTTAATCCCTCCAACAATATACAGACAAGTCCACAGATTGGACATCAGAAAGGAATGTTATAAAAAAGTGGTTGGCATCACAGTCTGACACTTTGTTTTTGCTCTCAGTTCTTTAAGATGATCTAGATTATCTAGATGCATTAATTCATCAATTCCTTATGGCTTTATAGCAAGTTAGTTACCATTCCTTGCAGTTCTATACAGTTTTTACAAATGTTTCTGCAGGAATCTTCGTCCCTTTCAGCTGAGCTTTGAACTTGTCCTTCTACTTTAGCCAAAGTCTTCCTATGGTTTTCCTTCCGTCATGGAGCTGGACATACTTCACAACTACATACATCTATACAGACAACACACACACACATGTTTATGCAGATTTTGTCAAGTATCTTAAACCCCGCTTTCATCTCTCTGCAACTCACCCCTCCTTCAGTTCACTGAGCCATACTTTGTTTGTACTTAGGGACATTATTAAATCTATCCACCCAACTCAACTCTATGACAACCATTTGTTCTCCTCTTCACTACATCCAACCATTTGTATAACAAGGGAACTTACTATAACAACACATCCTCTCCCTTTTCTCATTCTTATTACTTTCACTCTTTTGTCTAACAAAAGGCCTACGTTATAAGGGATTGAATTAGATCTACTTGTAATTCTTGCACTCAGCATTTCTCATTCTATAATTCCAGTCATCCCCCCCCCCATTCTTGAGCCGCTTGTGACTGGCATCTGTCATTTATTCTCATCTCTATTTCTAGCCATCCCATTTCTCTCTCACCCTGCCACCCTTTCATCCCATTTCTCTCTCACCCTGCCACCCTTTCATCCCATTTCTCTCTCACCCTGCCACCCTTTCATCCCATTTCTCTCTCACCCTGCCACCCTTTCATCCCATTTCTCTCTCACCCTGCCACCCTTTCATCCCATTACTTTCTCAGTCATATAGCGTTGAGTGAACAAACACACCATAAAATAGTCAGGACACTTTATTCGTATGGGTCCCAAGGCAACTCCACTGATGTTGGTACCATTATAAAGTGAATGCTGAAAGATGGAGATTTTCTGAAGACTTTGACAACCTCTCTAGCGTCGGAGTTACCAAGTTCACCCTACAATGTGAATGGTGCCAGGAAGGGAATCCATCGAGAGAAGTCAAACTAAGAATGCAATGTACTACTAAGAGACAATCTTCTTATGTGATGAGGAGGGCAATAGCTCTGAATAAGAAGGGATTGGGACAGTGACCATATATCCATCCCCTGTTAGCTTGGAAAGTGGGTGCAAGAGGACAATGACAGACATCATCATCATCATTCAATGTCCCCCGTTTCCACAGTGACCAGGGTTGGACAGTCTGACAAGAACAGATGAGCCAGAAAGTTCCACCAGGCTCCAGTGTCTGCTTGACCATGACTTCTATGGCTGGATGCCATTCCTAACAGCAAACACTTAGCTGAGTGTGTTTTGTGCATGGAACCAGCAATGGTGAGGTTGCCAAGTACCTTGCAAGATAAGACCCCTTTCAACTGATTGGGGGTATAGACTGGAGAGAGAAACTATGATAGAGGGAGAAGAGACAAATATATGATTTGCCCACCAGCAAAGTGAGAGAGAGAGAGAGAAAGAAAAAGATGTGAGATCCAGATACAAAGTGAATATGAGACAGAATAGGAATGAAAATAAGGAGACAAATGATTAGAGATATGGAGTGATTGATATATATATATATATATATATCTATCTATATAGACATGTTTGTATATCTATGTCTGTCTGCCTGCTTATCTATCTATCTGTCTGTTTGTCTGTCTATTTATCTATATAAAAACTAAACAGATAAAAGAAGTGAGATGGGAGAATAGATGGTTATTCCATTTGTTTACAGCTTTTTCGTAATCCCCTTAAATCTTGGGTGTTGCATCACCATAGTGAAGGCAGGTGGCTTAGTTGTTAGGGCATTTGGTTCAAGATCATAAGGTTGTGAGTTCGATTCCCAGTTGCACAGTGTGTCCTTGAGCAAGGCACTTTATTTCACTTTATTGCTCCAGTTCACTCAGCTGGCAAAAATGAGTTGTACCTGTAATTCCCAAGGGATCGCCCTTGTCATGTTCTGTGTTATGCTGAATCTGCCTGAGGGAACTATGTTAAGTGTCCGTGTGTCTGTGGAAGGCTCAGCTGTTTGGACATCAATTTCACAAGCAGGCTGCTCTATTGATCAAACCAACTGGACCCCTGGTCATTGTAACCACATCAACATCAACAGTATATAAAATATACACATAAATATATATATATGCACCCATATAGATATATAAATATGCCGTAATTCAAGTAACAGACTTCGGAATGTTTCATGGCAGTTCAAACCCTCAACTTCACCATAGAAAGTAAGCAGTTTCAGATTTGAGACAATGGATGTATTGGGGGCCGGTCCCTGCCAAATATATCAACTGAACCCAACCCCTGCCCACCTAGCCCTGGTTTGTGGTATTTGTGTCCAAAATGTCTTCAGTAAAGCATGAACATCACAACATCTTGCATCCTGCTGAACATTGTTATTTACAACTGGCTGTGGTGGTGGTTTAGCCCCTGGTCAGCTGATATTTCAGCCATGATTATGCTTTCTCTTTCTGTTTAGGGGACTGACTTATCCCATGTGGTTTTAAAACAACAGCATGTAGTGACTGGGATACATAACTGCCGTTTCTAGCTAAGTAGTTGTATCATTATTGTTCCTGCTGTTGTTGTTTAACCCCAGGTCAGTACTGATCCAGCAGACCTATGAGTCATGACATTGTAAGGTAACTAGAACTCCATCATCTTCTCTGCTCCTTCATTTTACAATGAAGAAGCATTTAATTTAAGGGAAGTCACAATCAACTCCAGTCACATCTGTAGTTGTTAGTCAGCTTCAGTCACAAATGTTGTAATCAGACAACTATCATTAGTCTTATTCAATCTCCATTCATGCTGCCATCTCAAGTTTTAATTCAGATGAATATTCTCACCAATGTTTGGTATTTTCAACATGAAATCCTAAGCTTTTGAAATGTAACAAAAGAAAATGTTGGTTGTTGGAATTAGGATGTCATATGACTATACAAAAGCCCATAACTGGTTGAAGTGGTCCCTACTTAAAAGGCAGTAGAGCATTTTTTTTTGATAGGGGAGTTTGAGTGATAGACTGACCAAAACACATAAGGGCCACCTTCAGTCTGTGGTCCCTATTTTAAAACCAGTGGTCTACCACATCTCCCATTGTCCTTAGTTAACTATTCCAGTGTGTGTTTTGAGTTCCCAAGACCACATTTATGTATGCATTTATCTTGGTCTTTATTTTAATGACAGTACAGAAACTGCTATGTCTTGAAGGTTTAATGGCTCAAATGACACCCCAACTTAGTGATACAGGAATACTTACTGGATGTTCCATTACATCCTTATTTTTACAGATTACATGGAGCAAACTGTGTGGAATACCTCCGAATGGACTGTACCAGGTGTTCTATGTGGGGATTATATTAAGAGAACCAGAGTCTGTCAATGCTCAGCCCTTGTGGAGGCATGTGGTTTAATGATTTGGGTATTCAGCTCATGGTCATACGGTTAGGAGTTGGATTCACGGTGACACATTGTTTCCTTCAGCAAGACACTTCATTGCTCCTGTCTGCTCTGCTGGCAAAAATGTGGTAGTGTACATATAATTGAAAAAGGCCATCTTCGTCACATTCTGTATCACACTGACTCTCTGAGCACTGCATTAAGGGTACCTGTCTGTGGAACATTCAGCCACTCACATGTTAACTTCACGATTTCATGAGCAAGCTGTTCCATTGATTGGATCAACTGGACCACTCATCACCAGAACCCACAGAGTGTCCCCAGTTATGGGATAATTTAATAAATGTAGAAGTTCAGTTAATCAAACAACTGGAAAACTCCTTGTGATTGAGAATCGAACTTCTTACAACACAACTATGCCTGTGCATATATATATGATGGTTATGATAATGGAGGTTGTCCCCTCATGACCAAGGAAGACTCTTACTGACCAGCAATGCTGGTGCAGTCAGCTTCATTAGGGTTCATATCTGCAGGGTCCATACTTGCACAGCACCTCACAGACCCTCTTCACCCTACTGACATGATCTAGAGACAAGCCAGGACAAGATATCCTGTACCATTATGGATCACAGGCTCAAGAATGTGACACCACCATGATCTCCAGTGCAAAACAAATGATCCCAAAAATATTCAGTGCCATTCCCTGCATATCTGGTTTTATATCAGTAGTGACCTTCCCTTAGGGGCATACTTTGACAAAAGCTAAGGGGTGCCTCACTCTTGGTGGTCTTCTGGCATGCTAAACACCAACCTGAAATTTATATATGTGAATGTGTATATGTGTATGTATGTATGTGTGTGTATGTATATACATATATATATATGTATACATATATATATACATACACACACACACACATACACATCATATACACACATACATATACTCACATATACACACATACATATACACATATACATATATTTATATCCAACTGTATATGTGTGTGTGTGAGTATTTACCCTCAGTGACTTGAGTAAAAGAGAGACTACATGAACGAGATAGCTAAAAACTAAACCAGGGTTTTATTTGTCAACAAAGTTCTTGGATTCTTTAAGGATTACTTAACAGAGAGTGAGAGAGGAAAAGAGGGATGAGAGAGAGAGAGATGAAGATAAAGAGAGATATCCTGATCTTGGAAGGAACCTTACTTGAAAGCAGGCAACATGGGACTGGCATGGTATATATGGATACACAGTTAAATGCTGTGCACCCCCACCGTAAGGGACCAGGAGAGGTACACACAAATCCTGACTGTACAGATAGGTTTCTCATGATGATGATGACGTGTACACCTCACCATTGTCAGTGGAAGGTGACAAATACTTCACAGGACATTTTTCTGGGGTCAATTCATTTCACTAAAATTCTTCAGAGCAGTGCTCCAGCATGACCACAGTCTAATAGTAACAACAAATGGTGAAAGAACTGGTGAAAACCTGGCCAATGTGGGTGGCTGCTGTGGTTTGGGGTTCAGTGCTACAGGGTGGCACCTTGAGCATGTATTTTGTTTACCACAGCCTTTAGTGAATGAAATGCTTGAGAAAGAAATTGAGTGGAGGATCATTTCTGGAGCTCATTTCTGCCTTGGAGCAGAAGACTTAATGAATTTGAGAGAGATTTGGTTGCTATTTTTAGCACCTAATTAGAACGTTTTTACTTGGAATATAAGTTAGTACATGGCACAGTTCATCTCACCTTAAGTAGGGAGCACATCAGGTAAGGTCCACCTAGGTAACACAGGCTCGTGTACAGCATGGTACACCCAGGGTGGGGAGTGGAGGCTGTGGCTGGCTTGGTGGGTTGATCATAAGATTGTGGTTTCCATTCCTGTCAGCAAAACACTTCATTTCATGCTGTTCTGTTCCACTCAGTTGGCAAAGATGAGTTCAGCCTGTGATGGATCAGCATCCTATCCAGTGGGGAATATGGAAACCTGGAAACTAGGCCTATGAGTCTGCATAAGTTGGGAAGGACCCAAGAGTGGTTGTAGGGTGGTACACCAAGGTATATATTAGTAGCCCAGGGTGGCATAGCCTGTAACTCACCTCTATCATCAGCAAGAAAACAAGAGAATTGAGGCGGGCTTATTGAGCTTCTGTCCCCTTCTTTGCACAAGGAGAGCTAAATACTATTATAGCAATGGTCTTTTTAAGACAGTATGGTCATAGATGAAATACCTTTATTCATGACTCTTCTCAGTCACTGTTGACCTGTGGTTAAACAGCAGCAGCCATAACAAGTGGTCCCATGGATCTTTGTAATTTTAAGGAGAGAATTGGGAAAAAAAGAACAAAAACAAATCTATTGTTACGTTAATGTATTTCCTTTAAACTCCTTTTTGCACTTGTGTTCTGCTTTTTCACATCTTGGTATTTTGTTATTGTTATTTTATCCTTTTCCCTGTTATCCCCTTTCTTTAGGCCCCCTTCTGTACTAACCTTTCTCCTGTTCATTTTTTGTTGGGGTCTCTTCTCTGCTCTGCTGGTTCCTCTTTGGCCATCTTTGATAACCCTTTTAGCATTTCCTTTTTTCTCATCATCTTTCTTCATTTTTCTAGTGACCCATACTTCTGATCTCTCTCTCTCTCTCTGTTGGTCCCTTTCTGCCAACCCCCCTCAATTACCACCCACCTGGGTTTATCCCTTCATCAAACCTTGATAAAGTGGGTCAGGTTAACCCTTTATTTACCATGTTTCTGTGATGCTCTGTGTTTCTTTCAATTACTTTTAAATATAACAAAGAATTTAGTAAAACAATTTCGTTATCATTCAGTTTGCGTTAGGAACACAAATTGTGACTAAGGTTTGGTCGAAGATTTCAATTCAGAACTTTTGTAAACAAGATATTTGTACTACAGAGCCAGAGGCAGTTTCAGCCGGGTTGGTATCAAGAGGGTTAAGCCAAAAAGGATTTAATAGAAAGGTGAGACAAGGTGGACTTAGACTGACAGACATCCATGACATAAACACAAGGGGATAAATGAGAGTGTGAGGTGTTTATGCATTTCCCACAGATGCTTGTGGCTCCAGCTGGACAGTAACAGACTTGGACATCAAAACTGTTGGCGATGTTGGTCAGTCTTCATTGACCAAGCCTATGAATGAAGACATTCCATCCATGTCATTCCCACTGCCAAAAATTACATTATCTGATGTGTCTTTTATTCTTTAGAACAGTGGGAGGAGTGATTTGAGGGTGATTTGGTTGCTATTTCTAGCTTGATAGTAAGAGGTTAATGTTTATAATCTACATTAGAAATAAGGGATCAATAGTGGACAGAGTGGGAGAAGTGGCCCTAATGCCTTTCCCACGGGTAATAAGGGAAACTATATTGAGACTGTATTGTATATAATAATATATATATGACTTACTGCAGTGACTGGATTGATGACTGTGATGGAAGGGGTGGTGGTGATGATGATGATGGAAGGGGTGGTGGTGTTCTGGTAGTGCATGCAAACACACACACGTGTGTGTGAAGGCGCAGTGGCTCAGTGGTTAGGGCAGCGGATTTGTGGTCATAGGATTACAGTTTCGATTCCCAGACCAGGTGTTGTGAGTGTTTATTGAGCGAAAACACTTAAAGCTCCACAAGGCTCCAGCAGGAGGTCATGGCGATCCCTGCTGTACTCCACAACTTTCTCTCACTCTTTCTTCCTGTTTCTGCTGCGTCTGTATTTCAAAGGGCCACCCTTGTCACACTCTGTGTCATGCTGAATCTCCCCGAGAACTATGTTAAAGGTACATGTGTCTGTGGAGTGCTCAGCCACTTGCACGTTAATTTCACGAGCAGGCTGGATCAACTGGAACCCTCATCATCATAACAGACGGAGTGCCGTAAGAGATATATATATATATATGTTTATATATATTTATCTACTTCACTGTTAATATTTATAGTTAGGAAGGTGGTGGGAGCTGGCAGAATCATTAGCACGCCGGGCAAAATGCTTCATGGGAGTCCATCTGTTTTTAGGTTCTAAGTTCAAATTCTGATGAGGTCAACTTTGCCTTTCCTCCTTCTGGAGTTGATAAATTAAGTACCAGTTGTGTACTGGGGCCCATAAATCAAGTACTAGTTGCGTACTGGAGTTGATCTAATCGACTGGCCCCTTCCCCCAAAATTTCGGGCCTTGTGTCTAGAGAAGAAAAGAAACTCCTTAGCAGTTTTATGGTTTATATTTCTGATGTTATTACTGTCATCATTCTCGTTCTTGTTATGTTGTTAATCTTGTTGTTGTTGTTACTATTGTCTAAACCCCCACCCATCCACCCAATGACTCTTGTTTATGCCAATGGTGATGTTTCCAATGAAAATATGATTTCCAGTGGGAGTGATTCTGGGCAGAAGGATAGTGTGAATGATCTGTCATTCATGATGATGTTTAACCCCTGGTCAGCCCTGGTCCAACAGATCTGTAATCAAAGGTATTCCAAACACAGCCATCTCATTTTTTTATTTAGTCACAGTATATCTAGGAGTACATTATCTAATGTAACCAACCTGGTTGTTGTTTAGCCCAAGGTAGGTCAGGATCCAACAGATCTATGATCTAAGGTTCTTCTAGTCATGACAATCCTGCCTGTATCCAGTTTGTTTTCTGTTCAGACATTAGTGTATCTAGGACTATACTATTTAATGTGTCTTCTAGTTGTTTAGCCCAAGGTCAGCACTGATCCAGCATACCTGTCATCGAATCTTTTCTAGTTGTAACTATTCTGTCTTTTGTTCAGACATTGTGTATCTAAGACTATATTATCCAATGTGTCCCTCATAGGTTGAGACTATGGAGTATGATTTTGAGGGAGATTTGACTGTTATTTCTAACAAGTCCAGTGATCCCAATAAGGTTCCCTTTCTTATTGGTGTTGGTGGTGGTGGTGATGGTACTTTAGCCCCAGGTCAGCCTCTACTGACTTTGGGATAAATGACATTCCAACTGTAACTAACTAACATAATATGTCATCACACCATCATCCAATGTGTCCTTCCCTTTTTAAAGACGATGAGTGCAATTCAGTGGAGATTTGGCTGCTATTTCTTGTTTGTGTAGAGGCTCCGTCACTTGTTATAATTTATCAGTAGTGGTAACCATGCTTAACTTACTAATATATTGGTTGCAGTTCTACAGTGGTGATAGTTGTGTCATAGTGTGGTGTTGGCTGTAGTAGTGTAGTGGTCAATGTAGTGGCAAGGTAATGGTTGTAGTATTGTGGTATTTCGTGTAGTTGTGGACAAATGACTGTAATGGTGTGTTGGTGACTGCAGTGGTGTGGTGGGAGACAATATTGCAGTAGAGGGGGTAGTGATGTAGTGGTAGATTTAGTTGTGTAGTAAGGGTTACAGTGTTGTAGTTGTAGTGGAAGTGATGACTTTTGAAAATCAGAGTTTTTTCTTTAAGACTGTTGGAGTTGTCGCTATTTAGAAACAGTTCGTTATTTGAAGCTAATTAACAAGAATTAATTAAGATGATGGTGAAGGAATAAGATGAGGGCTGGGGAGGTTGGTAACACTGGTTTTAAAGGGGTTTTTTTTAGGGGGGAGGGAGGAGAGAATGTGATTTAGTGGCTTCACCTGATGTGATTGTGGAGATCAGATCAGAGAGAAATTTTTGTAACTACCTAGTGCCACTGTCACATAGTGTTTACGTGGTGTGACAGCACATTGTGTCACAGATACGAGGGTAAACTGCATGTTACATCGTAAATTCTGTCACATATTGTTACACACTACTGTACAGCATTGACGTGTAACTGTACCTTCTGTCACACATACTGTTACACAATGTTTCCATGATGACAGTGTATACTGTGTGATACACACTACCAAACAGCGTTTCTGTGGAGTAATTGCTTATTGTGGTACATACTGTCACACAATTAGTGTAACTGTACATTGTGTTACACAAACATAATGTTTACATTGTGTAACCATGAACCTGCACAACTGTTAGATAGGGGCAGAGTTCAACTGACCTCAGTGTATCACTGGTACTTAATTTATCTATTATCTTTTATTTACTCCAGTTGTTAAACTGGCCATGCTGGGGCATCACCTTGAAGAATTTTAGTTGGACTAATCAACTCCAGTACTTGCTTTTTTAATTCTATCAGTCTCTTTAGCTGAACCACTATGTTATGGGGATGTAAACACACCAACACCGGTTGTCAAGTGGTAGTAGGTAACAAATACAGACACACACACACACACACAGACATATATGTACAACAAGCTTTTAGTTTCCATCTGCCAAATCCATTCACAAGGCTTTGGTCAGCCTGAGGCTATAGTAGAAGACACTTGCCCAAGGTGTCACGCAGTGGGACCGAACCCAGAACCATGAGGTTGGGAAGCAGGCTTCTTACCATGCAGCCATGCCTGTGAATAGAATGATTTAACCAAAAATTGACCTCAGCTCCTAGAAGAAAGGAAGTAAGTAATGTAAGCCATACAACCCTATAAAATTATAATAAATAAACAGAATCACCACACACACACACATTCTGCATCATTATGTTACTGGTACGTATTAACGGCACAGGGTGGGCCTGGCAGGCAACCAAGAGAAAACACAGGCACAAGAAACAAAAAAGTCAACAAATAGTAAACAAAAAAAAGTATAAACAAAAGTAGACATTCCCAAAGAAATGATAGACAGGTGAAAGCAGATCAAAGAAACAAGCCATTGGCAAAAACTGTCTTTGGATTGATTGATGGCCCAGATTGAGACATAGAAGAAACTGCATGTCAGGGTAAGGTGAGCCTTGCCTATGATGCCCACCACAATTATAACTGCAGCTCCTAATGTTGCCTTGGGACTGTGAGGCCACTGGCTGGTCCCTTTGATCATACTCCACATACACCAACCCAGAGGATCCAGCCGTAGAGCTAGCCGTAGATCACATGACCCTCAGCATAAACTAAACACACATATATGATAGTAGACATTGTCATCTTGAGTTTGTGCCTACTGGGTAACCTGCCAGGCGAACTTGGCTACCTTGACAACATTGTGGTCACAGATCCCTCATCCCTACCTGAGGCCTCTAGTACTTTCCCCACCATGAACGACCCAGGCAATTCAAGGAAATTGGCCATCTTTGAATCCAATTGTTAGCAATTAATGCCAGTGTTCTAAGATGCTGTCTTATTGGTGCTGTTGATATGTCTGAGAGAAACTGGAAAGTTGAAATTTTCCATCTTTCCATATACCTTTCATTGAGCTTTTCTTTCATTTATGGTTCACCTAAATTTATTCACAAACATCTTGCATATCATGTAGGCATGTAAGTAAAATTCGTTTTTGGAATTGGATCTTGAAACACATATGTCTATAAATAATAGCATACACAGATGTATGCCATGCGAGACCTGGTCCTCTAACTCTTTGTATTCTGTCAAAATATTCAAATGGATACCTCACATAATGACAAAATAAAGATGAATAATTGTATATATATATAAATATATATATATAAAATAAGAGACACAGAATATATATCTGGTGTTTTTAAGCTTTATATAACATATTACCCATTTCCCTAAGATGATTGTCATTATTACACAACCCTGTTGGTCTGTTGCACAATCTGACTGGAACACTTCTTCAGTATTGCCAATAAAAAATACAATATTATGGATATTGTGGGGAAGCAAGTTGATACAACAGAATAGAAGGTGAGATACTAGGAGAGTGTTAAGATAGCAGGCATAGAGGAGAAGCGGGGAAAGGCAATGATAAACCTAATTAAAAGGACACTGGTTGAAAGTGGTCTTTGCTACATGGGAAGTAGTTTGACCCAAATACCATAGGAATCTCAAGGAGGAAAAATCTACTATTCTGCTATTACACTTTGATACATACCACTGCAACTTATTGTTGCTATGATTGCTAACAGATTGACCCAAGGCCCACTTGTTAGTGGTCTTTCCTCTCAACTCTGTATAGATATGCAATATGTGTGGACACACTTGTTTCTATCATTGCCCTCTCTTTTGCCTTCTCTTCTATACCTCTTCAATGCCCTCCACTCATCTCACCATCTATCACACATTATTCTTCTATGCCACCTCGCTTACCCACAGTCTCTTTGCTTGGGATATATATATATATCATCATCATCATCATCATCATCGTTTAACGTCCGTTCTCCATGCTAGCATGGGTTGGACGGTTCGACTGGGAAGCCAGAAGGCTGCACCAGGCTCCAGTCTTATCTGGCAGTGTTTCTACAGCTGGATGCCCTTCCTAACGCCAACCACTCCGTGAGTGTAGTGGGTGCTTTTTACGTGCCATATATATATATATATATATATATATATATATATATATATATATATATATATATATATATATATATATATATATATATAAGGACAAGCAACAGACATTGTATTGTATTTTTTTGCTGCTAAAACTGAGACAGCCAACAAACTAGACTATGCAACTGGCCAAGTGGCTTGCATAAAGCAGTAATCAGCTTGCAGTACACTTTATAAAGCTTAAAAACACAAATTGCATTTTCTGCATTTCTTATTAATGTAAAATGGTCCAACCTCTGCATACTAGCCTATCATGCAATGTGATGATTGTTGCCAAAATGTGTGTTACATAGGAGTGAGGTGGGCAGCTATTTACTGAACCCCAGCATTTTGGTAAGGTGTTGTGCTTTTCACTGCACTTTTAAATTATACATACATACATGTATATATTCCACCAAACCAAGTTGTAACAGTTCTCACCTAAAGATCTCAGTAGCATGAAACCCAAGACTTGAGATGAACTCCATCCCCATTCATCTAACTCAGTTCAATATATATGTGTATGCATGTGTGTGTATATAATACATGTATGTATATATAATACATGTATGTACATATACATACATATCAATGTGTACAAATCAATGTATATATTATACATGAAACATGAACTAACATGCATAGATATAAGTTTAAACATACTGACACATGTATTCCTGCTGAAAATATCCTATGCACACTGCAATACATATGTCACTCTCTCACACACACACACACACACATCTGCCATAAATAACAACACCACAATGTTGAGGTAGCTTTAGTCTGTGTCCAGCCACATCACATCGGGTCATCTCGTCATATGTTATTTAACACCAGGTCAGCCTGAATTCAGCAGACCGATGCTCAAAGACAATCCTGATGAAGCCATCTTGTTTTGAAGGGGTATCTTTGACCACATTAGCTAATGTATCTTTTCTCTTTTATAAAACAATAGTGAAGGGGGTGAGGGAAATTTAGCTGCTATAACCACCAGGTCAGATGACTCCCTTATCAGTTCAGTATTAAATGTCTAATGTATATGCATACATGTATGTATGTATGCACACATTAACCTGCTGGGGTGGTTTGGCCCTTCATTGGAAAATCAGGGCTTCCCCCAAAGCCCTCTTTAGTTTATATTATGGAACATCATCACACAACTATCTTTATGTAGAAGTTGTCAGTTCAATTCCTGAGTTAGATAGGGTTACTGCCTCTGAGTAAAACTCTTCATTTTATATTGCCCCAGTCTACTCAGCTGTAAGAGAGAACCACCCAAGTGCTGGTGCAGTTCCATCCCTCCTCCGTCTGTCACATCCTGTATGTTTTGCCTGATCAAGTTGTAAGCAGGCCAAGAGGATGTTTCTGTCTATTTGTGACTACATAGATCTCTAAAGACCCCTAAAACAATCAGGGTACCTGCTACCAGGTCATACTCCTTTATCAAAGGTGGCACCATTGCATGTTTCTCATGTAGCATCAACCAACCAATGCAGGTTTACTGCTTGTTGCAATGTTAATGGTATAGGCGCTGGTGGTAGTGGTTGTCAGCAGAGTTACAGCTGTTTTAGTTATTGCAGAAGCCCAAGTCTACCCTGGTCAAAGGCATTCCAGCCATAACCATCCCATCCCATCAGTTTTTCAGACATACTTGTACATCACACTACATTCCCTAATATAATCTTTACAATGACAACATGAGGTTTTGAGGGAAACTTAGCTGTTATCTTTAACATATCAAGTGCCCACATAGTGGCTCCCTTGATGGCTTATGTGGTGTTGCTGTTGGTGGTGGTATTCAGATAGAGGTATGGTTGTTGTGTTGTGGTAGTAGTGGTGGTGTCGTAGTGTTGCTGCTGCAGTGCTAGTATTGCTGTTTGTGCTAGCAAGCTTGTTATTCTAGTGGTGACGGCTTAGTGGTAGTGTTACTGTGATAGCACTACTATAGTGGTGGGAGCGTGCCTATACTACTGTTTCTATTGTCAAAACTGCTCTTCCTACTACTACTACAAGAACCACTACAATGCTATCGTCACTATGGCAACTACCACCACTGCCATACCACTATGATGATGAAGACTACCACTACTACTACTACTACTACTACAGTTGTCCTTCACTCTTGTTGTTGCCGTAGTCCTGTGGCTGCTATCGTTGGCTGCCATAGTCTTTGCTGTTGTTGATGGGATAACAAGAAGGGGAGGAGGAGTCAGAAGAAGAAGAAGACGAGGTAGTGTGTGTGTGTGTGTGAGTGGTGGTGTGTGTGTGTGTGTGAGTGGTGGTGTGTGTATTCATAAGTTGTGTTTAGCCGATCTGTGTGTATGTGCTGTGTATGTTGTGTAGGCGTATATGCATTGCTTAATGTGTACATTGTGTGTGTGTGTGTGTATGTATATCCATATATACATACACGTGTGTATGGTTTTAGCAATGGATATGGTAGATCCTGCCACAGTAATATTGTTGGTTGGATAAGAAAGATAATAGAATGAATGGAAGGAGACTGGAGTGGATTGATAAACAGGTGTGTGTGGGGGGTGGGGTAGATGGAGAGACTGATAGAGAGGCAGACAGAGAGAGAGAGAGAGAGAGAGAATGTATGTAGGTCAGTAGATATATAGATGGATATGAGTGTATAAATATATATATATATATAGAGAGAGAGAGAGTAGTGGGGGGGAGAGAGAGCAAACTCCATGGCTAGATGGATGGATGGAGTGAGTGATAGATATGTGAGGAGTCCGTAGATGGGAAGATGAATAAGTTGATGGGAAATAGAGAAACAAGTGGATGGAGAGAAGAATGTAGAGATGGATGGAGAGAGAGAGAGAGAGAGAGACTGAATGAATGGAAGAACGGACGGACGGACAGACAGACATTGGTAGATAAATCAATAAACAGAATCAATAGACAAATAGACGGATAACATAGGAAGAACTAGCGAGGAGGGGGGGAGGAGGAGGAAAGAGGTGGTGGGGGTGGTGGGGGGTAGATATTGTTTCAGAGAGAACAGAGTGTATTGTAATTAATTCTGCAGGAACTGGTGTCTTTGGTACTGGTGGTAGTGGTAGTGGTAGCGGTAGTAGTAGTAGTAGTGATAGCAGTGGTGGTGGTGGTGGTGGTGGTGGTGCCGCTGGATGTGGCACTGGTGGTAGTAGTACCACTGGATGTCATGTTGCTGGTGGTGGTGGTGGGGGTGGTGGTGACGGTGGTTGTAGTGGAATATCGTCTGATAGAGTAAAGATAGAAGACTTCAATCAATCAATCAATCTCTCTCTATCTTTCTCTCTATTTATCTATCTCTCTATCAGTTTGTCTGTCTGTTAGTCTGTCTCTCTGTCTGCCTATCTCTCTCTATCTATCTATCTATCTTTCAATATATATATATATATATATATATATATATTTGTGTGTACGCATGTGCATATATATGTATATATGTGCATATATATGTGTGGGGGGATGAAATAGGGTGATGAATGGAAAGACCCTTGATGCTATATTGTCTGCTAACAGGTTTGTATATACATACATACAGGTATATATGTGTACACACACTCACACACACATTTCTTTATATAATGGGTGCGAATAAAGATGGAGTATTGTGAATAGTGAAGAGGAAATCTTTGATGATGTATATAGACAGTAGGTGTACATTTGGGTGTGTAATGCAGAGTGTAACTGCATTCTATGCATATGCTGTGTGTATGTTTTCTTCTATGACTATGAACGTAGAGTGTGTTTGTGTCGTGCCTTGGTTTAATATTTGTATCTGTATATAGTAAATATATACATTGTGTGTTTTATGTATATATGTTATATATGTACAATGCAGTGTATGTATAAAGATATATATTTATATAGGCTTGTGTATACACACACGCACATACACGCTGTGTAGGTGAGTGTAGAATGAGGAAGTCGTTATTGAACGGAGAGACCTGTGATAGCATGTGACTGCACAGTGTTTTGTGGATGTATATATGGCGATACAGAGATGTATCCGTGTGTGTTAGTGTCTGTATACACCAAGTATGCTACATGTGTTTCGATGTACTTGGCTGTGTGCGTGTTTATGTATATATGGCTGTTTCTGCTGGTTTAAGGAGTTCGTTGTTGTTTTACTGTGTCAAATCTCTTGTGTTTCTGTGTGGAGTGGGGTATTGCATGTATATGCATATGTATGTGTTCGACTGTGTGTGCATGCGTATATATATATATATATATATATATATATATATATATATATATATATATATATGAACAGTTTGCACGTTACATGCATTGTATGATGTGTTGTTTTTCAATGCCAGGTCAAGGCTAGATCAAGTAAGCTTATGATCTGAGGATTCCAGCCATGACCTCCTTGTCTTTTACTCTGGCACAATCCACCTGGACTACATTGTCCAATGTGTTTGTCTTTTCACTCATGATCATTTGAAATTTGTATGCAGATTTGACTGCTATTTCTAACAGGTTGAGCTGCTGCCCACCATCTCCAGCAGCAATGATTCATAGCCCTTCCTACCCAGACACACATTATGCTTTGTGTATAAATTATCTGAATGACGCACTTTTATATATATATATATATGTACACACACACACAATTAACTGTTCAATAACATGCATATATAAAGTAGTTGGCCAGGGATAGTATTTAATCAATTTCTATTACACCTGTAATGTAAAAAAAATCATTAGTGTTAATGATAATTCTTGTCAAGAATGACAAGGGAAACAATCCTGAACTCCAAATTTATAAAAAATTTAACAGAGACATCTAGTGGTGGTAGGGTCTTTTTTTGTAAATACAATGCCAGGTTCCTGCCTCACTAGGCCTCCTCGGTGAAGTTATAGATTTAATGTTATTTACCAGACACTAGACTCCCTGAGGTAATCTATCTATCTATCTATCTAATTCAATATCTGTCTGTTTGTGTGTGTATGAGTGTATCTTTTTGTATCTATATGTAATGTTTCATGACGTCTATCTATATTGTGACATGTATCTATGTGTAATCTGAGTATATATGTATGTATAACGTAAATGCCTTTGTATGGATACAAACACACTCAGACATGTGTGTGTGTGTGTGTGCCTGTGTGGTTGTGTATGTATTAAGTGGAGAATAAAAGCAAGTCTATAACTTTTCCAGACCTTTCTAGGATCCCTATATAACTGAGTGGTGGTGGTGGCAGTGGTGGGTCATTTCTTTTATGGGTGTTTGGTATAATGACATAGTGGTGCTGTAGATCAGTTGTGAAGTTTACAGTGGGTAGGTCTGAAGGAGCAGAGGCCATTACAGTAGTGGTTATAGGAAGAGACTGTCCAGTCCAGAGTTTATGGATGATGTCCTAAAGTAATTAAAGTGACCATTAAATTTCAACACTCTCCCAGTTCAAAACCAAGGCTCCACATAGAGAATCGAAACCTTAGCCACTTGGACATGAGATAAGGATATGAACGATTATATCACTTGATGTGCATATTTAGATGTTGTGCTGTGAGTGTACAATTGTAGACATATGCACTCCAGTAACCGTGTGAGTTCCTAAAGGAAAACTGTCCAACACTGAGCAATGAAGTCCTCTTGACCATATATGGTGTTAATAAATGATGAAGTCCTGTTGACTATATGTGGTATTAATAAAGTCTAAAGCAAGACTATATATCTCTATGGCACACTTGTACCCATAATTTCCATGCATAATCCTGTAGGACCTCTTGTAAAAATCTAAGATGGACTTTGTACTTTATTCACATACCAGATTACTACAGCTCAAATCCACATGACCATCCCCCCTGGCTCTGGAAGTAAAGCCAGTGAAGACAAAGAACATAAAACTGTACTGTATTGTGGAGGGGTGGGAAAAGGAGTAATCAGATCTTTTTATTGTGTAAGCAATGTCAAGTATGGTTGTACAAGTATTGGGATCAGAGATAGGTCAAAAGGAGGGAGAGAGAGAGAAGAGTTTGTATTGGGCAGATGTAGGGAAGGATTTGTGGCAGATGAACTGTAGACAGGTACTTTGCTGTGGGTTAGCTAGGAAGTTGGTCAGCAGGAAAGAAAGGGACTTCCGAGAGGAGAATGGAAACCGAAGAATGTCAACAGTGAGCGTGGAACGAATCTGAGTGAACGATAGAAAAATAACTGACAACTTAAGCCCTAAAATACCTAAAGAAATAAACCTTTGGTAAATGTATTCTCGTCTGCACTAGTTTGTTGGTGTATAGCTTAACAAAGCTATACAGATATTGTACAGGATCAGTTAAACCTAAGAGAAGGTGATACGTTCCATTACATTGGTTAAGTAATTAGACATGGAAGGAAGGTTACAAATACAAAGTAGCCAGAATAAAGATGGAGAAGAAAATGTTGAGGGAGTTGTTACTTCTGCTGATGAGAACAAAACTCTCTGTGCAGATTGTATGATAAAAGGTTACCCATCACAACCCAGGGTTTGTTTAGTGAAGAAGAAATATCGGAGCTTAAATACGGTAGCTTGAAAAAATGTAGAAGATTATCTGTGCTAGCTCAACTCTGGTGGCTTAACTCTGGTACTTTAATTAAACATAGTTAGTGGGAGCGAAGGAAAGAGGTTCTGGATTTCAATCTGAAAGGGAAGAGAGAATCGAATTTGCCATGGTTAAGCTTATATCCAAACAAAGAGCAATCTTTTGCCTTGCTTGATAATGAGCCTTCAACCCAAAATATCAAAACTCTCCCTTCTCTCACAGCAACTACATTTATTTTGACCACCACCCTTCCTAACAGATGACTTGTTGCCATCGTACAACCTCATCTCTTTCCTCCAATTCTCTATATAATCTTTTAGTTGCCTGTTGTACCACAATTTCCATTATGACTTAGAAATTATCTTCTACTGAAGTCTGCTTTACCTTTCATCCGTTTTTGAGACCAATAAAATAAGTACCATTGGAACATTGGGGGTGGATGTAATCACCTGTCCGTCTTACCAAAGTTTCTGGCCTTGTACCAGCTTTGACCAGTGGGCAGCCAAAGAGAGAAGCCAACGCAACCCAGCTAGTCAAATGAAAAACTTTCAAAATTCATGATTTTGTAATCATCAAGAAATAAAGTTGGCACTGAAAATTTAAATAACTTTATATATTGTGTGGAGAAGCACATAACAAATTAACAGCGCCTGCAAAATCCTCAAGATTAGTATTAAAACTCTGTGACAGATGCAGTTTTATCGACAACCTTCATGTCTCTATCATCACAGACCTGTGAGTATACAGTAAATTTTTCCTGCTTCTTTATAAGTACACTGATCTCACATTTCATCCATTTGAACACATCCACTCAGACACATTCATGTATTCTTTGCCTCCACATCCACATATCAATGTTATACTGTTGCACAGACTCATGGCTACACAACATGCTTACAATCAACAAAGGTGGTCTGCTGCTGCTGCTACTGCTACTACTATAATTAGTGAAGAATCACTACTGTCTTCCCCTTACTGTCCACCTCAGTCTCAATGTACACCTCACAGTTCCACGATAAATCTGGCAACCGTAAATAAAACAAAATTTATGAACACCCAAAATATGCTGCTATTTTCAACCCAAGAGACTATGCAGTGACCGCAACTTCACCCATTTACCTGGGACACAATTCATATAAGCAACACAAGCCAACACCAAACCACACATCTTACACCACCACCACCACCACTAAATACTAAATCACACTTAATAGCTTCTACATGTGTAACTTGGAATCCTAAAATCTGCTGCTGTTCCCAACTGGAAAAGTTACGTCTACAGCATGACTGTGCCTTCCCTCTTCTTCCAGGAACTTGATCCCTATTAAAAGCATGACTCCAAGCCACCACCAAATCCACAGTAGAAACATCCCTTACAGTAGCAATGCTGGTCCAGAACTCAAAAGTCTCCCTGAATGCAGTTTCTGTAGAAAGAGCTAATCAGTCAGGCATGTTTATATGGGGCATGCCAGTTGAAAGCTTGCCCCGTATTAACCCACTTCTACCTACTAGGACTTGATTCCGTGAGATAGATGGCTACTAATGCATAACAAAAGCAAACTAACAAAGCAGCTAAAATATCAAACACTTTCAACTGATGAAATAAAGAAAAAAATATATGAAAATAAAAGAACATTGAACTGGACCCAAAACAATATCTCATGGAAAAGAAATTTTGTTAAGGGAACACTGAGCAACGGAAAATATAAAATCTATTCCTAAGTTGTTTTTTCACTTTGCTAAAGAAAAATCAACCCCACATAACCAGACTGACTCTTGAATAGATCAAACTGGATCATATAGCAATAAGGATCACTCCATTGGTTACGATGACGAGGGTCCCAGCTGATATGATCAAAGGAACAGCTTGCTCGTGAAATATAAACATGCAAGTGGCTGAACACTCCACAGACATGTGCACCCTTATCATAGTTCTCAGGGAGATTCAGCCATGACACAGAGTGTGACAAGGCCGGCCCTTGGAAATATGGGTACTACTCACTTTTGCCAGCTGAGTGGACTGGAGCAATGTGAAATAAAGGACACATCGTATCGCTGGGAATTGAACTCATGACCTTACAACCGTGAGCTGAATGCCCTAACCACTAAGCCATGTGCCTTGACTACATAGCAATAAATCATCACAAATACGCACACTGTTGAGTCATCAGTATAACAGTGCATTTTCCCAACCTATGCTTCACAAAATAGTACATATGTTTGATCCCCAGAACCCAACTGCAGAGACACATCCAAAAATTAATGATATTATGAAAGATGATCTACTTACGGCTATTAATGAACCAGATTCAAACTCAGCATCTGGACCAGACAATCTCCAAGCCATTCTGTTAAAAACGTGCATGAACAGCCTTGCAAAACCCTTAAAGATACTATTTGAAAAGCTGCATGGTATAGCAATAGTAACACGCATTACAGAAGGGAGGTATGTAGGGCTGAAGCTTAAAACTACAGATTCTGTTTCTTTCACATCTCATACGTCTAAAATTATCGACTGAATTGTCTGTTAAAAAAATAATTACATATCTTGAAGAAAGCAGCCTCTTTGATGAAACACAACATGGTTTTCAGACTGGACAAAGTTGCCTGTCACAACTATTCCAGCAGCATAACACTGTTCTCAATAATCTCTTGCATATACCTTGATTTGGCTAAAGCATTTGACAACATTGATCATGGAACCATCTGTCTTAAGTTAAAGGGTCTTGGTACTGCAGGAAAACTCCAAAAAATGACTCTTTGGCTTCCTGCACAGTAGGAGTCAATCTGTTGCTGTAAATGCTTTTCTCTCTGCCAAGTCACCTTTAATAAGTGGTATACTTCAGGGAATGGTTCTAGGACCATTATTATTTATCATCTCCCTCTCAGGTATAAAATCACAAGTGCACTCAGCCAACCTAATGAGTTATGCCAATGATATTGATGGCTATCCAAACTCCAGAAGATACTGTCACACTCCAAAATGAGCTCAACTCATTCATTAATGAGCAGATAAAAACAAAGTGAAATTTAGTTCATTAAAAGTTCAGGTTCTCATGATAGAAGGAATCCACATCAAGGCTTATGAAGAACATTTACCAATAAAATATCTTCGATTAAAAGCCAATCAGAAGCATAAGGGGACCCTCTACCGAAACATTAAAGAGAAGACATTGAATAATAAACTCCTAACGACGACAGCAGAAGAGCCAAGAATTCAAGACTAGACTGTGGGATGGTCAGCTGATACAAGCTCAATCATAGACCAACTTACAGCATAAAATGACAACAAAACCAATAGAAAATAAGTTATGGTGGTGCTCCAGTATGGCCACAGTCCTACAACTGAAATCATTAAAGAATACTAAAAGAATTGTTATTATTATTCTTGTTTAAAACGACTTCAGTGAGGATGTCTGAAAATGTCAGCTGTTGATAAGCAATGGACTAAAGCTGCAACCACCATTCAGGTTTCTATTTTCTAAGTTATCTATTTAGAAGTACCAAAGCCTCTAACAACAACAGGTACAACACTCACTTTCTTCAATGACTCCAACTCTTTTTTATCTCCCACTTCCACTCATCACATCTGACCTGCTTCTCCTCATCCCACCACATGCAATATCCCTCATTAAACAGGTTTTTCTCCCTCTTTCTTCACAACCACCATATCTGGCTTCTGATGTTCAATCTCTTGTTCACATTGGATCATTACATCCCACAACTGCTACTCTCAATTACTCCTTCTGCGCTTTGCCCATTCCACATCTTTGCTCTATCCAATCCACACTTGCCACACACCTCCCAATAAATCATTCTTGCAACACTGTCGTATTTCCTTCTGCATTGTCATTGCTTGGTTTTATACAACCCATTCCGAGTCCTGACTCAAACACCTCAAATAACAGCAAACTGAATATTTTACTGTTATTTATGATTAGCAATGATATGTTTTAGACAAAGGAGGCCAAATACTGAAGGTTTTGTTAAAATTTGTTTTTATATTTGAAGTTTTGGAAAGAGTTTAAGATATTCAGATACTTTTAGGTTGACAGTTTTTTTTTGTTTTTTTTTTACCTTAGGATCTGGGCTGAACCCACAAGGACAATTTTTTGTAGTTCTGATACTTTGGGGTTTCCTGGTATTTAGTGTTTAATAGTGCCATATAGAATGATCCCTGAAGCTCTGATGATTACAAGTACAGTTTTTGTTCTCAGGTGCTCTATTTTTGTGACCCCTATATCAAGGCTCTTCTATTTACTTAACTTTTCAAATGTTTTTCACGGTAATGTTGCAGTTTCTGGGTTTGACACATCTATGAGCAAACATCTTTATCCAACAAGATTTTCCACCACAACATCTGGTCTATTGACCTGAATACCTCGATTAGTTTAAATACTGAATTCCCAAACAACGGTGATGTCTTTATTTTCTTCTACTTTGGCAGAGTTATGCTCCTTCCTCTTCTTCTCATATGGAAGACCAATCTGACAACCTATGATCCAGTGCAAATACGGACCAAGTTTATCATGGCAAACAGTACACACATTTGATAAAACCAAAGCTCATCAAGAGATGACGGGGTGGTGGTGGTGGGGGAGGGGACCAATTCCTTCCTTGGTTCTGTCACAAAAGTGTCAGCTAGCATCAAAGCCATTTTAAAGAATATTGGCTTGGTAGTTTGTAGGAGGCAGACACTGATGCTGAGCTGCTGAAATGAAGCTCTCTGTTTAAGTTCAGACTCAGTCAACCAATGACAGGTATCACCACCAGGCATTTGTGCAGCATTTGCTATGCAATGCTTTACTTTCCCATCTCTTATGCAGGGCTGTAATTCCATTTGATTTGGTTTGTCTACCCTGCATACAGACCCAGGGTAAAATAACGGTAGAGTAGAAAACATGGAGTAGAAACCCTTGCTCATTTAGCCATAAATAAGTACAATGGAAAACAGTAGTCCAATAGGTACCATGGAGAAGAAACATCAGTTCATCTAGCCATAAGTACATACACATATACCATTACCATGTATAATTGTATAGACATACATTCACTATATATATATATATATATATGCATACATGGTGGACATATATATATATTTATATACACATATGGTGGACATGTAGCCCAGTAGGTTTTATGCCTTTTTTTTCTATCCATCTGTACAAATGATCACAATGGAATTTTGGAATTTCGGAAATGGTAAATGTGTGGAGCTATTGTCTCAGAGAAAGCATACATAAATCTAGCCAACGGTGTACTACTAGCCTTTGTGATTATTCCAAAAGGGCTTGGATACAGAAGTGGATGCACCTGTATGAATATATCCCTTACAAAGTGCAGTAATGGAGCACTTATACACTACATTTCCTAAAGGCATTGGTTGTTGATTGGACACAGTGATTTATTTCAAAAATTACTCAAACTAAAGTTAGTACAACTATTTTGTAGGCATATCAGGTCCTACTAGATTATCATTAGTGGTTCTATTAGAATCAAGTGAGTCAACCTGTTGATCAGTTGCATTATTTATGGTATTGTGGTTCTTTGAAGATTTCAATGTGATGTCAATACAAGGGTAGTGGATGGTTACAGTATTATTAATTATACAATTTAACATTTCACAGTTAAATATTGCTATGCATTTGGCAATATTTTGTGTGGTGGAGTAAGTCAGTTTAACTGTGTAGCCATTGAAATGTTTATGACATGGGCTGGATGCATGGAAGTGTCTATGTAAAGCTTGGGAAAATTTACCAGCCACATTTGAAGTACCGTTAAAACTGAATGTGGGGTTAAACCACAAAATATGCTTACATAATTGAATTTTATTTCTAAAATTGTTACTATTAGCAGTAGTGTGACCTGGTTAGTATTCAAACAACCTGGTTTACTATGGTAATAGCTATTATTTTTAGTCATATTATCCCTTTGGCAAGCTGACAGAATGGTTAGCATGCCAAATAAAAATGCTTAGCAGCATTTCAGCTGTCTTTAAGTTCTGAGTTCAAATTCTGCTAAGGTTGACTTTGCCATACATCCTTTCAGAGTTAATGAAATAAAAGTACAAATTGAAGACTGGGAGTCAATGTAATTGACAAGTTCCTCCTAAATTTCAGGAGGAAATCATGCTTAGAATAGAAATAATTATTTTTATTAGAAATAGTCTTGCTGTTATTATTTGAATTGTCAATTCAGTTCAGTTCTATATTTAAGAGATGAAAAATCATGTGCATTATTTACATTTGACAGATATTTGTCCTCATCTTGTTTGTTGTTGACACAGCATTTCAGCTGATATTCCCTCCAGCCTTCATCAGGTGTCTTGGGGAAATTTTGGGATTCTCATTCTTAAGGTATTTTCTGATGTTGTTGTTGTTATTATTATTACTGTTATTCAGGCCATTGCCTGGAATCGAACTTGGAATCTTGGGGTTAGTAGCCCATGCTCTTAACCACTACGCTATATGCCCACGAGCATATAGCGTAGTGGTTAAGAGCACGGGCTACTAACCTCAAGATTCCAAGTTCAATTCCAAGCAGTGACCTGAATAATAATAAGAAGAGGAGTAATGATAAGAAGAAGCACATTGAAAAATACCTTAGGAATGAGAACCCAGGTTCAAAATTTCTCCAAGACACCTGATGAAGGCTGCAGGTTATATCAGCCGAAATGTTGTGTTAACAACAAACAAGAAGAGGACAAATATCCATCAAATGTAAACAATGTCAATTCAGTTATCTTTTATTTCTTTTATATTGTCAGTATTCATTTGATGGGTGGTATTTGAAACCTTATTCCTATTCTTCCTGCCATTCTTTATTCCTTCTTAATGCTGGGGTTTCTCTTACAAACATTATTAACATTATTATAATCCCCAAACTGTAATAATCCTCATTACTGTTGTGACTGTACTCAGTCCTTTATAATATTTACCACACGAGACTCTAATCCTATCGTTACTCTCTTTGCTTATTCTTCCACTTGCACTGCAGTTTTGTTTACTTTCATATATGTTTTATTAGCATTTTCCTGCATTGTCATTTTTGTCATAAGGACTAGAATTAGTATAAATTTAAGTAGGAAGTCCAGTATAGAATCCCACACAGTAACAAGTGATAGGAATATCACTGCTGTTCGGAAGGTAAGTTAATTTTTCTTTACAACTAGCCCTAGGTTAGTAATAGCTGGTATTTTGGTTGACAATGTCAATGTTAGCTGAAAGCATGGAAAGATGGGGCGGGGAAAACTATTATTATACAACGTATCATAGGTCTGGGGTGATTCAAAAGGTGATTAGCATAAGTCAGATACTCATTCAGTCAGTTTATGGAAGAGCCTGAAAAGACTTGTGTTTAGTTTGAGAGTAACATCTAGAAAGTTAGCTATATTTTAGTTTACATTAAAGGTAACTGACAAACCTACAATTTAAAAGTGTTGTATAAATCACTTATTAATTCTTTCAGAGTTAGCATTATTATAATTTCAGATGATGAATACAGTATCATCTTTGTATGGACTGATTCACACACACACACACACACACACACACACACACATACACACAAATGCATGCACATTCATGAGGGTGATCTATGATTTACAAATTCCTGTCTCATCATCATCATCATCAGCATCATCATCATCATCATTATGACTATTGTTCAGGTGTGAATGTGACAAATGTTTTTTTTTCTTTTCTTACAACTTACTTACAAAAGAGGAACAGTGACCTTTAAATTTATTGGTCTCCTGCCACCAACATGTGGGGTTGCAAGGGGTTGATTTTTCCATGAATATGGGGTGGAGATGGTAACCTTCCACAGACAAAAGATGTTGAGGGGGTGGAATGTGTGTAGTAGAGAGAGAAGATTATAGCAGAGTTTGATTTGAGGGAGTGTTGGCTGCTATTCCTAGTAGGCCACAGCTATTATTTCTAGCAAATTAAGTGACTGTTGAGAGGAGTCCTAACTACTTGAAAGGAGCAGTAGTGGTAGTAGAAGTGAAGGAGGGAGAGGGGGAGACACGTTACCTGTGGATCTTTATCACTTCACCTTGAATGATATTTTGTATCCAGGTTATGTGGCACACTGTCACACACTCTGACAACACTTTGCTGTGTACAAGAGAAACCCCTTTAACAAAGCCATAATGTAGTCACCTGGCCTGCTAGGAATAGCAGCAAAATGCCTTCACATCACATCAGCCATCCTAAGGAAAGGAGGACACATTGTCTTATGCAGTGCTAGATATAGAAACAGATGGAAGGGTGAAGATGGGAACGTGTTTGGTCAGAGGGTGAGTTGAGGCTAAACAACATCAGAACAGTGAATTATGGTACACTACAAACTATCATAGAATACACCAGGGTCATTTGGTATACCACAACGTAACGCAAAACACCACAATGTGTTACACCACATCAGTGTGTTACAACACACTATGGAGTATCACAACATGCCAAAATGTCTAACAACACACTATGCTGTATCACAACATGCCGTAATGTGCCGCAACACTCCACAACACATTATGTTACATCCTGCCATCTTAGTTGCGTCTCATTATTTCTTCACAGGCAACTGAGTGCCATGGCAGAGCCAAGTATGTCATGACATATCAAAGCATGTTTCGTGACACATCGCAGGATTTCTGAGAAAACCACAGCATGCCATGGCACGCTCCAAGCCCCATGGCACACTACAAATTCTTGATAAATAGAAACTGTGAATGCTATATCCCCCCACTCTCTCCATTACCAATGTTGCCTCTCTCTCTCCCCATATACCACCACCACCACCACTACTACTACTACCACGACTACTACTGCTGCTACTGCGACCACTGTTATACTACTTGTGCAGTAGTGCAGCAGTGTTGTGTACATGTGCATACACTGCAGTCCCTACCATCTCTGACCTATCAACTACCTTCTGCCATTAATCAGTCTTTGGAGAAGGAATAAAAAGAATTACTTTGCTAAAATTAGAATCAAAGTCAATACTTTCCCAAAATTCCACCAATAACAATAATAATAATAAGAAGAAGACTCCTTTCTTATTTTGATAGGAGTAAGTTGATTGCATTGACCCCATTATGCAACTGGTACTTATTTTATTGACCCCGAAAAGATGAAAAGCAACATCAACCTGCCACCCTCAGTAGAGTTTGAACTCAGAACATAAAGGCAAATGAAATGCCACTAAATATTTTGTTCAGCATGCTAACAATTCTGCCAGCTCAGCCTTTATGTAATAATAATAATAATGAATGATAATGATGATGATGAGAAAGTGTATGTGAGAGGTGTAGGGGAAATAGCAATGTACGAGGACCTCGCCATTGGGTTGGAGAGGCTGTGGAGCGTGCAGCAGGCTTGTTGTGTCGTTGTTGTTTAAAGGTGCATTGGAAACTGTAATGATGAAAACAATAGCAATGGTAGCCTCATGCTTGATGATGATGATGATGGAGAGCAACAGAGACTGTGTGAAATGGTAGTGATTTTGATACGATGAGAGAAGCTGAAACGAAAACATAGATAAACAATGTCCCAACAGCAGAGAGAGAGAGAGAGAGAGAGAGAGAGCCCTGTTGGCCCAACTGGGGAAACCCATGGAGAGAATAGGCATTAAATATCAACAATTACAGCTAAAAAAAGGAAAAAAGAAAAAAGCAAATGACACAGAGTATTTATTCACTTGAAATGGTGTTGTTGCTGCTGTTGTGAGAAATATACGAAGAGGTGTTTGTTGTTATTTACTGCGAACCTGCCATCTTTAACTACTACAGCCTCTTCCACTATCATTATTTGGCAGTTAATCTAGCTAGTGAGATGATTGGTTGATATAAATTATAGAATTATCACTATCTTGTGGCTTTGTTCGGCTTTCTTCACATCTACTCAAATGTTCTGTATGCCTTGTGCGTGTGTAGGTGTATAGATGTATGTGTATAGGTGTATGTGTATAGATGTATGTGTAGATATGTGCCTGGCTGTGTGGAAATGTATGTTTAGATGTTTCTAAATATTGTAGATGGGTCCGTGTGTAAGACAGACAGACAGACGTATGGGTATTTACACAGTACAATGTAGTTCATGTGAGTGATATGTTAATCAGATTGCACAACAACTCAACAGGTAGTGGGTGCTATGACTTTATTTCTCTGAGAAGTG
>NC_043010.1:57953139-57960639 GCF_006345805.1 Octopus sinensis | reverse complement strand
TGCACCTCTTTAATGGATGATGGTGATTACACAGCATTAATTGTACCATCTCACCAATGTACTATGAATGTAAAAATGGGTCGAAACAATTGTAGTGGTTTTCAATAATGAATGTTGTTCTCTCTATTTTCTGTAATTTATCTATTTATATAAACTCTACAGATACTGTGAAATCCCTGATGCATGTCCAGTAGCTGGAGCATTTCCATGGTATGATGATATCTGGTAGCCAATAACTGTGGATGAGCTTTGTATAGTATTCTACAAGGGTTTTACCCAAATATTACTTGTATATGTGTATATATATATATATAAATAAAGAAACATCTAGACAAACTAACACATACACAACACACGGCACACAATGAACCATGCAAACTGACAGACATTACTCTGCTCACTCACACTCCTATCAAACCCTATTTAGTTTACTCTTTACTCTTTATTCTCTACTTCTGGTCAGTCAGCGGCTAAACTTGTAAACCAATATTTTTGGAGTTTGATGATAACTGCTTCTTCTCACCAAGATTGTCATTTTTTAATTACATTCCTGTAAATGTGTATGTGTGCATATAAGTTTCAAATTTTGGCACAAGGCCAGCAATTTCAAAGGGGACAAGGTGTAAGTTAATTACATCAACCCCAATACTCAACTGGTACTTATTTGATCAACCCCAGATGGATGAAAGGCAAAGTCAACCTTGGTGGAATTTGAACTCAGAACGTACAGGTGAACGAAATGCTGCTCTGCATTTTACCTGATGTGCTAACGATTGTACCTGATCACCACCTTACAGATAAATATATATTAATGTAAATCTGCATTTGGGTAAGTATATTGATGTATATTATATATATGTGATGTTGCACATTGCATTAACAGGTATGAAACTGTCTTATATTTGTTTACCACCATCACACACACACAGATGCGCACACCTGTGTACACATATGCACATACACTCACACACAAAGTATAAAGTATGTTCATGGTGTTGTGATGGCTTGTATGATGTGAAATGATGTGTGAAATATTGAAACATTAATTGTAGATAAATATCTACTTTTTATGCTCAAAAAAGTGATATGAGAATCACAGCATGAACCTTTGTTTTTACTTTGCCAACTTTTGTAACATTCTTTCTATTTTTGTTTTTCTGTCGTTCCAGAAGACCTTCCTTCATTGACCAATTTTTTAGTGATGAAGAGAATAAAAAGACAAGATGTCCTTCACACAGCGGCAATACTTTCCTTGGTTCTTCACTGCTGCCTCTGTGTAGATCTTACCTACCATGTGGAAGAAGGGAAGGGACCTGGAGCGTATGTGGGAGACATCGCTACAGACTTACACTTGATGGACAAAATACCATTCCAAGATCACAATCTTATAACGTTCAGCCAGTTGGAACAAAGACTGTCAGACAGTTTCCGCTTGTTCAATGTGACCAAGAAAGGTAAACTGCACACAGCACAATCGTTAGATGCTGAGTCCCTGTGTTCATATAAAATGGAATGTTCCAAAATAGTCAAAGTGGCAGTTCGAAAAGCTGAAACTTTTATGAAAGTACTGAAGATTAAAGTTGTTATACAAGATGTTAATGATAACCGACCAGAATTTCCTGAAAAGTTTGCCAACATCCAGTTCTCTGAAGGGGACAAGGAAGGAATGTTGAAAGCTATTCCAAATGCTATAGATAGGGATGTTGGGGTTCGTAACTCCAAGATTACATACCAATTAGAAACCAAAGACAAGGCACCATTTATGTTGTCGGTAAAGAAAAGAATAACAGGAAGTTCCAAACTTGGTATTGTCCTCACCAAAAGTCTTGATCGGGAAACAAAAGACTCATACAATCTACAAGTAATTGCCAAAGATGGCGGTTACCCTCCAAATCAGGGCTTGCTAAATATCCATGTCTCTATTGTTGATGATAACGACAACTTCCCAATATTCAGTAAAGATATTTACAATGTTTCCATAAGAAATGCACTTCAAAGGGATAAACCCATTATCACATTGTCTGCCAAAGATTTAGATTCCGGAGAGAATGGTCGTGTCACATACCATTTCAGCTCCGAAACATCAGCTTATACTAAATCCCATTTCTGGTTAAATAATGTCACTGGCGAGATTTTCATTGCAAAGAATTTATCATCAGAACGAAAGAAAAATTACAAACTGTTGATCGAAGCCAGAGATGGCAGCAGTTCCCCTCTCAGTTCCACAGCCATTGTTCTGGTCAATGTGATCAATCAACATAATAACCCACCTGTAATTGATGTGAATTTTGTCACTGAGCTGAGAGAGAACACTGCTACCATTTCTGAAGGGATCAAAGTCGGCAGTTTCATAGCGTATGTCAGTGTTATTGACAATGATGTTGGACAGAATGGTGAGGTGGAATGTAGCCTACACCACGATAAGTTCCTTCTTTTAGATTTAGGATCAAAAGAATATAAAATTACGTTAAAGAAACCTGTGGACAGAGAGAAACAAGATAGGTATGACATAACAATTTCTTGCGAAGACAAAGGATCCCCTCCTTTACAGACTCAGAGACAGTTCTCCATTGAAGTTATGGATGTCAACGATGTACAGCCACAATTTACAAAAGAATCGTTTAAATTTCTGACTTATGAAAATGGGAAAACAAACTTCCCCATTGGTTTTATAAATGCTACTGACCCCGATTTGGGAGCTGGAGGTCAACTGACTTTTTCTCTGTTGAGTACCAGCAAACATGTGATACCATTCCAGATAACTGATTATGGTTTTATCTCAACCACTATACCACTGGATAGAGAACAACAAAATGTTTATAAGTTCCAAGTATTTGTCAAAGACAACGGGAATCCTTCATTAAATAACACAGCCAATGTGATTGTAGAAGTTTTAGATGAGAATGATAATGCCCCTTATTTTACCTTCCCTAGTATGGACCCATTTAGATTTGATGTTAGCTATCATCCCCAAAGTAAAAAAGAGATCACTGTATTAAGGGCTTCAGACCGGGATAGTCATTTAAATGCTTTCTTGCGATACGAAATCATTGGTGGCAATAACAAACAGTTATTTTCAATAAACCCTTATTCGGGAGTTCTGTCTTATGCACGGACAGTTTACCAAAATGATGCTGGCACGTACAGACTTGAGTTTCTTGTGAAAGACAGTGGCACACCAGCTCTGACAGCCACCACCACCATCATTCTAACACTGAGTGTCAGTAATAAGACTTCGGTGTCGAATAACTTCCAGCCCTCCTCTGACAACATGATCAATCTTACATGGTTCATAATCATTGTAGCCATTGCTGTAATCCTCTCCGTCATCCTTGTAGTTTCCATCACACTCTGTTTTGTCCGCTGTAACAATGACAGACACGGCTCTCCAAGGGCTGGTGTCAGTACAGCAATCCCATCGGACAGGGAGAAAAGTCATTACATAACTCAGACGAAGAAACCTGTCCCCACATCAGGTCATTCGGCTGAGGTGAGTCGACGAAATACTCAGGTGATCGAATCGAAAGCCGAGTTCTACCCACAATATGAGTCACAGAGTGAGTGGATAACATCGACCACAGAACGGAGACCTCCTTCTGTCTTGTTGGTAAGTCTCTCTCTCCTCTCTCTCTCTCTTTTCTCTCCTCTTCCTTTTTAATTTCACTCTCTACACTTCACACTGTAGTTCCACTCTTAGCTACAGACATACATGCGCACACACACACACACACACACACACGTCGAGATACTTTCCAATCCTCAATGAGGGTTTGTCTCTGGAAAGTATGGCCAATGTAAGATCCAACAACAAATATATCTTCACAGGAAAAACTCTGACTCTATTACATTTACTGTCCTCTACACCAGGTAAACTTAGCCACCAGATTACATAAAATGTTCACCACATCTGGTACACCAGTCACCACATCTGGTACACCAGCCATCACATCTGTTACCTCTCCATCACAGCCTGTCAATTACCCATCCAACAGGGTTTAGACCCAATGTTTCATCTTTAAACTTTAATCACCATCATCATCATCAATTTCATTGTTTCAACACAAATCTGTTAGTGATGACATGCTTTATAACTTGTATCATTATTGGTTTCACTTTTTGGCACAAGGCCAGCAATTTCAGGAAATGGTGTGGGGTAGTCAGTTTTATCATCCTCACTGCTCAACTGGTATTTTTTTTTTATTATTGATCCTGACAGGATGAAAGACAAAGTCGACCCCAGTAGAATTTGAACTCAGAAACTAAAGACAAAATGCTGCGCATTTTACCTGACGTGGTGAAAATTCTTATGGCTCTGTGCCTTAACCGATTTCAATATTAACACATTGGTCTTCAAGTCTAAGTTATTGTCACACCTGAAGATCCTGTATTGTCTTATTTGTGAGGTACAACATCCTGAGGTCTAACTACTCCATCCTTTCTTGTGTAGTTCAGTCTCTTTCATTGCCATATACACAACCTCTGGATCAATTCATGGCTCAACACTCATCACCATTCATCCTGTCCATGTCTGCATCTTCAAGGACATCTCTCTCACTGCTGATGGCTTTAAAATTTCATCATTCTCTCAGTTTATTTCTACAAAAGCAGTCACATTTCTCACCACCATGTTGCTTAATATTACACATACAACAAATTACACTGCATGTCTCTCCATGTACTACAGATCTTCCACATGCCACCCTCCAGGTTTCTCCACCATGTAGCATTCCATACCTCACTAGCATGATTTTCATACAAAAATCCTTTGTTGCAAACAGATGGCAAACCCCTAAACTTCTCCTCAACTTCTTTAATCACTAAATACATCAATGTCTTAATTACATCTCCCACTAAACAGGAACCAGATTCCGAAGAACGTTCTTTTATAGGTCTACCCTTGTCTCAGCATTTACCATTTCTCTCTACGGAGCATATACACATATCATGTGACCACATGACCAACCAGACTGTCAGATGATGTTACATATCGCTGGTTACAATACGCTTTTTGCATTGCTTCAGCCTTCAAATGACGTGACCCTGCTGACTATGTGAGCAGGCCAACATTCCTTACTGACAGAAAGGGGATGGGAGCAATGAGAAATGAACGCTGCCCAGTCAGGGAATCAAACCCACAGTCTGGTGCTTATGAATGCCACTAGGCCACAAAAGCACACACATACACGCACATATATACACACACATATCTACTGTCAATCAACCACTGTGCCCCACTCTACTGGTTCTGCATCACTGACTAGACAATATTCATGTTTTACCTTATCCATTCCTGTACGTTATAGAAAAGGCACGTCCTATGTAAATGACCCCCTGCGATATTTAGGGGGGTTCACTAATGACTGCTGCATCAGAAGTTGTTGAAATAGATAACATAGCAATAGAATTTTCATGTAAACTTTTTTTTAAAGACACGTGGAAACCTTTTGCAGTTTTATGCAATATGTTTGTGGTCAGTGAAAGCAGGTGACTAACAGGACTGGTTTCAGTTCCATGTTGAGGTAACACAGTCACCCTTGTATGATATAGAATAACATTGAGACAAGAAGACACTGTGAATACAAGAGTAATTTAGTAACCAAATTAGCTACAAAATGTGCATATTGAGTACGCATACATTCCTTTATGTACATATGATGGGGATAGGATAAGGGGAACTTGTCTCTTGTGTTAGTTTGCAGCTTCTGTCTTTCTGGTCTGTGCGGCTGAAGAGGAGATAACCACTCCAAACGCATGTACCCCCCCCCCCCCCAATCTGGATATGGACACTGTGAGAAATTGTCACCATCACAAAATACAATGGTTTGAATATGCTTCAAGCATATCTGAACTGGTAACAAATTTGTATTTATACATACATACACACATACATACATACACACATACATACATACATTCATATATTTGTATGAATGTGTGATATATCACAACGTACGGTTTGTAAAGTATATTAAATATATGTTGTATGTGGTACAAGCATTTTCTGGTACAGAACACAATATACAAGACTGAATGGATCCTATTCTGTGTTGTGCTTCTGTCCGAGAGGAAACTCAAAGTTGACTGCTACTTTTAATATGAACACATGAACACACATATGAGTGAGTGTGTGTGTGTGTATATATATATAACCCCACTCGCTTCAAAATATCTAAAGAATACGCACAGATCATGAATGGCTAAAAGTTAAGTGAATCGTCCAACCTCGCTACGACTACCTTCTTTCTTGCACTTATTCTTATTCTTTCTCTATTCTTCAATTTCCATCTCATTGTATTGTCCCTCATTCTTTCAGTATTCCCTCATTACCCTGTCTAGCTCAAACATTTTTTTTTTTCGTTTAGACTTGTCTACAGGTTCATAGCCACTCTGATTTTTCAATTTTTCGTTTAGTGTTGTCTCCCGATTCATACAAACCCATTTGCTAGCTCATACGATTAACAGAACCTCTTTACTCAGACACGGTGCACCGGCCCTCCCACCCCCACCACGCATGCCGGAAGTTCCTATTCTCTGCCATTCCGGGGTTGCTTCCCATGAAGACTGTAAATGTTCTCACCATCCCTACCCCTAGTCTCGACCTATGTAAGGTAATGTTCATACAGTGCAAAATATGAAAGGCTAGCGTTATGCAGGTTGTACTGAAGGCTACTTTACTACTTCATTTCTTGCACATGAATTCTGCCAAATGCGAGCTTTCTTTTCAGGTACACGAAGCTACTGTCCACCGTCCCAGGGTCTCTAGAGCCCATGCCTCCCACACCCTCAGGGTTGGCACCCTCAACGTTGGCACTCTGAAAGGTAGGTCTGGTGAGATAGTCGAGATGCTTGAACGGAGATGTGTGGATATATGTTGCATGCAAGAAATAAGGTGGAGAGGAGGATCAGCTAGGTTCCTCACAGGCAAGGAACGCAGGTACAAGATTTTCTGGGCAGGGAACACTGACGGGGTTGGTGGCGTGGGTATACTTATCGCTGAGAAATGGGTAGATAAAGTAATTGAGGTAATCAGAGTATGTGACAGAATACTTAAGATTAGATTAGTGCTTCATCATAGTTTAGCAACCATTATATCAGCCTATGCTCCTCAGTCGGGGCTACCCGATGGACAGAAAGACCGATTCTATGACACTCTACTGCAGACTACCTCGTTGACGAACGACAGAGACCTTATCTTTGTGGCTGGTGACTTCAATGGTCACGTTGGACGACATGCTGGGGGCTTCCATGGCGTACATGGAGGCTATGGCTATGGCTCCCGCAACGAGGAGGGAACCAGGCTGCTGGAGTTCTGCGATGCAAATAATCTTATGATTTGCAACACTAACTTCAGGAAACCTACCAGCCACCTAGTCACTTACCAATCGGGCCAACATACCAGCCAAATTGACTACATCCTTACAAGGCAAAGGGAGAGATGGCTGCTTATAAATGCCAAAACCTTCCCAGGTGAAGAATGTACCCCACAACATAGACTGGTAG
>NC_043010.1:57940639-57948139 GCF_006345805.1 Octopus sinensis | reverse complement strand
CATATATATAATATATATATATACATATAAATACATATATATATATACATATAAACACATATATATATATATATATATATATATATAAATACATATGCATATATATATATATATAATACATATGCATATATATATATATATATAAATACATATGCATATATATATATATAAATACATATGCATATATATATACGTATATATATATATATATATATATATATACACACACACATGTTGAAAGCTTCGTTGGTTCTAGGGTTATGTGTGGAGATATACACATAGACATATATATATACATACACACATATATATAAACACACAAACATATACATATACACATATAAATACACACACACACACACACACATATATATATATACACACACATGTTGAATGCTTCATTGGTTGTAGGTTTACGTGTGGAGATGTACTCGAGTGATTTTAAGTCTGGTTTAGTATTTCGGTTGACTTCCCTTAATGTTCGTCTATCCATTTCCTTGGCTCGTTTAATGCCATCATTTATTAATGATTTTGATCAGTATTGATCTGAGTTCAACAAGTCTTCATTCACGAGTATAGGTGTCCGAAAGCATGGAACAGATTCTTTTTGCTAGATTATAAGGTATATTAATTTTTATGTGTTTGGGGTGGCATGAGTTGAATAATAGGTATTGTTTAGAATCTGTGGGTTCAAAGAAGAAGTCTGTTTCGATGTGGTTATTGACTATTTTAATTAGGAGATCAAGAAAAGGGAGTTGTTTACTGCTGTGCTCCATTGTGAATTGTATGTTGCCATTAATATTGTTAAGCATTATTTTGAAATCGAAGAGTTTGTCCATGCTGTCTTTCCAAAGTATAAAGCAATTGTCCAAATACCTCTTCCAGTCCCCCTTTAAATAGCAATGAAATGAGGTGCCATATTTTTGTCGTGATAATTGGTATATTTTAAGTTCTAGGGAACCCATTACAAGGTTCGCAATCACTGGAGCAGCTCAGGTTCCCTTTGCAATCCCACATTTTTGTCGATAGTAAACTGTATCGAACATGAATAGTTGTTCAGTTGGATGAATTTGAGTGCTTCGATTATGAATCTGTGGTTGATGCGTCCTGGGATCTCTTCTGGGTATTTTTTTGGCCAGAAGGTGATTGCTTCTATACCATAATCTTGTGGGATATTGGTGTACAAATTCACCACATCGAATGATACTAACAGGGTTCCTTCTTTTATTGTCTTCGGGAGGTGGTTGAGCATATCTAAGTCATCCCTGATGAAGCTTTTCACATATTTTAGAAACGGTTTGAGTAAGATGTCAAGGAAGTTGCTCAAACAGTGGGTTTCATAAGCAGGGACAGCAATGATGGGTCTCAGTTTGAGGTCAGTAGTGGGGGGAGGGAATTAATGCATAGGCTTGGAGAATCTTTGCAAGCTTTCCAAATATGTAGATTTTTGTGTATTTCAGGTAATCTGTAGAATAGACTAAGTCTGTATTTAAAATTGGATAGTCAATTTCGTTTTTAGTGAGGCTCCTTCCATGTATTTGAAGTAAGGAGGATAAGTTTTTAAGTGTCTTCTTTGGGTTGTATTGTACTATCTTCTTATAGTAAATATTATTTTCCAGCATGGAGAGTATTAAATTTTTGTAGTACCCTGTGTCCATCACTACTGCCGCACTTCCTTTGTCAGCTTCTCTAATGGTAAAGTTTGTATCATTTTTTGACTGGATTACATTAAGGTTGGATTTAATTTGTTGTTTTTGTAGGGTATTAAAAGGAAAACTGGTAATGTGTTCACAAAAAGCATCAAGTGCTTTATTTCTGCCTTTTGTAGGACAGTATTCACTTTTGTTTGTTACTATTGAGTCGTCTTCGCTGGTGTAGTTGTGAAGTGCTTCTGTGAGGCGTAATTTTTGGCAGAAATCCATAGTGTTATCCTTAATTTCATTCGGTTTCGATCTGCGAGGGGTTGGACTAAACTTTAAACCTCTTGCTAGAATTTTAGCTTGTGTAATACTAAGGATTTTCTTTGATAAGTTGATTATTTTCGGTTATTCTTGTACATTTTGTTCCATTTCACATCTCTGTTTCTCTGATTTAGGTCTAAAAAATGGCTGTAGTTTGTGGATTGTTGTGCAAAGTCTGTATTGTGTTTGGTTTGCTGAGGAGAAAATGGGTGTAAAGTGAGTCTGTGGTAGTATGTTTGTGGTGGATTAACTGTGTAGCAGATTATGGTTGTACTGGGAGTTGTTATATTGTCTAGTTAGGTTGTGTTTAGTTGAATGATTGAAGTGTCCACGTTGAGGGTTAAGTCTCGGAGGTAAATTCTTCCATTGATTGTGAGATGATGGGGGTAGATTGGTAGGTATTGGTTCCCAAAAGTTTAGGTTAGTCTGGAGGTTTCGATGGAACCTTTGATTTGTATGTAGGATGCTACATTGATCTGCATTTCATCTCTCTCCCTCTAAAACCATCTTTATCTGACAGGTTGTGTCCTACTTCGGAAGCAGTCCTCATCTCTCTCCATGTCTTTTGGTTCTAATTTTTCTGGGGATGATTCTTCATATATTAGGGGGTGGGAGTGGGGGTAATATACTAACCCTATCAATTAATACTTGGGGTTCCTTAGTAAAGCTTAATCTGTAGCTAACATTGGGGACTCAGTGACTCACTGATGACCACTTTCTGTCTGAATCCCTGTAAAGGATCATTGGCACTCCTCTTACTAATCTCAGACTTTCTGAAGAAGTCTGTAGGGGTCAGTTTTCTACTTCTAATTTATTCAACAAGATTTAATGAAGGGACAGTACAAAACCTAATCCCTGCCTGTATGTGTATTTACACATTATACACTCACTGTACAATAACAATACATATGATACACAAAGGTTAGAACCATACACAACACAGCAGGTTGTGTTTCTATGCCATATTACAACACACCAATCATATTTCATTTTCTTTACATATTCTCCCTAAAATAATGTAACTCATAGATGTTATCCAATCATTTTGCTTGTAGTCTACCCCTGGGTTTTGCCCATTTAATCCTGGCACAGAGTCCTCAAGCATGCCTTTCATCATGTCCCCTCAAAAGCAATTGTCCCCATTTGATTGGCTGGATTCTCAAGTGAGACCAACCAAGCTCATGAATGTCATCCAATCATTAAGTTTGTTCTCTACCCCTGGGGGTCTCTTGCTGTTTGGTTTTGCCCATAATACTGGTTCAGAAATGCATTCCTGAGTAATTTTTGCATCAAAGCTGTGACCTTTCAATCCAGATAAGTGGTGGCTCTATCTGGAGTGGCTCTCTGATCTCCAAGCTATGCACTTTATTGATTACTGTTACTTCAACAACCCTTTGTTGGGTGGAAATCCCCATCTTGCTTCTATATGCAATCGTAGTCTTTCAGGCATTACCCAAGATTCATGACCAAAGGTAGGGGTAGGTACAAATACCGAATTGAAGAGAGCGAGTTTGATTTTTACATCTAAATCCCATCTTCTGATGACCGAATGTTGAACTGGCACCATTACTGCACTAATTCGTCCTCCTGTCTTCCATCATTCATGAAGATGATCCCAAGACACTTGAACTTCCCCACCTGCTTCAGTGGAACTCCACTCACATGTAAGAGTACATTAAGCAGGCTGCCTAGGGATCAATGGAGCGTTTCATCTCCAGATGAATGCCCAAGTATTTGTGTTCAGGTAAATTGTCAAAACCATTCTCTGTGAGTATTGGACACTCACTTCTCCTGCTCATAATCTTTATGGGACAGGATTTGACTTGTGCTGCCAGGTTGGAAGTAGAATCAAGACCAGCGGATGTGGGATCAGTCAGGGGACATGGCACTCTGTGGCTCATCGGAAGGGGATCTCCATCATGCACTCAATAGGGTTGCTGTTGAGTGCTGCTCAGCAGGAATGAAAAGGAAATGATGATGATGATGATTTCTAAAGAAACGTTTTAGTGGTGGGAGACAAGGCGTAACTAATCGAATCAACCCTGATCTCGGTTGTTATTTCATTGTAGGAAAGACGGAACCAACGTCAGAAGGCTTTAAAGGGACATAACTCTTAACTCTGAGAAAGACATTGTAGTGTTTCGGAAATAAAAACAATAATAATACTGAACGACAGTAAGAGTAGCAACAAGAATAATTATAATAATAATAATAATGCTTTCTTTAATATTTGCATGGGTTGACGGATTGCAGCTGATAATTTTGTCTGAGATTGCATAAAAAGACATGGAAACAAGAGAAATAGAGAGAAAGAAAACCTTTTAAAGGGCAGTGAAAGCAAGGGCTACTCATGGAACCCCAACACAACCCCCAGCAGTCACGCTGACCAGACTCCATCACATGCCAGGGGAGAAAAATAGACGTAGTTGATAGCTTCCGTTACCTAGGTGACCAAGTCAGTAGCGGGGGTGGATGCTCTGAGAGCATAACTGTTAGAATAAGAATAGCCTGGGCAAAGTTCCCGGAGCTCCTACATAGGGCCTCTCACTCAGAGTGAAAGGTAGGCTGTATGAACAGCCATGCTATATGGTAGTGAAACATGGGCTGTGAATGCTGCGGACGTGCTTAGGTTTGAAAGAAATGAAGATAGTATGCTCCACTGGATGTGTAATGTCAGTGTGCACACACGACAGAGTGTAAGTGCCCTGAGAGAAATGTTGGACATAAGAAGCATCAGATGTAGTGTGCAAGAGAGACAACTGCAATGGTATGGTCATGTGTTGTGTATAGATGAGGACAGCTGTGTGAAGAAATGTCACACCATAACAGTGGAGGGTACCTGTAGAAGAGGCAGACCCAGGAAGACATGGGATGAGTTGGTGAAGCATGACCTTCGAATGTTGGGCCTCATCGACGCAATGACTAGTGACTGAGACCTTTGGAGATATGATGTGCTTGGGAGGACCTGTTAAGTCAAGTGAAATCGTAGTTGTGGCCAATGCTAGTGCTGCCTGAGTGGCACCTGTGCCGGTTGCATGTAAAAAGCACCATTGAAATGTAGCCATGGGTGCCACCTAAGTGGAACCCATGCTGGTGGCACATAAAAAGCATTCCAGTGTAGTCGATGCCAGTACTGCCCGCTGGCTTCTGTGCCAGTGGCATGTAAAAAGAACCCACTACACTCTTAGAGTGGTTGGCATTAAGAAGGACATCCAGCTGTAGAAACCTTGCCAGATGAGATTGGTTTGCCAGTCCTCAGTCAAACTGTCTAACCCATGCCTGCATGGAAAGTGGACGTTAAATGATGACAGTCATAGGCGCAGGAGTGACTGTGTGGTAAGATGCTTGTGTCACAGCCCTATTGTTCCAGGTTCAGTCCCATTGTGTGGCACCTTGGGCAAGTGTCTTTTATTATTATAGCCCCAGGCCGACCAAAGTCCAACTTCTGTATCCAGATTATAAACTCATTTTTATACCAATAGCAACGAGAGCAATTGGTTTTGAGAGCAAATGCCTGAGTGTGAATCTGGATCAGCTTTGGTGTTCAGGGAAGGAAACCAACCAAAAGACTTTCCTCACCTTTAAAACATGACATTGTTTTCATTATCTCCATTCCAATGATGGAACTCTGCATCTTTGTAAGAAAACGCTCCAGCTTTACAGGAATATTTTGAATAATTAAAAATAGAAGAGAAGCTACATACGTACACTTACTCATGCATGCATATATATACGTTCATACATAGATTCATATAAACATACAAACATGAACTTATCCAATCTGTGTGTGTGCTGACCTAATGGATATATTCACACTAATTGATATGGGATCTTAAAAAGGATCATATAAATACGTTACATAGCTTTATATGTTTCCCATCAACATTGACAAATAAATTCACACGTTTTGAATTCTGCAAACAAACTCTGAGGCCTTCGTGGATTAGAGAAAGCAGAGCTACGTTGCAGAAATGGGAAATCTATAAAAATATGGAACACGTTTACTAATTTTTGGTTTTTCAAGTGTACTTGGCCTTTGATTAAGTACGCACATGCACATGGCTACCAATAGTGGCTGTGTGTCACACCCATGTATTGTGTCACACCCATGTATTGTGTCACACCCATGTATTGTGTCACACCCATGTATTGTGTCACACCCATGTATTGTGTCACACCCATGTATTGTGGCTCCATGTTGTGGCTGTGCCAATGTATTCATATTCCCATATTACAACACGACCCTGCAGTCCCACTCTGCAATGGCTATTCCTGATAATATTCAAATTTTTTTCTAGCTGGGTGATGACTAGGTTCCCAACGACCTCCCTATTCACAACAATGTCTTACAAAATATCTCAATACCATTTGATGAAGTTATTTTCGTACGATGCCATTCATGATATTTTCTGTTAGACAGTGACAAACACAATTCCATAGATTTATGGGAGAGAGAAGGCGGCGGAGAGCTGGCAGAACCGTTAGCACACCGGTTGTGATATGCTTAGCGGTATTTCGTGTGCCGCTACGTTCTGAGTTCAAATTCCGCAGAGGTCGACTTTGCCTTTCATCTTTTCAGGGTTGATACATTAAGTACCAGTTGCATACTGCAGTCAATCTAATCGACTAGCCCCACCTGCTCCAAAATTTCGGGCTTTGTGCCTAGAGTAGAATAGTGGGAGAGAGTAGGGAGAGCCCCCATCACCAGTGTATTTTCTAAAGAAGATTTTAATCCCACTTCGTTCAAACATAAAACGTAGCGAGTTGTACCTCATTAAATTCCTGATTATTTGACACACGTTAAAAACAATATTTCTCTCTAATTAATAATGGTCTGCATTGGCCAAGAAACATTTAACACAATAGCTTTGTACTGTGAAAAGATGAGAGCCCTTATCTTTCATATGGGGTCGACTCATCTCCCCGAAAAAGCCGTTCATGGAATAGAATGTGGTACTGACAGAAAAGAACGCATAGGACACGATTTTGGGGAGAAGTTTATAGAAATCTTAAAATAACTAAGACATGTTCCAGCATGGCCACAACAAGGATAATTTTAAAGAAGCGAACACCTTCCCATCCACGGTGGAAAGAGAAGTAAATTAAAATAGTGATGCCTTCCTGCTTCCGAAGGACTGATTACAAGAACCTGCAACCTTATCTTTCGCAATATATACTACACTACTTTATTATACAAAGGAAGGACATTTGTCGTGAATGTATTCTGATGGGATGTCACGGCTGGAATGTCCGGTTAGAACTAACTAGCAAATAAAAAGGAACCAGAGGCCAACATTTCGATGTTATTCGGTGGTTATCTCCCTTGCTTTCTGCTCCTAAAGGCTAATTTCTTTATTGCTATATAATCAACTCTAAATTGAAGAATTGCACATTTCATTCTGGATTGTCACGGCTGGAACCTCAGTAATTCTAATTCTCTGACAACATCAATATTTAATATCATGTGTAGCAATAATAGTGAGAAATTATTTCCGCAACAAATAACCTGGGTTTAATGATGAGTTATCTCCACCTGATA
>NC_043010.1:57918139-57935639 GCF_006345805.1 Octopus sinensis | reverse complement strand
CCATCACAGAGGTCGGCTGTCCTGCTGATGTGAATGTCTCTTTAAAATCAAAAAGAAAGAAGATAACCATGGACAACTGCTTCGAAACCTCCAGATTCTAAATCCAGATTATTATAAATTCACATTTATGCCAATGATAATTGGATCACTTGGTTTTGTAAGCGAATGCCTAACTGAGTCTGGACACTCTTGGATTTTCAGAAAAAGGAATCAACCGATTCACACATTACAACTACAATCTGTAGAGGGAACAGTAAAACTGTGCACATCATGCCTCACATTTAGAAGGGGACATTGTTTTCACTCTCTAGATTTCCAAAGACGAAGCTTTCTTTGTTTGTTACAGACCAACTCCTTCTTCAGAGAAAGGAATCAAATGACCAAATACAGAGGTAATATGTGTGTGTGTGTGTGTGTGTGTGTGTGCAATAAAACTATAAATGATAAATTCCCTAAACAAGTGTAACCCTTAACGGAACTAGAATCTCAATGAGAGACAATCTTAAAACAATGAGAATACAAGACCTAAAAAGTTCCCAACAAAAAACATATACAAACACAACAAACGCTTAAATCCCAATTTCAGACATCAAAATGGTTTCCCCATATGTGTGATGTCATTCAATTCCGAGTCAAAAACAAAGCTGGTGCATGGGAATAGCAGGAGCCAAACATACAATGTTTGTCAGACGTAGAACACTGTGTTGCTGGAGACAAGGAACAGCATCACTGAAATCTCCACCAGATTCCTGCAACAGCAGCAACAAACAACACACAGAGAAAAAATTCAGATAAAATACTAAAATTTGTCAACTGATCCCATTACAGCTTTGCAGTCAGGTGTGGTTTTAATGACTTTATTGTTGATAGTGTCCCCCCATAATTGTGGTTTCCTTTTTTTATTTTATCAAAAAAGGAAGAAACAATTTTGTGATAAACCCAATATTTCATGTTGTAACTGAGCAAGGCCTAGACTCATTGCAATTGAGGATATCTGTTCTTCAGACAAAGAGTTGATCCTTACACAGACAATCAGACTGGTGAAGGGATGAGGAAAGTAGCAATTTGAGGGAAGAAAGATGGTAGTTGAGAAGGAAAAGGTCTGTTACTGTTGGGCTCCTGAATTCTTTGGTGATTCTGTCCATTAGTTTGCCTGCAATCATTGCACTTGAGCTGTACGTGCAGCTATTGTTTTTTTGCTCAGGAGTCCAGGCAAAGAGAAAAGTTAGACAGAGGGGCTCAGGTCTGACAGGGTTAAGTTGACACCTGTTTATAAAACACAAATACAAATTCTAGATCTCCAACATACTGTAAATTGTTACATAACCCAAATTATGAAACAGATTAAACAAAGTAAAGGATAGTAAAATAGAGGAAATGACTCCAAATGGACGTGGATATCTGAAGAACTGTAAGACTTGAAAAGCAACTAAATGTAGCAAATGGAAGTTATTAAAATAAATTAAGAAATACTTGAATCAATAACAATAGTAATTTCTTATCTTACCCAGAGTAGCATAGATGAAGGGGACATCATAAGGAGGGACAACAATTTGTGTGGGGATTAACAAAAAGGATGGAGAGAGATAGACAGGGAAAAGAAAGTGAAATGTGATAATATGAATGATGCAGGTCTCTTGATACAGGAGAGACTCCAGCTAGGGACACACAATAAACACCAGAGATACAGAGGCTTCCCTCTTGCTCTCTAATCTACAGGTACATGATGATGATGATGAAAGGAATAACCCTACTCCTGTTTCACAGCGTAACAAACATAACTAAGAACAGGGGAACCCCTCTTCTTCTCAGACCTGCAAATCGAAAATGAGATAAACTAAAAAAAAGACATTTTTGTATTTAATGCATCAAAAAAATATATTATAGAAAATATATGGAAATGAACATGACCACCTAACATAGCAAAAACAGATTTAAGGAATGGAAAAATAATTCCAACATACCAAATCTACTGGAAATATCTCCACATAAACACCTGAGCAGCCAATAGCTTCCTGGTTATTGTTTGAAAGATGAAAGAGTTTATTGTCATTTAGAAGCAGAGGCCCAGAAACTTCTAAGTGAAAATGATGTACTAAAGTTAAAGGCATGAATTGAGGAGGTCCTTGTCAAGGGCTGGCATCCAGCTTCATTGCCCACTGAACTCTGCTGCTGTGGCTTGCCATCACGGAAATAGGCATGGAGGCTGAAACTAGCTCAAGATGGCTTTGACTGAATAAGGGACCACAATTGGAAACCTTCCAAAGGTGAAGACTAACTCAGTCCTTGCTGCCCCACCCAGGTGAAGTGTACAAGCTAAGGGACAAGACCCCTGTGACCCCAAGATACCTGCTGATAATGATACAAAACCTCTGAGTAGCTCCTGCTGTTTGTGTGTGGGGCAAAGCATCTCTGGTGTTTACGTCACCGATGATGACAGACACAAAAACACAACCATCAATACTAACACCAAGTCAAACTAATCCCTACAAACGTTCACATGAGAACTGTGCCCTATGCATTCGTTTTGCAAGATTCTTGATGTGAAACAGACATTGTTATATTTGGGGATGGTCATATTTGGCTCATCTACTGGTTTTAGACACAAGGCTTTTTGCATAAGTCTACAGAGAAAAGAATGGAGAGCAGCGGATATATAGTGACTGGGGTGGCTCTGCGATAGCTACCCTGAGAAATTAGATATATTATTGATAAGGAGTGTATTAACTGGTGACCTTGAAGAAAGCCTAGACTTTCAGAGCTCAGGGTCAGTCCAAAGAATTCATTCCACTCAGCTATGGTACTCATGATTTCTTCTCCCACTGATATATGTACATGAATCTTTCTATGAATCTAGCTGGTAACATTTCCATGTATATGTCAAGTTAGACATAGCCTGGACCAATTTTGGCCCAAACCTATCTAAGTATATTAGTGTGTGTATTAATTGCTGAGAGGGATACTGTATTTCATTTTGTAACCATAGTATTACAGTTTCAAAATGAAATATGGTGTCCATACTAGCAATTAATATGTATGTACCAGTTGGCAGGTATGTGTTTGATGTGTAAATTGGTCTAACCATTACCTGTCTTTTCTATCTTTGATCACATTGTTTGCAGAGATGTATTCGTTATAGCAAACATTGTGACTCGCAGTGCTGGCTCTGAATTCCTTTGAAAAACAGTAAAGATAAACTTGAATATATATATATATATATATAGGCGCAGGAGTGGCTGTGTGGTAAGTAGCTTGTTTACCAGCCACATGGTTCCGAGTTCAGTCCCACTGTGTGGCACCTTGGGCAAGTGTCTTCTACTATAGCCTCGGGCCGACCAAAGCCTTGTGAGTGGATTTGGTAGACGGAAACTGAAAGAAGCCCGTCGTATATATGTATATGTATATATGCGTGTGTGTGTTTGTGTGTCTGTGTTTGTCCCCCTAGCATTGCTTGACAACCGATGCTGGTGTGTTTATGTCCCTGTTACTTAGCGGTTCGGCAAAAGAGACCGATAGAATAAGTACTGGGCTTACAAAAGAATAAGTCCCGGGGTCGAGTTGCTCAATTAAAGGCGGTGCTCCAGCATGGCCGCAGTCAAATGACTGAAACAAGTAAAAGAGTATATATATATATTCTTTTACTTGTTTCAGTCATTTGACTGCGGCCATGCTGGAGCACCGCCTTTAGTCGAGCAAAATGACCCCAAGACTTATTCTTTGTAAGCCTAGTATTTATTCTATTGGTCTCTTTTGCTGAACCACTAAGTTACAGGGATGTAAACACACACACACACATATATATATATGACGGGCTTCTTTCAGTTTCCGTCTACCAAATCTACTCAAGGCTTTGGTTGGCCCGAGGCTATAGTAAAAGCCACTTGCCCAAGGTGCCACGCAATGGGACTGAACCCGGAACCATGTGGTTGGTAAGCAAGTGACTTACCACACAGCCACTCCTATATATAATTTGGGTTGACCAAGGCCAAATCTTTCTTGAGTGAAAATAAGATGTACCGTATACACTCATGTAAAATCGAACCTTGTAGACTATTTTTTAAGGTCAAGTTTATGGGGTCAACTGTTACATAGCAACTAGTTTTGAGGGGCTGAAAGCCAAGCTAGAATCTCAAGTACCATATCAGCAGCAGAAATCCAACTGACCTCTAAGGGAATAAAATCAAAGGCACAATGAATTCCAGTAATGTTACCAATTTTGTGCATCAAAACATGTCCTAGGAAATAACAAAACCCCAAAACAAGACCATGTATGTCTCATGTAGAGTTACCAGTAAATGTCCAGAACATGGTGTAGAGTTCTTAATCTGGAGCAGCGATTCGTAAAGTGTGTTCTGCAAAACCCCAGTTCTCTGAAAGTTTTCAGGGGTTCCACATTTTTAAAAATAATGTCAAAGGATTCTGTGGTAAAAAAAAAAAAGTTTGGGAACCACTGATCTAGTGATTAATTGGATGTTTTGAGGCTTACCAAAGCCATGCCTCTGTACAAATTCAGGCAATGGTGTTTGCCAGTGTTCACCAAAAAGTGCTGTCTGTGAAACTCGTTTCTCACCATGTAAACAACAGGTGTATGACACATGTGCTTATTGTGCTTGAAGATGTATGCAGGTCTACAGCATATCCCATGCATGCATTTTAGTAATGGTCATGTAGCCCTCATCAACAGACATATGGTGCTTGCTATTAAATGGTGTTTTACTTTAAGCACTGAGCATTCCCCCTACAGAGCAGGCTACAGTAAGGTAGCCACACAATTTTGCAACAGTGTTATTTCTACGTACAGGATAATAGAGTGCTTTGACTGACAAATGTTGTCCTGTTGTTCGTGAAATACTAGGGTCGACTTTTATATGGGGTGTATGAGAAATTCCCAATTTCTTGACCAAAAATAGGGGGTTGACTTTTACATGTGATCAGCTATTACTCGCGTATATACAGTAAGTTTTAAATACAAATCAGTTCATTCAATCAGTGGTCTGGTTTCTGTTTCACTCCAGTATCTTCTGCCTCTCTTTGTGCAGATATATTATTTCCTGCTCGGAGTATTTCCTGTCTTCACTGGTGGAAAACCCTTCCAGGTGAATTTTTACATCTTCAAAGTACTGTCCATTCAATAAATTTTGAAGAGGCTGAAACAGGTGGAAATCTGAAGGCACAAGTCCAGACAAAATTTCTCAGCCAAGCCCCAGTAACATTTCTCACACCTGGAAAAGAAGTGTGCAGTCTGGAATTGTCATGATGAAGGACAATGACCTTAATATTAGTAAGTGTTACCCACCTACGGTGGATCAATTTGTCCAACTGGTCCATCCAAATTGATTATTCTGTTTGTGGTAAGGAGCTCCATAAAACACAATACCTTTCCAATCTCAATAGATTGAAAGCAATATCTTCTTCAAGTGAAGTCCCGCATTGGGAGTGTTTCTAGTGGTTCGCCATGCTTCACCCATGCACTTCATATTGATAGAGACAATTCATTTTTTTATCCCTTGTCACTCTTCTCTTCAAAAAAGGATCATTTTCTTCAAATTTCTACAACAAATCACTGATGGAGATCTATTGGGTGAAATTAATTTCATTCAATTGATATAGGACTCAAATACTGAACCTGTTGATGTAACCAAGTTGTTGCAGAAGGTTTTCACCACTTGATTTCAATATCTGAGGAATATCTGCAATCATTCTCATCATATAACAGGAGTTAGTGTTGCTGTTAATCCCAGGTGGGCAGCCAGAGCAAGGTGCATCTTAAATTGAAAAATTTCCACATCAAAATCTTGGAAATGTACACACACATTCCATAAGAGCATCCTCTCCATACACAGCACATATCTTCCTGCTACCTTCTTCCCTTTTTTAAAGTTTCAAAGGGATGTTTGTTTTGGTTCTCCATTTTCAGGGTTATTCCAAGCACACAAAATACAACCTGTCTCATCACAAATTCATGTCAAACTACATTGAAGTGTCAACTATCTGCTAAATACACATGCATAAGGGACTGACTGAAGTTAGCGACTTATTAGAGGGCTTCAAGTTCAGTGTTGATAAAAACGAACAGACATTTTGGCCAACCTTTACACATTGTGCAAACTTTATGAAGGAAAAAGTCTCATAATTATACCTGGACTGTTTTACTGTTCAGTTGATGAGTGGAGTATTACCTGGTTTGGAAACAGGTGAGGGTTGACAACGTACATCTGGCAGAAGAAAATCTTCCTGAACAAATTCCACCTGACCCAGGTGAGCATGGAGAAGTGGACATTAAGATCATAACAATAATGAGGATACAAACACACACATAAGCTCACATATATATGTATGTATGTGTGTGTGTATATATATATATATATACACACACACACACATACATGTATGTATATATGTATATGTCATCATCATCACTTTAGCATCCACATTTTTATGCTTGCATGGGTCTCAGACAAAATTTGTTTAGGTAGATTTTCTATGGCTGGATGCCTTTCCTGTCAACAACCCTCACCTGTTATCAAGCAAGGTAATATTTCTCTACGGTCAGACATGTTTCCGTAGGAGACTGGAAATGAAGGACACTGAAAGTACGACTGCAGCTTTCCCTTGCAACCATTACATGAAGACAAGGCAAGGAGACAGTGATACACACACACACACACACACACACACACACACATGGCAGGCTTCTTTCACATTCCATCAACAAATCCACTCACAAGGCTTTGGTTGACCTGAGGTTGGACAAGAGCCAAGGTGCCATGCAGTAGGAGTGAAACCAAGATCATTGAGTCAGCAAGCAAACTTCTGGCCAGGCCAGCATCTATGCATACATATTCAGAAATAAACTCTGTCCTGGAATAAATATAGAATCCTCCTTTTATTGAAAACCTCAACACAAGGAATATTGGTGGGACATTCCCATCAAAACATCTGTCAAGTGTAAGCATAATAGATATTGTTGTTTGGGACAAACAAAAAGATGTAAGTACCCTCATAGAGGTCAGCTGCTCTGCTAAAGTGAATATCTCATTAAAAATCAAATAGGAAGAGGATAATTAGGGACAACTGCTTTGAAACCTCCAGCTTCTGCATTCAGGTTATAAATTCACGGTCAGACCAATAAGAATTGGTGCACTGGGTTTTGTGGGTAAATGCCTAAGTGACGATTTGGATAAGCTAGGGTTTTCAGAAAAACCAATCAACCAACTGATTTGCAGGCTACAAATACAGTCTGTAAGTGGAACAGTAAAAATATGCAAGACTTTTCTCAAGTTTTAGAAGTGACTTTCTTTTTGTTATCTACATTCCAATGATGGAGCTTTGCATCTTTGTTGGAAAGCAGCTCCTTCCTCAGAGCAAGAATTACAAAACCAAAGACAGAAGAGAACATACATACTGACTGCACCATCTTCAGAGATGGTTGGCATCTTCTTGGGCTTCCTCCTTGTAATTCCTGACTTACCATTCATAAATATTATACATATTCATTTATTTATATATATATATATATATATATATAAAAATAAATGAATATGTATATATATACATATACATATATATATATATATATATACACACAAAATATTCTATAATTATATACATAATTATAATCAGGGGTCAGCTAAGTGCCTCACCAAATACTGAATTAGAAATAGATGCAAATGCCTTTTTAACTACAATAAAAATGGTAGTTGAAAAGACATTAGTGTCTATTTCTAATTCAGTATTTGGTGAGGCACTCAGCTGACCCCTGATTATAATTATGTATATAATTATAGAATATTTTGTGTAATTCACCTAAAAAGGATATATATATATATATATATATATATGTAAAGATATATATATATATATATACACACACATGTAAAGATATATATATATACATATATATATATACATGTAAAGATATATATATACATATATATATATACATGTAAAGATATATATATATAATCAAAATAAGCAACAAGAATATCTTCGGTAATTTGGTACGATCATTTCACACTACATCATTTTATTAAATATTGTAAGTATTACAATAGTTTTAAAATGTTGAGCAATCATCAGCCATTTATAGAGGTTTTCCATTAATACATAATTTTCATATTGATTGATAACATTATAGAGAAGGTAGATATATAGACAAAGATGTCGATTTGAATTTTAAGAACATTAAGGTAGTAAAGTTTATCTTCTGACTGAAGAATATTTTTTCAGTTATTTTGAACAACTAGAAGGTTGGGAAGGATATTCAGTTGAAAGGAGACAAAAGAGATTTTCTATTTACAGAAATAGGGGTGAAATAAATGTCAGAAGTTATTCATAAAGAAATTAAAGTAGAGCGGGGGTTATAATGCCCTAGAAGCTGTTTACTACTATTTGGCAAACAGATTTTGTATTAATAAAACTTAAAGTTTTCTTGATGGAAAACCTCTATAAATGGCTGATGATTGCTCAACATTTTAAAATTGTTGTAATACTTACAATATTTAATAAAATGATGTTGCGTGAAACGATCGTACCAAATTACCGAAGATATTCTTGTTGCTTATTTTAATGATAATCACCCCATGGATTTATATGGATAACACCATACAAAATTCTGGTGCATCTAACTTAAGTACCATATTCATTTGAATCTAAATTTTGCTGAACTTATATATATATACATGTAAAGATATATATATATGTATATATTTATATATACATGTAAAGATATATATATATGTATATATTTATATATACATGTAAAGATATATATATATGTATATATTTATATATACATGTAAAGATATATATATAGGGGGAGAATTCACAAAAAAAACAAGACAAAGACAGGTGGTATGTAAAGATAATGTTCGTCCTTCGGGTTCGAAGATGACCATTGACATCATTTGGTGGAATTACTGCTATGAGACCGGAGGTGGCTGGTGAGGCCAATCCAGGCAAGAAAGATACATATATAATAAATCTCTGAGCGAGGTGTAAACAGTAGCTGCATAACATCGTGAAGTATATTTGCCACTTAAACGTGGCTAACCCTTAAGGGTCAATGCTACTGTAGCTTGTAGCCCCAGGAGGACATCTCCTCCAGCTGCCTATTGACACACTTTCTGTGCCCTATCAGTATTTGCAAATGGAAGCCCTTCTTCCCATCTCCAACCTGACATGATACACACAGACCCGAGTTTCTGTTTATACCTTGCTCAGAGATTTATCATTGCTCGTTTACACTTTTTCGAGATCAGTGACTTTTCGTCACTGGAAAAAGGATAAATGTATTTGCATCGGGATAGCACTTCACATCAACATCTGGTGATTGTCACATGCTGATGATGGGTCAATATCCAGAAACTCGGATCCGTGTGTATCATGTCAGGTTGGAGATGGGAAGAATGGTTTCCCTTTGCAAATAATGATAGGGCACAGAAAGTGTGTCAATAGCCAGCTGGAGAAGGTGTCCTCCTGGGGCTACAAGCTACAGTAACATCCACCCTTAAGAGTTAGTCACATTTAAGTGGCAAATATATATATATATATATATATATATAGATAGATAGATAGATAGATAGATAGATACACACACACACATATATATATATATATATATATATATATATATATATACATGTGTACGTGGTTTTATGTTACCTCACCTCAGACCCTGCTCCTTATTCTCTTGTTTCTCCTTTTCCAGGGTGCTCAGACAATACAGGGTAACAACTAATTATTTTCATAATTAAAACATCCTAATTAATCATTGTTGTTGTTAGGAAACCAAATTAATTTTGTGGCAACTGTTTGCTTAGATTCCTTACCATTCTGATTTCAATTCTTGCTATGAAGCTATGTGATATTAACATCACTTATGGGTCAATGAAATAAACACCAGTCAAAATAAACAGGAGGTGATTCAATGACCAGGATATCAGCCACAACACACACCTTACTATATGAGGATGGGAGGAAATTAAACAAGATAAAAACATCATCTTGGGCAGAAATATGGCAAAATGCAAAATCATTTCCTTTTTCTTGATGATGTTTAAGAAAAAAACCGATTCCACCTACAGGTAGAGAAGCTTGAGAAGCCCCCCCCCTCTGCCAACTGACAAAGGAATCCGTCTGCTGAAGAATCTTCTCCTGGCTCAGAAGCACAATGGATCCAGTAAAAGACCTTTAACAGCTCAAGAATCAAAATGGAATGATCAGAAGTTGCTAATGAATGCATCTAAATGTGAGTACGGAAGCCCTACTGCTCAAAAAACCTTGAAGAGTTCAATGAAAATGTAAAGACCTGGGCAAAGAAATGGGAAACTGTCGTAAAACCATTATGCTTTGAAGAACCAGCAGGAGAAGAAGAATTAAGACTCAAGAAATTATTGGATTGAAAAATTATGCAGAAACCAGATTCTTTGGGAGGAAACATGAATGGAATAATTCAGGAAATAAACAAGGATTTATACAAAGCAATAAAGTAATTTTTGTTTCACGATAGAGTAAGAGATACAGCTCTGCTAGAAATAGCAGTTAAAAGACGTCAACTTGAATACAATAGGAAGGAAAAGCCAAATATATGAAGGACATTGAAAAATACTTTTTATTGAAGCCAGGGTTAATAATATTTATATTTAGTTGATGAGGAAAAGATCAAAGTTATTGATAAATTCACAGAAAAAAAATTACACTGAACTCAAGTTGTGGTGTTTTACATTTGTTAGAATGGAACATTCAGCCATGGAATTTACAGAAAGGGAAAATCTGACTAAAAAAAATTAGGAACAGAAATGGCTTGAAAATTGACCTCTAAAGAAATCCTCTCTCAAGACATAGTTTAGCTTTTGCAGGGTAATGTTTGTTGTTTTAGTCATTAAAGGGTTTTGTGTGAATATAGAAAAGGAGCATCATCTTTTTTGCTAGAAACAGCAGTCAAAATTTCCATTCTGTCACTAATGTGAATTCAGTCTATGCAAGGATAAAATAGAAGAAGTGAGTAGTGGAAACATTTCCATGAGGAACCTAGTGTCATGGTTTGTCTTGAGAAAGAAGAACTGGTCCAGGTAGTTCCTCAATAAACATCTGGTTCTCTTGGAGGGGGGCTTATAAGACCATGACTGTGTTATGTTCACACTCGACAGGTTCTTCTGATACTCCTGGTTCACTTCTCAACAGCAACCAATCTTTTGGCCGAGAAATACTACTTTGATGCTTGGCATTTGGTTTGAAGGAGCAAAGTAAACGTTTTTGCCAGGAAAGAAAGGTGAATTAATCATGTGACTAATTTAGCTGACATCTTAACGAGACATTGTGGTCTTTGCAACATTTTTTTATGAAGAAATAAAAATTAATCCAACATTAGAGGGGTGATGTGAATCTAACCAGACAAACATTGTTTGACTATATGAGTTTAGGGGAGAGTCTGAGCTTTGTTAAATAAGGGAGATAATTATGGACATGTTTCAGTTTATCAGACCTCATCAGGATAGTGTACTGTAAGTGAAGCCTGATCCATCAGTTGACAAGGAATTTTAGATAAATGGAAAGGGATTTGAATAACTTAAAGCCTGGATAATTCAAATAATTAAAACATGTGGCTGTACAATTCCACTCCCTCCGGTCCCCTAGGCTCATCCTTCAGCATGACTACCTGTACTCAGTAACCCCTAAACTAACCAAAACACACCATCATTAGACAAAATGGATTTCCTGTTTAAATGGGATTCTAATTGTTCTTTCTAACAATCTCTCCCTCTCTCCCTCTCTCTCTCTCTCGTTCCCTCTTCACTTCAGTCTTTCAACATCTCCTCCCACTCTCACTCCCTCTCTCTTTCCCCATACTAACAGCTAAACATCCTCTCCCTCCTTCCTCCTACTTCCTGTTTCTTTTCCTCCCTACTTCCTCTCCTCTATTCAACTCCCTCCACCTCCCACCTTATTACTTTATTTTTCCTTTCTTTTTTCCCCTTATTTCATAACAAACCATTCATCCGCTAGAAATAACAACCAAATCCCCCTTGAATCATACCTTAAAGGCACATGATATAATCCACACCATCATATCCCTAAAATGACAGGGTGGTCATAACTGGAATGCCTTCAATCATAGAACTGAGGGAGTAGGCTTTGACTCAGGGCTGAACAACAACAACAACAATGCTACACAATTACAATTGTTACGACTCACCTGTAGATTGAGAACAACAGTTTGGTTAAGGGCTTATCATAATGGTCAAGACAGTGTCCCTTGTTTGACCAATTTGGAGGTTCTCTGATATCAAGACAACTGTTTCATTTCTATATTCACATATTTTGCCTACTTTTCAACCCCATTTCTTCTCTCTTCTCCCATTCTTTCCCTCATCTTTTATGTAAGTCTCTCTCTCTCTCTCTCTCTCTCTCTCCTCTCTCTCTCTCTCTCTCTCTCTATATATATATATATATATATATATATATATATATATATATATATATATATATATATATATATATATATTATTTTTATAACTGTTCTTGTAATGTCTCCCTCATCTGATGCCCTTCTGGCAAAAAAAAATCATTATTATTATTATTATTATTATTATTATGTGAGAGAGCAATGTATGCTATCAAAGTGACACTGGGGTAAAATATTTGAAGCCCAGTGTACCCATCATGACTACCCGTCTGATCAGGGTACACCAGGAACATACATCACAACCTGCATGACCTTGCAGGCTGGGTCCAGTTAGAATTTTCTTCAGGTTGAGTAGGTCATCCCACTCAAAAGGTTGCTGAATAAGGGTTGTTAAAGGATGTTGAACGAAACACCCATGTTTCCAAAGGTGAATTATCCAAACCCCAAAGAATTCCTTTCAACACATGGCTATGATGCTCCCACCCCCACCAATACTTCTGTTCATGATCAGAGATGCACATATCATCAGCCACTTTTATTATTGTTATGACTATTATTAGTTTTTCTTCTTTTTCCAATTCTGTTCCCATTTCTTGCCGAGTGTCTTCCTGACACCTAACACAAAGAAACTCACTGTATACATTGGCAAAACCAAATAAAGTTATGTGGCAAAATAATTATTTACATGGAAAGTAATAATTTTCACAGTGACAATGCTCTTCTCAATATGCGTTACGTACCAGCTAAAACAATCTTTAACACTTCTTGAATGGGTGGTAAGCCAGGGATCACTCTCAAATAATTTTCTGTGCCTTTTTTTATCATTCCTAGCGCTCCTACAATCACTGGTCTTGTAGCTGCCTTGAGAAGCCATATGTTTTTTTTTATTTCAAGGAGAAAATCTTTATATTCTCTAAGCTTGTCAAATTCTTTTGCTGAGATATTCTGATCACAAGAAATACTCATGTTAAACAACAGATGGACTTTAATATTTCAGTCTTTTACAACAATATCTGGTTCAATAACTTTGATGGTTCAGTCTGTACATACTGGAAAATTCTACAAAATCGTTACATTTTCTCCCTCAGTTACAGCCTCAGAGTGGTGCTTATACCACTCAACAATTATTATTTTATAATGCTGACATATTAACCAGTGTAAATATTGGCCAACTCTGTCACATTTTCATTTCTACTCCATCGGTGCTAAAAATTTACATCCAGAGATTAGGTGGCCAACTGTTTCAATCTCATCAGTGCAGTAAGGATGCTTTGGGTCTTCTCCATTTTTCATCACATTGGCTTCATAGTTCTGAGTCAATAAGCTTTGATCTTGAGCAACTAAGATGAAACTATCAGGCTCTGCCTTTAGCCCTAAGCTCTATAACCACTAACAGGTGTGCTTCTGGTCAACAGCCGCTTGTTTGCAAAGGGCTGTATATTTGCAGATGTTTCTGCTCTTACCTACCAGACAATTGCTCAGGTGCTTTTTTCTTTGCCATTAATTTCACCTTCTTTGTAACAACAGTTGCCACACTTCCCTCAGCCTGGGTACCATGATTGAACCCCAAAACAAATTGTTTGCTCTCCTCCAAGAGAATGAATCTTCTCATGCCTCTTGTGATTTTCAATGAGTCTTAGCATCCAGTCATTGGTTGTTTCAAGATATTTGGTCAGTCCAGTTGTGATGGTTTTATAAGAAAGTCCAAACTGGGTGAAGCCTCAACCTCCTTGGGCTCTGGCAAGGTAAAGATGACCCATATCTGCCTTTGATTGCTTCTTTTCATTACAAGTCAGCAACTTGTGAATTCTTCATTCAATTTTCCTTTATTTCACTGATATTCCAGTTCACTACATTGAAGCTTTATGTAACAACTGGAACTGCCAACGAATTTATGATTAACACCTTGCTATGTGAATTAAGCTCAGATTTCAGGACTGTTCAAACTCTCCCGTAACATTCCTTCCTGATTTTCTTTTTCATACTTGCAATGCTGAATGCCAGAGCTTTCATTTATTCCTTGGTGTTTGTAAGTTTGTTCCTTTTCAACTTCGTTTATAACCCTGTCGACATTTTACACAAATGAATTTGTGGTCTTCAATTGCCCTTTCTGAAAAGTGGTCTTGGCTCACTTATCAAGACCAAACTCCATCCTGATGTCATCACTGAATGCCTTCACTATACGTAATAGGCACTCAATCCCATTATTGCCTTTGCCATCCATATAAAGCAGATGGCTTATTTTGTTCTATGCAAAAATTTAGAGGTGAAAGTGAGTCACCTTGGAAAATGCCACAGTTGATGTTTCTTTGAAGCAACTTCTCCTCATTCATTCATTATTATTATTATTATTATTATTATTATTATTATTATTATTATTAAAGCAAAAAGAGAAGAGTTCCATTGTTATCAAGTGAACGACATGTTGGCATCTAGTGTGCCTTCCACAGGTTCAAAAGATAAACTTGTCAATCTGGAGGAGTTACCTCAATCCTATAAAATATTATTATTATTTCAAAGGCATTGAGCTGGTAGAACCAATGGCACGGTGGACAAAATGCTTGGCAGCATTTCTTCCAGGTCTTTGCATTCTGAATTCAAATCCCATTGGGGTTGACTTTGCTTTCATCCTTCTGTGACAGAGAAAATAAAGTACCAGTTATGAAATGGGGTTAATGTAATCAACATAACCCTTTCCCCCTAAAAATTGCTGGCCTTGTGTTAAAATTGGAAAAATGTCTTTTGATGTGTTTCTCAATGCTTGGAACCTTGAGGCTAATAAAACAAATTATCCCCATCACCATCATAATCATGATCACCACCATCATCATCATTGTCATCGTCAGTGTGGGAGAGAAGTGAATGGCAGAATCATTCAGGCGCTGTATGAAATGCCTTCTGACGTTTAGTAAAATTCCTTAACGTTTTGAGTTCAAACTCCAGCAGGGTTGGCATCCAGGGTCAATAAAATAAAGTAAATCAGTGAAGCAGTGGAGTTGATTGAATCAAATCCATGACTCCCGCCAAAATATTTTACAGATTTCCGTTGACGTTAGAAATCAATAGATTTTTTTTTACAGTTGTTGATGTTGTTGTTGTTATGCATAGCTTTTAACTTTTCAATTTATAACCTCTCCCCAACTACCTTCCACCACCCCCTCCTTTCCTTACTCCAACCACCACCACCACCACCACCACCACCACCATCACCACCACCAGCATCTACCAATGAATATTTCAGTACAACAAAAGTAACAACAATCATATTTAAGACAACAACAACCACCATAATATCAGTATTTAAAACATCTCTACTTAAAACTGCAACCTTCCCACTCTTCATCTCTAACAACAACAACAACAACAACAGCAGCAGCAACGTTTTCAAACTCATATTTTCAATATTTCTTTGATTTTTATCTTGTATTTTTCTATATTATATCTTTTATCTCTTAATTCTTAATTCATTGTTATATAGAATTATTACAATCGTTATTATTATTATTATTATTATTATTATTAATATCATGGTTTTTCCTTTACTATTTTTTATCTCTTAAATTCTTAATTCATTGTCATTATTATCATTGTTTCCATCATCATGATCATCATCATCGTCGTCGTCATCATCATCACGATCATTATTATTGTTTTTATCATTATCAACAACAGCGACCTTCCATAAGAAATTTAAATAAAATATTTTATCTTTCTCCTTTTTTTTTTTAAAAAAAAAAGAAATTAATTTAAAAATAAAACTGGAAACAATGAAATTTTTAAAAAATCCCTCCTCCCAACATACATGCAAAACAAAAACCAAAACAAAGAAAAAAAAACTGAAACAGCATTAGCTACACCACCACCACCACCACCACACAAACAAAGGGGGCTTTTTAGAGCTGCATTATAGTTCTATATTCACCGGAACTGAACACAAAATAAAACAACACAACATAACAACAAATCTATAACAATAAACCAACCCCAGATTAAAACACTTCAATAAACAAACAACTGTACTATTATTATTATTATTATTATCATTATTATTATTGTTGTTGTTGTTGTTGTTGTTGTTGTTGTTATCAAATTCATTTGTTTCCCTTTACTTCTCCAACCCCTTAAAATTTGAGTCTTGATGATGATGATGTATAAAAAAAAATGGGTGGGGGTGGTGCTATAGTTATTATCAACATTATTTGTTCTTGATAATGATGGTTTGATTCTTATTCTGATTCGTTATCATCATCATCACCACCACTACCATCATCATTGACATTATTATTATTATTATTATTATTATTATTATTATTATTATTATTATAATAACAATTTCCCTTCCCTTATAAAAATGAGGTATGACAGGGAATGATATTAGGATGTCGATGGGGGTGGGTGCTATTTATTTAAAAAAAAAATTAAAACAATGTTATACAAAATATCATCATCATCATCATTATGATTATTATTATTATTAGCGATATCATTATTATTATTATCATTATCATCATTATTATTGTTGTTATTATTATTATTATCATCATTATCATCGTTATTATTATTGTTATTATTATTATTATTATTATTATTATCATTATCATCATTATTATTATCATTATTATTATTAATGGTGCTGTTGTTGTTGTTGTTGTTGTTATCTTCTGCATTATCAACGTTAAGTGTTTTTTTTTAATTGTTATTGTGTGTTTTTAAAGACCCTGCCTCCCTCTCTTGCAGCTCCCTTCTCTATGGAGAACAACCCTATTGCTTAATGCATGTAAACATGGCTGGCAATGTGTATAGGGGAGACCTGAACAGGATCTACTATTTGTAAGGGGCCGTGGGGGGCTGTTAGAGGTTGTGTACGAGTAAAAGTGGGTGGGGCAGCAAAACCTCACCCTACACACACTTAGTTTCTCTCACACATGCATATACGCATACAAACAGGAGGTCATAGTCATGTATACATACATACACAATCATATCCACACACACATTCATATGCATACACAATCTTAAATCACATCACACACATATATACATGCAGTAAAGAATGTACTTACACATACATATATGCACACATACACAGAAATA
>NC_043010.1:57910639-57915639 GCF_006345805.1 Octopus sinensis | reverse complement strand
GTGATGCGGGGTGGGGGGGAGCAGGAGAACAATGTCATCCTAGTTTATTGATTTTTAAAATGTTAAGAGCTGTCAAGCTGAGGAGGAGGAAGAGGAGAGGGAAGAGGAGGTTGTGGTGGTGGTGACACATAACCTTCTGTACCATCATCATCATCATCATCATCATCATCATCTCCATCAGCATCATTATCAACAGCATCACCACCACCATCATCAACATCATTTATATTGTCATTCCCTCTCTTGAATCACGGCAGTGGCAGTGGAGGGTGTGCTGGGGGGGGGGAAAGGAGTTGGTGGCTGTGAGAGGGATGATAAATTGGAGGTGGACAAGTGGTGTTGTTCACAGAGAGTAAGGGACGGGGTTCATGGGGATGATGATGATGTTAGAGCGGCTATTATCAACACATTGACCACATGGGTCGGTCAGTTTAACAATGATGTCATTTTGGTGTTAATGGTGACAAGACAAGGGCAACAAGTTCCAACCAGGAGATGGTCAGACATCTTAAACAGTCCACCACATAGCAACACAAACTGGTCACCAGGCACTTTGCTCACCATATTTCTCTTGAAATATTGTTTTTTTTTTGCTTTGTTTTTTTTTTGTTTTTTCTTGTTCCATTAAATTTTGAAAATAATGAAGAATTGAGGAAAGTAACTTTTGCCATTAGTAAGCTGGTGATTGGGAGGCAAAGGGTCTGAGCTCCTTTCAAGCGTTGGGCCTCGAGTGGAGACAATGACCAAGACCTTTGGCATTATGTCGTGCTTGAGAAGAAGAGCCATCAAGCTGAGCAAAATTGCAATCATGGCAGATACCAGTGTCACGCAAATTGGCACCCCTGCATGCAAATGCACCCCAGTGTCATGTAAATGGCCCCTGTGCCGGTGACATGTAAACACACCCCAGTGTCATGTAAATGGCCCCTGTGCCGGTGACATGTAAACACACCCCAGTGTCATGCAAATGGCCCCTGTGCCGGTGACATGTAAACACACCCCAGTGTCATGCAAATGGCCCCTGTGCCGGTGACATGTAAACACACCCCAGTGTCATGCAAATGGCCCCTGTGCCGGTGACATGTAAACACACCCCAGTGTCATGCAAATGGCCCCTGTGCCGGTGACATGTAAACACACCCCAGTGTCATGCAAATGGCCCCTGTGCCGGTGACATGTAAACACACCCCAGTGTCATGCAAATGGCCCCTGTGCCGGTGACATGTAAACACACCCCAGTGTCATGCAAATGGCCCCTGTGCCGGTGACATGTAAACACACCCCAGTGTCATGTAAATGCCGGTGGTATGTAAAAGCTCTATTACACTCATGGAGTGGTTGGCATTAGGAAGGGCATCCAGCCGTAGAAAACCATGCCAAATCAGACTGGAGTCTGGTGCAGCCTTCCAGTGTGCCAACCCGGTCAAACTGTCCAATCCATGCCAGCGTGGACAACAGACATTAAATGATGACATTTTCATGAAAGGTTTTAATTTAAATCAATTAAAAACAGGAAGTTTGTATCAAAGAACAGTGGATGGTCTGAGGCAGGCTGGGTTAAGGCTCAGACTGCCCAGTCCAGGTGTCCAGTTGGATTGGCCTTAGTCATGGTCAAGGAAATAATCAGTTCTGTTGGAGTCAATCTGTTTGTTGTAAAAGAAAACATAATCCAGTTTGGTGCAGTACAGTGACCCTATTGGAGCAGTGTGGATGTGGAACTCACAAGTCTTCACCTCTCCCAATCGTTCACATTATACTAACCCTCCTCTCTCTCTAATTTCAGCTGCTGGAGTGGGTAGAGTGTGTGTGTATGTGAATATATGTATATATATATATATATATATATATATATATATATACCATAGCAAACACATAAATGTGAAACAAGGTGGAAAAAAGAGTACTCAAATACCAGTGGTAGAGTAATATGCTTTATTTAAAGCAGCAGAAAATTCAACAAAACCTGTTACTCTGAGTTTCACGCTGCCGTTAAATTTTGAATTTGTTGAATTTTCTGCTGCTTTAAATAAAGTATACATACATATATATATATATATATATATATATATATACTGCGTGTGTATCGTCGGCAATTTTTTTCCGCCGTCTTTCCTTCCTTGGATCTTTCCCTTTCCTATATTTCTGATGAAGAGCTCCACTTGAAACGTTAAACCCTCCTTCTTTCCTTCTTTCCTGAGCGTCCAATAACACTATACTTGTTCCATGTCCTCACGTTGTTATGTTTTCTCTTTGCGCTTTCATGTTTGGATTGACTATATATATATATATACACAAACACACACACATACACATATACATACGCTGACACATATTTACACACACACATATGCATGCATATATATATATACATACATATATATGCCCATCTCCATCAGTTTACATTCGCTTTCCATGCTGGCATGCGTAGGACAGTTCCACAAGATTTAACAGAATGGAAGACCAAATCCTGTTCCAGTGTCTCATTTTCTAGCATGTTCTTTGCAGCTGGATGCTCTTCCTAACGCCAAACATTTTTACAGAATGTCCTGGATGTATTTTCTCCTGGCACCAGCACTACACAGGTTGCCTTGTCATCATAAAGACTAAATAACTTTTGCAAACTCTGTGTCATCGATGCTGAAATCAATTATTAATCACTTGTTGAATGTATTGGGTGCTCCTTGTGATACTAGCACTGGTTGGATGGGGGCAGGGACTCTTTGAGGTGCACAAGGTGAAAGGAGGCTGCCCCTGTAATGTATCAAACATATTTAGTGTGGTGACAAAATGTTAATGGAGAGAATAACAGAGGGGAGGGTAATGGAGACAGAAGAGAAGGGGGAACAAAATGATAAAGGTGATAGTGTAGATTGAGGAGGAGGATCCAATGATGGGGTGGGTCAGATCACCTAGCATGGGTTGGACAGTTTATAAGGGTCCAAATAGCTCTTATTGGAGTTACACAGTTTATTGTTAAGAGAGAGCAAAGATTAACAGTGTCAGGATTAAGGAAGAGATAAGAGGAAGGAAAGTGAGAAGTAGTGTTAGGGGTTAGTGAGAGAGAGTTAGAAAGTGATAGGATGGTGGGACAAATGAGTTGGAGGAAATGCAGTGGTTTGTAGGTGAAGTGGTGTACGAAGGAAGGCGGGAAATGGAGAAGTGGTGTCAAGAGACTTGTGAAAGAGGAAATGAAGTTGCTGGGGGGGGGGGGGGTCGAGTGGTGTGGAGGAGAGACAAGATGAGGAAAAGCTAGAACATGCCCCCCCCCGGGGTAACATGTTCAAGTGGGTAGGGTGACAGGAGAATCAGTGAGGGTAGGGAAAGGCGGCCAGGGTGTGATTTCTCCTCACAGAATAGGGAAATCTGAAGGTGGTGAGGGAAATATAGAGAAAGGGGGTACTCTATCTGTATGAAATGAGTATTCACTTCTCAGTTACGATTGGTTTAGTAGAGAGGGTATAGATCAGACAGGAGAAAAGACAGGGCAGTGTATATGAGGGTGTAAAAGGATCAATAGATAGGAAGTGTCTATGCACAAAACAATAAGCAAAGGAGGGGGTCCATGCCTAAGCTTGTACAGAAGATTGAGTATTCCGTAGCATCACAGATCACCAATCAACACAGTCTTCTATCATCTCTTTCATTAGAGTTAGGGTCTTGAGAGCATCTTTTGACCACCTCATTCCCAGTCTTTATTGGTCTTCTTCTTCTTCTTCAACACTCTGAATGTTGAGTACCTGTTTGTGCAGTTGTCATCCTCCAGTCACATCGTATTCCCATAGCAACACAGTCTTCTCTCTTATACTCTACATCTGATTCCTCTCAGACTCACTTCATCTCTCAAGTCAGTCACACTTCATCATTCATGGACATCAATATGGCACATCCAGTGAAACAAAAACAGCCTCATTTCTTTCTAGTCTTTACATGTCTTCTATAACCAAGGCCCACATCTGCTGAGTAGTGCACTTCTAATGCAAGCATCATACAATCTGCCCCTGACTGAGCCCCTTGTTACCTGCATGGGTAATATCTCCTTGAACTTTCTCCAACCCGTTCTTATTACTATCAACTCTACCATTGCTAATTTAGTCCCCTAACTAGCAAAAACAATCAACTACTTATAGGGAGCTGTCTCAGCATTTAAGATAATCTATTTTCCAGGTACTCTTAGAATTTATTGTGCCGGTGCCCCGGGAGCAATAATCCTGTCTGTGGTCCCAAATAAACCCTTTGTGTGTCCATTGTTTACATTGGGCACAAACTCTAAGGGAGCCTGTATGTGGCAGCTGTTCATCATACTTTTGTAACTGTAAATCTAAGAGTACAGGTGGGATGGCCATAGTTGGAATGTTTCTGATCATAGGTGTGCTCAATCAGGCTGATCTCAAGCTCAACAACAACAAGAACATTTAACTCAAACATAAAACAACAAATGTACAGCATAAAAAAAAAATAAACAGAAAACTCAGTCAATGACAGTGTCAAATCTGATTGGCTGCTTAAAAATCTGTGATGTGATTGGCTGAGGCAAATATGACAAGAACCAATGAAAAATTTTATAAATAAAGATTAAGAAATGGAAGAAAAATGAAAAAAAAATAAATAGCATAAACATCAAAAAGACATCAGTAACAACAACAACAACAACAACAACAGAAAATAAACACAAGTAAACAAAACAAGATGATAAATCTGTTTTGTATTTTTTGCATTTTTTTCTGGAGAAAATTTCATTGTTCCTTGTTGCATCGTTAACAAACATTTAATTAAAAAAGGTCAGCCTGGTTATGACCCACACCACCTCTCCTACTACCACTGCCACCACTACTGTCACTAAGTGATAACAGTTTTTGTGTTTTTTTTCCATCTAATATTGACTTCACAACAAGGAACAGATCAACTGAGACACAAACCAAACAATTGTTTCTCTCCAATTCACAGAATTCTGGAGATTTCCAGAGATTTTAGATTTTCAAATTAAATATTGTTTGTCTCAG
>NC_043010.1:57890639-57905639 GCF_006345805.1 Octopus sinensis | reverse complement strand
CCTTTCCCCAAGTTCGTCATTGTTGTAAAGTGCTCTTTTGCCACTGTTGTATCTGTCTTCTGACAATAGTTATATTGTTATATTCCGAAGTCGTCGATAGAATGGTTCTATCTGGCACTCTCTGGTCGATGCCCAGTCATAACAGTGTTATTATCCTCAAAAAGTTGAATGGTCATAACATCCACTCTGTACCACAGTATAATCACTAAGACACAACTATCAACACAGTCCACATGTACTCTCAACCTCTCGACCTTCTATCAACTGGCTACTGGTCTATTTATAATGGCTGGCTACTACCACATTTTAGTGGGAAGGGTGTACAGTTTCGCTATACAACAGTCATAATAGGTACAAACACCAAGTATAGAAGAATCTCAGGTCCCTTCAATGCTACAAGTCCATAACGACCTGACAATGTCCATTCCTTTATCTTCAAATGATGTATTTCAGATCTTATCCCTGTCGTCACCAAGCACTTCAACCTTTCCCTTCCAGCTTAGTCTTCCGAAACATACCACAGTGAGTGTCATCCCCAGGCAGGGCAACCTCATTCGTCCTGCCAGCTCCCACCCTATCAGCCATTGTGGTAACAGGCATTAACAACACCCTTTTCTAATGCCTTCAGTCTCTCTGTTGCTCATTTAATAACTCTCAGGGTAACTTTTGTAAAGCTACATCTACCAGAAACTTAGTCTCTTCCTCAAGGAGTTTGGCAAGTGCAAGAGCAACGTTGTTGCCTTTCATATTGTCTGGCGTTAGGGGTTAATGTTTACTCCTAGGTCTATGCTCCTCCACCCGAGACTGTGACCAAAGGGGTCTCACTTATGCCCACCCCACCTTTTTCAGATATGCCATTTACAGTACAGTGGCAGCATAGTGATTGCACCACCAGCAATAAAGCACAGAAGCAGTGATACAGTGCAGCAGCAGCAGCAGCAGCAGCAGCAGTGTAATGAGATAAACGGCAGTTGTACAATTAAGTTGCAGGCAACTGCTAGTTTAATTACATTCTCCCTGACTCCATTAGCTTTTAATAAGGATTCTACCGATTAGATTAGAGAGGAGGGAGGAGGGTGGTGGGGTAGGTGAGAGAAGAGTAGGGGCAGATAAAAGAGGGCGGGGTGGGGCAGGGATAAAAAAGAGGGAGCTAAAATAGTTGAGATGAAAAATAGGCAAAAAATGGGAGTTTTTTGTCTTAGAGTAAAAATTTTGTCTTAAAATAAATTTTAATTGATTTTTAAAAAATGTAAGAATGTTGGCACAGTTTCTGATGTAGTAGTAGAGTGGTGTAGCAATGGGGTAGTAGCAGTGTAGTGTTGTTGTAATGCTAATGTAGAGTTAGTTTAGTGGTGCCTGTGCAATATTGGAGTGGTGTCCAATTTTACAAAACCCTTCCAATATTGTCTGGGTGGTGTGGAGAAGACAACGGCAGAGCCCGCTTCAGGCATGGGCACACAGGACAGTTGCTTAGAGTCCCTATGAATTTAGGGAGCCTCTCTGTATGCTGTGGTCTGTAGTTTGTTGCCAATAAATAAATACAGGGTTCCCAGGGAATTATTTTGCACTGGGGTGCATAACACTAAGTGCAGCCTTGGATAAGGGTGGATACAGGGTAGAAATGGTACTCTTTATCTATCTCTATGAGTGGGGACCCATCCATCAGGGTGCTGGTTCCAGTGGCTTCATATTCTTACTGCAAAAACTCTCAGAGTAATTCCTAATTTGTCCACCAGGGGGAGATGTTAACTGTTACGAGACTGGAGTGAACTATTCATTATAACTGGGATGTGTTCCTTGCTATTGTTGCTGTTTAACTTCAAATCAACCCTGATCCACCCATGACTATCTTGTCTGAAGTTCAGTTAAGAACTATATTACATATGGTATTGTCTGTCATTTAATGGACTCAGGTGGCAGAACTGGTAGAGCACCAGACGAAACATGTTGCAGTGTTTGATTTGGTTCTATCAGTCTTGAGTACATATCCTTCTGAGGTTGTCTTTACTTTCATTTATGCAGAGCCGGTCAAAGAAAGAACCAGTCAATTACTGGGGGTGAGTTCTCTGTCTGTCTGTTCCAAATGAGAGTGGCAGACAGTCCCAGATAAAAGACGGCTGGGCTAAGAGTTAACAACATCTTTTTTTTTTCAATCAACCTGGCTATAACAATGTCCAAAAGCAAAAATGCTCTCTTTGCAATTCAGAGAAAGACATGAAGGGTATGATCTAAGGGACATCCAATAGTTATTTCTAGCAGGTTGAACTTTCCTCCCAATGCTTATCTGTGTGTCTCCTATGTGGTGTGTGTATGGAGAGTAGGTTTTCATACAAGACTCTGCTTAGGAACAGCAACAAAAACTGAGTGAAATCTGAAAAATTGTGAAGTTGTCAACAATGGTTTAAATATTGATTTCAAGTTTTGGCACCAAGGGGTGGGTGGCAGTTAATTACATCGATCCCAGTAATTAACTGATGCTTATTTTATCAACCCTGGAAAGATGAAAGGCAAAGTCAATTTGAACTCAGAACTCAAAGACAGACAAAATACAGCAGAGCATTTTGCTTAGTTTTCTTTATTTTTTTACTTGTTTCACTCATTTGACAGTGGCCATTCTGGAGCACTGCCCTTAGTTGAAGAAATCGACCCCAGGACTTATTCTTTGTAAGCCTAGTATTTATTCTATCAGTCTCTTTTTCCAAACTGCTAAGTTAGAGGGATGTAAACGTAAACATGCCAACATCAGTTGTCAAGAGATGTGGGGGGGGGGACAAAAATCGACACACAAATCCATACATACATACATACATACATGCATATATATATATGATGGGCTTCTTTCAGTTTCTGTCTACCAAATCCATTCACAAGGCTTTGGTCAGTCCAAGGCTATAATAAAAGACACTTGCCCATGGTTCCACTGGCAGTGGGACTGAACCCGGAACCACGTGGTTGGTAAGCAAACTTCTTACCACACAGCCACGCTTGCTAGTGATTCTGTCAGTTTGCTGCCTTCAAAATGGTTTTAATATTTGCATATTAGAAGTCTGTGAGCCGGCAGAATTGTTACCATGCTGAGCAAGATGCTTAGTGCCATTTTGTACATCTTCATGTTCTGAGATCAAATCCTGCCAAAGTCGATTTTACCTTTCATTATTTCAGGGCTGATAAAATAAGTACCAGTTGAGTTCTGGGGCTGATGTAATCAACTTGCCCCGCCCTCAGCCCCCCCCCCCTTGAAATTGCTGGCCTTGAGCCAAAATTTGAAAACAATATTAGGAGCTTGGTAGGGGCAGTAGGATGGAGAAGAATGTAAGGAGGAGAGGAGGGAGGAAAGAAGGAGGAGTAAGAGTATGGAAGATGAAGAAGTAACGATGATAAAAGCTTAAAAGTTTGGCTTATAGACAACAATTTTGAGGGGAAGGGCATGTCAATTACATCAACCCCAGTACTTAACTGGTACTTACTTTAATGACTCCCACCAGAAGACTAAAAGGCAAAATTGACCTTCGCTGAATTTGGACTCGGAATGTCCAGTATTGGTGGAAATGCTGATTGGCATTTCGTCCAAGCTGTTAATTAGTCGGCCAGCTTGCCAAATTAATGGTCTCAAATTCGGGTACAAAGGCGACAGTTTTGAGGGGAGGGGACAAATCGATTACATTGAAAACCAGTATATTACTGGTACTTTATTTCATTGACCCAAAAGGAATGAAAGACAAAGTGTACCTGAGTGGGATTTGAACTCAGAGCATTTAGTGTGCAGTGATGCTTCTGCCAAATTGATGCCTCAACAACAACAACAGTAACGATGATGATAATAATAATTATGATAACGATAACAACAGCATGGATAATAATGATACTAATGATGATGATGATGATGATTGTGATGCAAATCATGATGACAACGACAACGATGAGGAGGAGGAGGAAGATGGTGATGATGTTGATGATGATGATGATGGCAGTGATTGTGATGATGATGATGTTAATAATGTTGAGATTATAATGGCAGTCATCAGTGTGAAATTGTAGAAGAGCAGCGAGAGAGAGAGAGGGAGAGAGAGAGAGAGAGGGAGAGAGAGAGAAAGCAGGAGAGAGAGAGAGGGGGGAGAGAGGGAGAGAGTTTTCGGTGTGTTTTGTGGAGGTTGGATATCTATTCTTGATTCTTAGATTTTTGGTGCTAGAGGCAGGTGATTTGTAATGTAATTAGTGGCACACTGGTTGTAGTAATAGTAGTGGCGGAGGTGGCGGTGGTGATGATGTGCTCCAGGGTGGTGGAGTGTAGTGGAGGGAGGGAGGAGAGAGAGAAGAAACCTAATGACACAAGAATTAATGTTAGACGTAAAACAACAGTAACAACAACAACAACAACAGCAATGATGACGATGAGGATGGCGGTGGCGGTGACAACGACGACGACACCATGCCCCCTTAATTTGTTGATAAATGAAAATTGAATCACACATTAATTAACGTCACAATTGAAGATGTTGTTGTTGTTGCTGCTGTTGTTGTTTCATGACAGAGATAATGATTAAGGAGAGGTCTGGAGGGATTCTACAGAAATAGACAGCCAGATGTATGTGTGAGTGTCTTTGTACGTGTGGGGGGGACGTGTACATATATATATATACATGAGTAAATACACACATACAAACATATACATACATGCATTTCTTTTGTTTCATAACACAAACAAGAGAGCCAGCACTCAATGCACACTGTAATGTATGTATATAAGTGTGTGTGTATGTATATAAGTGTGTGTGTATGTATATAAGTGTGTGTGTATGTATATAAGTGTGTGTTTGGGAATTCACTCCAGTGGAACTGACAGATTTCCTCCTCCCTGGCTTCCTCAAAGTGTTGAATCACAAAATACTTTTATAATTCATTGCCAAAGGAAGATCAAAAGTGTAAAACTCTGAGTAGTGAAAGACTTTCTGGCCTCATACAGACGAATCTATAAATTACTCAGCTTCTCTCTATGTCTCGCTCTCTCTGCATATGTAACCTACACGAGTGTCACATAACCAGTCCACTTGAAAGTACCTTGGATTGTAGGGCGACATGCCATGCTTGACGAGACTCATTGAGTCAAGTACATCAAAATCAAATGGAAATTGTAGTTGTGATCCCCATGGCAGAGGCATGTAAAAAGCACCCACTACACTCTCAGAATGGTTGTCGTTAGGAAGGCCATCCAGCCGTAGAAACACTGCCAGATCAGAATGGAGCCTGGTGCAGCGTCCTGGCTTCTCAGACTCCAGTTGAACCGTCCAACCTGTGCCAGCATGGAAAACAGACGTTAAACGATGATGATGATGATAATATGTGTGTGCATGTGTGTGCGTGTGTATCCATATATATATATATATATATAATATACATGAGTAAATACACACATACAAACATATACATACATGCATTTCTTTTGTTTCATAACACAAACAAGAGAGCCAGCACTCAATGCACACTGTAATGTATGTATATAAGTGTGTGTGTATGTATATAAGTGTGTGTGTATGTATATAAGTGTGTGTGTATGTATATAAGTGTGTGTTTGGGAATTCACTCCAGTGGAACTGACAGATTTCCTCCTCCCTGGCTTCCTCAAAGTGTTGAATCACAAAATACTTTTATAATTCATTGCCAAAGGAAGATCAAAAGTGTAAAACTCTGAGTAGTGAAAGACTTTCTGGCCTCATACAGACGAATCTATAAATTACTCAGCTTCTCTCTATGTCTCGCTCTCTCTGCATATGTAACCTACACGAGTGTCACATAACCAGTCCACTTGAAAGTACCTTGGATTGTAGGGCGACATGCCATGCTTGACGAGACTCATTGAGTCAAGTACATCAAAATCAAATGGAAATTGTAGTTGTGATCCCCATGGCAGAGGCATGTAAAAAGCACCCACTACACTCTCAGAATGGTTGTCGTTAGGAAGGCCATCCAGCCGTAGAAACACTGCCAGATCAGAATGGAGCCTGGTGCAGCGTCCTGGCTTCTCAGACTCCAGTTGAACCGTCCAACCTGTGCCAGCATGGAAAACAGACGTTAAACGATGATGATGATGATAATATGTGTGTGCATGTGTGTGCGTGTGTATCCATATATATATATATATATATATATATACATGCATATTTAGGTGTGTGTGTGTGTATAAATACAAATATATCTATTATATAAATGTGAGTGTATGTGGTTATGTATGTATATTTAGCCCAAAAAGGGTCAGAATTGCTGCATCTTTGAGAAAAAAGAATTTGAGTTTTGAAATCTGCCTCCGAAAGACGAATATTTTGTTGAGAAGTGGATCTTGCTGCTCATATTGAGTTAAAAACATTCAGTAAAAATATTTGGTAGAACAACCTTTTTGGATAGAAAATGGCAAAGGCTGGAGGCATGACAAAAGATGTAGCTTCATGTTCCACAGGCTGTCTTTGATTCTTTCCTATCCAAAACAGTTTTCAACCCAATATTTACAGGCTGTTAACCATAGCTTTATTTGATATGCTTTGAGAGCCAATGTTCCAAAAGGAAATATTTCACATTCTCTCAAATGTTTATAAATTTGTATGATGTCAACAATATGTGTGTGTGTGTATATATATATATATTAGTGTGAATATGTGTATACGTGTATGCAGGCGTATATTTATATATGTATGTGCATACATATATATGTGTGTGTGTGTATATATAATATATATATATATACATGCATATTTAGGTGTGTGTGTGTGTATAAATACAAATATATCTATTATATAAATGTGAGTGTATGTGGTTATGTATGTATATTTAGCCCAAAAAGGGTCAGAATTGCTGCATCTTGAGAAAAAAGAATTTGAGTTTTGAAATCTGCCTCCGAAAGACGAATATTTTGTTGAGAAGTGGATCTTGCTGCTCATATTGAGTTAAAAACATTCAGTAAAAATATTTGGTAGAACAACCTTTTTGGATAGAAAATGGCAAAGGCTGGAGGCATGACAAAAGATGTAGCTTCATGTTCCACAGGCTGTCTTTGATTCTTCCTATCCAAAACAGTTTTCAACCCAATATTTACAGGCTGTTAACCATAGCTTTATTTGATATGCTTTGAGAGCCAATGTTCCAAAAGGAAATATTTCACATTCTCTCAAATGTTTATAAATTTGTATGATGTCAACAATATGTGTGTGTGTGTATATATATATATATTAGTGTGAATATGTGTATACGTGTATGCAGGCGTATATTTATATATGTATGTGCATACATATATATGTGTGTGTGTGTATATATATATATATATATATATATATATGTATGTATGTATGTATGTATGTATATGTATAACTATATAAATATTTATATGTATAATCGAGTGTATTAACACATGTGTGTGTCAAGCTTTGCACACGTGTTTGTCTTCCTTTATGTATGAATCCATGCACATATTTATCTATGCTATGTTTGTATGTTTATTCATATGTACATGTGTGTACCTGAGTCTTTCTAGTGAGATTTTTTATTGATGTACCTGAAGAGACCCACAACAGGTTGAAACATGTGTTGTACCCAATAAAGTCTATTACACATTCCATCTCCAATCTTTTTAATATTGTTACCCCAACTGCCACAATGAACTCCCTGCAATAAATCTACGGATAACAACAGGTAATCAAAACTGCCAATGTTTTACTCATCATTCGTTTATACATTTTGTACAATTTCTTCATTATATATATATATATATATATACACACACACACACACACACATACACTTTGATCTTAGCCAAATATATTTATACACCCACAACCACGCTAATAGTTTAGGAGTGAAATTTAGGATTTCTCGTTTTTTTTGTGAATCAATTCTGATAAAACTTTTCCCAGCTGGTTTGCGCACCATGACAATACCATTTTAATGTTTTCATCATTCTGAGTAACGTCCTTTCTTTTTTATTTCAGATTCTTCAGTTTTTTTGGGGTGAACCATGCTAATAGCTTTTGAATAAAAATAGTCTATCTGAACTATTTTTTTCAGGAATGAAGGGTAATGATACACATTAAGCATACATTGAGTCTATATTTAACAAAAAAACCATAATAATGTTATAACATTTATTGACATAATCAATTAATATAATGCTAGTATATATATATATATATGCATGTATACACACTTGCATGCACACAGAAGGTAAGAGCAGAGAAAATACAGCAAGCATATCTTAGGTATGGCATATATATATATATATTTATAAGAGGTAATGGTGTCATTGAGACCCAAAGGTGTCAGGTAATGCTGAATGAGTGCTATAGACAGACCATAGTTAAGTTCCAGATTCGGTAATATTGCGAATAAAGAGTTCAACGTTGGTTCTATGTCAGTGTGTGTATATATGAATTTTTTGCGTAATAAGATAAAAAAACCAAGGCTGTATAGATATCAGAGAATTTATAGATAGAGGGTCTTACAGCTGTAAGACCTTCTATCTATAAATGCTCTAACATACATACAGCCTTGGTTTTTTATCTCATTACGCAAAAATTTGTATATATATATTTTTATATATATGTATATATATATTTATATAAAAGACTTGTGCTGGTGCCATGTATAAAACACCCAGTCCACTCTGTAAAGTGGTTGGCATTAGGAATGGCATCCAGTTGCAGAAACTGTGCCAAAACAGACAATGGAACCTGGTGCAGCCCCCAGCCATGCTAGCTCATGTCAAACCATCCAATCCATAGCAGCATGGAAAACAGATGTTAAATGGTGATGATGATGCTGATATATATATATATATATATACTAGCAGCATAGCCCGGGGTTTCCCGGGTATGTAAGAGCCCCTAGTAGGCAACGACTAATCCCAATCTAGTCCTTTCCCTCTAGGGAACGAAGGTGCATGTGTAGGTTGCAATGTCTTCTGTGTATACGATGTTCCTACTTGTCCCTTTGGGCGAAAACGCGATTTCCCAAAATGGCATGATTTTATCGATTTTTTCTGATGGTAACATTAAGCTTCACCATGAGTTTGGTGAAAATCGATTGCAAGTTGCGAAAACTACATCAGAAAATGTGTTGCATATAAAAAGCTGAGATTCTCGACCCCATGTCGAATTTATCGAATCTTTTCAAAACTGGGGGAACTTTTCAAAATTTTCACTGCGTTAGTTTTGAATTATGACATTGGGCTATGTGTGTGTTTAGTTTCATCAGAATCGGTTGAAAGCCGTGGTCAGGGTGAGGGTACAACCTGACAGACACACAGACACACAGACAGACAAACTGCCGTTTATATATAGAGATATATATATATATATATATATATATATATATATATATATATATATAGAGGGAGAATTCACAAAAAAAAACAAAAGACGAAGACAGGTGGTGAAGAAAACAAACAGATGTATTAGTATAACGCTCGGGAATTGAAAAAGCCGTTAACGTTTTGAGCCTATGCTCTTCCACAGAAAGGAACACAGAAAGAAACAAGGAGAGAAAATAATGTGTGTAGTGGCTACATCAGAATGATCAGAAGAACAAATGTTGATATTTTGAATGCATTTAGAAAGTGCAACTCTCTTACAGAAATATTATGGCAAGGCAAGTATGACACAATGCTGTAATGTCGACCTTAAAAAAATATTTGAAACATGTATTAAATGCCTTGATATTATCAACATTTAGTTTTGTGGTTTTACCAATAAATCATGACTCATCTTTATAACGATAGACCTGTCTCTGCTTGGCTAATAGGGTTTAATGCAAGAAGGACATAGGAATGGAATGTCAAACTGAACACTGAGTCGGAGACTTCTTGGAAAGTGTACTGCACCAAAGTATGCTGCATAAACACACACACACACACACACACACATGTATGCGTTTGTGTTTGTGCTTGCCCCACACATTTACTTGACATCAGTGTTGGTTTGCTTTTATGTCAGTGTTTGGTAAAAGATTGTTAGAATAAATATCAGACTTTAAAAAGATAAGAACTGGGGTTGATTTGGTTAACTTAAGCATTGCAGGCTGTGCTCCAGTATGGCCAAATTGCAATGACTGAAACAAGTAAGATTGAAGATCCATATTCATATGTGCAGTGCTGGATTAATCATTAATCATTAAACAAAATAAGCAAGTACTTGGAGCATCAAGAGAAAGGGGTGGGGGACACAGCACAGAAATGGTAAATGGTCTATGGCACAAAAGAAATCACTTTAGACTTGCTACAATAATATTCAGGATACCTTATTGCTACTGAATATAGAAGTAGACATGTGTTACATAAGATTAATTTTGTATATATATTTATATATTGTGTATATATATATAATGTTAAGGAGAGCCCCCTGCTGTCTTTCAGTCATGAATGACTGGAACTGGACCTTGAAATTTCCTCTATGAGCCACAGGTCTAGATAAGGTTGTTTATGGAAGACTAGCAGTCACCCATGCATACCAGCTTCTCTTCTCTCTATACCACCAATGTTACCTAAGGGGAAGGCAAAGGGGTTGATACAGTTTAGCCCCAGTGACATTGCAACTCATTTCTATAGCTGAGTGAACTGGAGCAAGCAATAGGAAATAAAGTGACCTGCTCAAGAAGGCAATGCACAGCCCAGTCCGGAAATCGAACTTGCTACATCCTGATTGTGAGCCCAAAACTAACCACTGAGCTATGCACCTTTATATAGAGAGACGATTGCGCTGGTATGGTCATGTGGAAAGAATGGACGAGGACAGCTCTGTGAAAAATTGCCACACCCTAGCGGTTGAGGGAACCTGTAGAAGAGGTCGGCCCAGGAAAACCTGGGATGAAGTGGTGAAGCACGACCTTCAAACTTTAGGCCTCACCAAGGAAATGACTAGTGACCAAGACCTTTGGAAAGATGCCGTGCGTGAGAAGACCCGGCAAGCCAAATGAAACTATAATCTCATGGCCTATGCCAAGGGCGTAACCAGCCCACTTATGCGTAACTTTTTTCCTTCTCTGGACACTAAAACTCTACTTGCGAAGACCTGTTGAGGCAAGTGAAATCAAATCAAATCAATCAAAAGCAAAATCAAAATCAAGTTCGATGACTGGCGTCCGTGCTGGCAGGGTGCAAAGAGCACCATACGAGTGTGATCATTGACAGAGCGGCTAAACGGCTTCCATGCCAGTGGCACTTAAAGGGCACCATTCGAGCATGATCATTACCAGCGTCGCCTTACTGGCACTTGTGCACATGCAAGTAGGGTGCCAAGGGCACCATCCGAGTGTGATCGTTGCCAGAGCAGCCAACAGGCTTCCATGCCAGTGGCACGTAAAAGGGCACCATTCGAGCGTGATCGTTACCAAAGTCGCCTTACTGGCACCTGTGCCGGTGGCATGTGTAAAAGGATTCGAGTGAGGTCGTTGCCAGTACCACCTGACTGGCCCCCGTGCCGGTGGCATGTAAAAGGCACCCACTACACTCTCTGAGTGGTTGGCGTTAGGAAGGGCATCCAGCTGTAGAAACTCTGCCAAATCAAGATTGGAGCCTGGTGCAACCATCTGGTTCACCAGCTGTCAGTCAAAATCGTCCAACCCATGCTAGCATGGAAAGCGGACATTAAACGATGATGATGATGATGATGATATACATATAGAATTTAGAGACAAACTGCTATCTAGTTATTAGCTTGGAATTATTACATTCCCTAACTATTAATAATATATATATATATATATATATATAGTGTGTGTGTACATACATATATATATATATGTATACATATATCTATATCTATTTATCTATATATATACACACACACACACATATATATATATATATATATACATACACACATATGTATATGACATTTCCCAGGATGCTATCCCTCTGCTAATGGACATATAAATAAAACATAACTATGATATTGATAATATTTACATTATTGGAGCCGCTTTTAATTCAAAATTTAATTTTGCTTCCCTTGTGCTTCAGCATAACACATCAGCAAAGAGACTTCATATTATTTGTCCATGTCTCAGTCCAGTGATTTAGTTCATTTAGAGTTGAGTCAAGTGTACGGTGTTGACAAGCAGGAAGGCAGCAAAACACTGATATTCTCTGTCTTTGTCCGTCTTTGGTGGGTGAGTTGTCCGGCCCAGTTACACACATTCAGTGTTCTTTAGCACTCAGTGTCGTGAAGGGATGTCTCAATGCTGTGCAGGGATATCTCACAGCTAACCAGGGAATAAACAAAAGATATACACTCTGTATGTCACATCTATAATGTTCTCATATATATATTGTTAAATGCTTGAAATATGAGACTAGAGAAACAGCCAACAACTGATGAAGAGTCGTTCTTTATGTTGGTTGTCTTGTTTTCCATTTGTGTCTTTTGTTGTTCGAAAAAATAGTTTGTATTCCATGTACTCATACTTCGTAATTTTTTGTTGTACACATTTCATGATGTCCTGTGCCCACATATGCATATACACATAGATGTAAGTATGTACATATACATATGTATATATATATGCATATATATATATATATATATATATACATATATATACACACACACATTATATATATATATACACATTATATATATATATAATAAAAACTTACTTGTAACTACAAATTCGGTGTGTGTTGCATTCCAGTACTTGATAAATGTACAATATTTATAAACAAATGACGTGATGTATACTGAATGTAAAAACAAACAAGACAAACAGAAAGTCCATAATTCTTCATCGGTTATCAACCCATGGTTTTGTTCATTTTCACACCTTTAATGATAAGAGTGAATGCTTCCCAACTAGTGGTGCCCACAAAAAAAAACCTTCCTTGTGTAGAATTAGGGATGAGAGCAAACAAAATGAAACAAAACAAGCAAAATGACACAGTGTGATTTAGGATGGTTGATGGGGACAAGCAGAGAAACAAAATATGGCTTTGGGATGAAGGAGTTGGGAATAGTTGGTAACACTTCTAGAAAGTGCTTTGAAGGATGGAGAATGGAGAGACTGAATTTATGACTGGTCAGCTAAGGGACCTGTCTAAGAAAGGAAGAAAAAGAGGAACTGGCTGCTGGTCATGTGACAGCAGCAAGCAGAGGAGAAAGACAGCAGGGAGAGGAAGTGACAGAAGGGGGAAGTGAATGAAGGGGAAGGAGAAAGGCTAGAATAGAAGTGAGAGAAAGAAAAAGAGAAAGAATAAAGGGAACAGAATTTATGACTGGTCAGCTCAGGGATCAGTCTAAGAAAGGAAAAGGGGCACTGGCCTCTGTGTGGTAAGAAGCTTGCTTCCCAGCTACATGGTTCTGGGTTCAGTCCCACTGCAGGGCACCTTGGGCAAGGGCCTACTACTATAGCTTTTGGCTGAGAGTGGATTTGGTAGACGGAAACTGAAAGAAGACTGTTGTATATGTGTGTGTGTGTGTGTGTTTGTCCCCCCCCCCGCCCCAGCATTGCTTGACAACAGATGTTGGTGTGTTTACGTCCTCATAGCTTAGCAGTTCTGCAAAAGAGACCGATAGACTAAGAACTAGGCTTACAAAAAATAAGTTCAGGGGTCAATTTGTTTGACTAAAGGTGGTGCTCCAGCATGGCCGCAGTCAGATGGCTGAAACAGGTAAAAGAATAAAAGCATATGTGCGTGTGTGTGTGTATATTTATCCCTCTCTACTCCTTGAAAAATAGTGTTGGTGTGTTAATGTCTTCAAAGCTTAGCAGTCCACCAAAAGAGACTGATAGGCTTAAAAGGAAATCAGTGCTGGTTCGATTCATTCAACTAAAAGTTCTTCAAGCTGGTGCCCCAGCATGGCCACAGTCTAATGACTGAAACAAGTAAAAGTTAAAGGAGAAGGCAGAAGAAAGAAGATGTCTGTATTTTTACTTGTAAGGAAATATGTATTCGTTTCTTTATTGACCACAGGAGGTGGGGGCTAAACACAGAGGGGACAAACAAGGACAGACAAAGGGATTAAGTCGATTACATCGACCCCAGTGTGTAACTGGTACTTATTTAATCAACCCCAAAAGGATGAAAGGCAAAGTCGACCTCTGTGGAATTTGAACTCAGAACATAAAGACAGACAAAATATCGCTAAACATTTCACCCGGTGTGCTAACGATTCTGCCAGCTCCCCCCACCACCCACCTTAATGAGGAAATATTTACTGCAGGTTGGGTAGAGCCACAAATTGTATGAATGTGTGAAAAAGGTAAAGGGATTTATCTATTAAATTTTAAAGTTGGTCATACCAAAACAGTTTAATGAAGAAATTTCAGTTGGTTGTTTTTTTTCCCAAGAATCTTCTGTACTGAAGAAAGTAGCAAAGGAAGTAACTGAAAACGGTTAAAGGCAGAGAGAAACGGAATTGGAATTTTATACAGAAATGGACTTGCTTTTTGTTTAACACTAATGAGCAAATAGGGATAATAATAATAATAATAATAATAATAATAATAATAATAATAATAATAATAATAGTAGTAGTAGTAGCAGCAGCAGCAATAATAACTAGAAAAGCACTTGGAGCAGCTCATTTTCACCTCACATCACACTACTACTACTACTACTACTACTACTACTACTACTACTACTACTACTACTACTACTACTAATAATAATAATAATAATAATAATAATAATAATAATAATAATAATAATAATAATAATAAATTTAATAATAATAATACTTCATTGTAGATTTTTGAGTAAAGTTATAACAGATCAGAAATTATAATCTAAGGTTGGATAATGACAAGAAATCTAGATTTAGTAAAGGTTATTAATGATTCTAAAGGTATTTGATTATATACACATTTGTATGTATACTGTATGCATATATATATATATATATATATATATATATATATATATATATATACTAAAAAATATATATATATATATATACTAAAAAATATATATATGTGTGCATGTGTATATATATATACATGTATGTATGTATGTATGTACGTGTGTATGTA
>NC_043010.1:57883139-57885639 GCF_006345805.1 Octopus sinensis | reverse complement strand
TGTTGTTGTTGTAGTTTTATCTTGCTCTCCTAGCTGTTCTTGCTGCTGTTGTCTATCTCTTCAGCCAGGGGGAGTTCATCTTCAAACAGTCTTACCTCACCACAAAATGACTTCTTGCCAGAAACACACACACGCGCGCACGCACGTCCACACACACACACACACACACATTCATACACACACACACACGTGCACACACATGACTGAAAAAAGAATTAAGGTGTTTTTAAAGCAATACACATGCATGTATGAATACACACACATTTCTTTGTGTGCTTGTAGCGGCACTGTAGTGGCACGTGTGGCATGCATACACATATATAAACATGTATTTAAATATGTGCGTGTGCGTGTGTGTTAATGCATGTTCATATGTCTATCTCTGTGTATCTCTCTCTCTCTCTCTCTCTCTCTGTATATATATATATATATATATATATTATATATATATACTCACACAGATGCAAGCACATGTACAAACACACATACATGTGCATGTGGGTACATGTGTATGTGTACACGTGTGTATGCGTGCATGCGCGCGTGTGTGTGTGTGTGTGTGTGATTGTTTTCTGATGCCAGAATGAAAAATAGATTTTTGTCAAACGAGGAGAAAAAGGTTACAAAAAAGTTTGAGAATGCTGTGAGGAGGAGGAGGGGGAGGAGGGGTGGGGAGGGGTAGGTGAAGTCAGAAGAGCTGGAAGAAAGGAGAAGGATGAGGTGGCATAAAGACAAAGGGGCTGCAATGGCAATGTTCCATGTGTTGTGTTAGTTGGGGTGGTGGTGGTGGCTGCGATGGTGCTGGTGATGGGGGCTGTGATAATCATGGTGATGCCGGTGGCGTTGATGATGATGATGATGATGATGAAGGTGGTAATGGTGGTAGTGATGGTGCTGTGTGTGTGTAAATAAATATGTCCAGTTGGACACAATAGTTTCACACGTTAACTGTTTGGTTAAAAGACTGACTGACCTCTAATCTGGCCACCACTGATGGGAGGAAGTTCCGTAACAACACTGATTATGCAAGATGAAGTGATTACATGTAGAGGCCCACATGTGAAGGTGACAAAGCCTGGAAGTGTCATTGCAATGGGGTTCCCTCTGGACGGAATAAGTAAGGGGACCACTCGTCCAGGCACAAACGCACCAAACCACATTTGGTTCAGTTATCTTAAAACGTTTTGTTTCAGTCATTAGACTGAGGCCAAGCTGGGGCACTGCCTTGGAAAATTCTTTGTCAAATGAATTGACCCCCCACTACTGACTATTTTTTTTTCTTTTTCAGCATGGTATTTATTCTATCAGTTTCTTTTGTTGAACCACTAAGTTACTGTGACATATTTATACCAACACTGGCTGTCAGGCAATGGTAGGGAGGGGGGCACAAACACACAGATAAATATATATATATATATATATATATATCCCTCTCTCTCTTTCGGAGAGGCACAAGCACCTACACGCACATATACACATACGGCAGTAACTTCCGCCTGCCGAATTCAATCACAAAGCTTCAGTCGGCTCGGGGCTATAGCAGAAGACACCTACCCAAAGTGCCACGCAGTGGGACTGAACCCGAAACCATGTAGCAAGGAAGCAAGCTCCCTAACCACACAGCCATGCCCGCGCCTCACAGATATATATATATATATACACATACATGCTTATATATATACATATACATATATATACACACGTGTGTCACATATATATATAAATATATATATATATATATATATATACATACATATGTGTGTGAGTGTCACATTATATATATATATATATATATATAATATATATACACTAGCAGAGATACCCGGCATTGCCCAGTGACATTCAATTGAAGAATTAGACTTTTCTGTTATATTTTCTGTAATGAACTGGAATATCTATGTTTCGAATTTCATCAAAATTGCAGACGAGGGTTCTTTCCCTCTTTACACACCCTAAAAAAATTGTAATCATGACACATGTATCCCATACTACTGATTTTTATGTGCACATTCCAAAATTCCAGTCTTATTCCTGTTAAAAGGATTTTGCTCCTAAAAAATGGAAGTCACAGAGCTCTAAAATGTGGGAACTAAGGCCCCTATTGGAGTGGGTGTTTTAATGCCAACCAGAGAAGTTGAATTGTTGGGAATCTTTTTAACTTGGGTCTTATATCTATTGTTTGAATTTCTTTGAAATATGAAATATATGTATGTTCACTGGGTTTGTAAAAGAGGGCAAATCTACAGGAAAGCAAAAAAATGATCACAATAAGCAGTCAGCTACTGTACCCTAGTCATTACCACTCCCAATGTAGGATTCCTCACCATACAGGTGACAGGCACAGACATAAGATGCATTACGGATGTATAGCAATTGGAAGGACGTGACCCAACTGAAACATTAACAACTGTGTGACATGAGGGCTGAGGGGAAATGAAAGTGTCACTTAGCAGTTCAGAAAAAGAGACCAATAGAATACCAATCTTACAAAGAATAACCC
>NC_043010.1:57877545-57883039 GCF_006345805.1 Octopus sinensis | reverse complement strand
ATTCAACCAGAAGCCCAGGGTAAACACAGACTATACTATCCTAATCCCTAAGGTAGTGACTCTGATGTCAAAAATCATGAGATTTGTGGAAACGTATGTAGCAATGTATTAAATATTAATAAATTCTATTCAAAAATTGTTATTATTATATTCACCCTACATCATATCAGTATAATTATGATGCAACCCCGAGAAAGGGACAATCAAGCCAGTATCATTAGAGAGTTGCCAGCATAATAGAATAGGAGCTTTATTTGCACATCCCTAACATTACCATAAACGAATTTAAAAATATATATATATACATGTGTGTTGTGTTTTTATTATATATGCATGTATATATAATATATATATATATATATATATATATAGATATATATATATATATATATGAGTAGATATACCATGTATTCAATATTTTGGGGTTATGACTCCATTTTCATGAAACTGATGATTGTTGCTGATGGTCGTGTATATTCATACACACATACATATTTCATATACATATATATACACACATATATTTATACATATTTTTTATATATATATACACCCCACACACACTCACACACCACGCATATATATATATATATATATATATATATATATATATATATTATATCTTTATGTGAATATATAGTTTTTGCTATAAGAATTTAGAAACTTGAGTGAGTGTGAAATAATTCAGTTTCGGACAGTAGCCTTCAAATTAGTCAAACTGTAAATAATAGGCTACAAAATATGGGGTTAAAAACATTTTGGGGTAGGAAATGTCAAACCCTGTCCAGGCATCTTGAATCCACAATTCATCCGAACATGTTTAACACTTTTGTTGTCTTATTTCTGTTGAGACACTCTGTGTTTTTTTTAATTAATTTTAAAATTAACAATGTATTTCATAAAATAATTTAGTTAGCATTAAGCTAATGTTAGGAAAGTAACTTGCGACAAAACTTTAGTTGAAGATTTTAATTCAGATCCATTGAAAACAAGACATTTGTAGTACAGAGCCAGAGGCAGTTTCAGCCGGGTTAAAGATGTGCCTCTTCTGCACTCACACACACATTTATACATGGATACATTGGCTGCTTAATACCAGACAATGAGAATAAAGTGATTAGTTTATATTGTCGGGGATGAGGCTTTTTATTAATGTTGATGCCAAGGGTTGGTCCTGCAACTCAAGCTTCAGTTTCAAAAAACTCTATACATATGTATATATATGTATGTGTGTATGTGTGTGTGTATATATATATACATATATATATATATATATATTTATTTATTTATTTATATAGGTATGTTGGTGCAAACAGGTAAAATAGAAGTCAAAATATGAGTATATGTATATTTGTATTAATTTTTAGCAGAAGCAACAGAGTGACTCAAGAGCTGAGGGTTTCAACGCAACTCTCGGACCTTGAGTCACTCTGTTGCTTCTGCTAAAAATTAATAAATGTGTGAGTGTGTCTGTGTGTCTGTGCGTATCATTGAAATTTGCAGAAAAACGAAAGACAAAGTCAGGTGTGTAATCAACTATATATATATATATATTAATAATTTTTTTATGATATATATATATATATATATATAATCATCATCATCATTTAGCGTCCGTTTTCCATGCTAGCATGGGTTGGACATATATATATATATATAGAGAGAGAGATAGAGATAGATAGATAGATGGAGATAGATAGATAGATAGACAGACAGACATACAGGCAGGCATATGTTTATGCATGTAAAGCATTATATGATCAAGTCCAGACTTAGTGGATGTGCTGGTGTTGCACAGGTGAGGCAACTGTGCAGTTTTATGTGGTACCTTAACAGGTGATAGGATAACATGTAGGTGATAACATGTGAAACCTACAGGTGGCACATGACATCTATGCAGGCAGTGGTGTGTGTTAATTGTACAGGTGATGTAGGGGAGAAGTGCTAAGAAACGAGATGACTTATGGGGGAGAGCGAGAAAGAGATGAGGGACCATTATCAGCATATACAGTTTATAAATAATACTTATTACTAGTTTTATCAAAATGCCCACAACAACAACAACAAACAATAGTACAGTGGTAGGTTGCTTTCATGAGTGGCTGATGATGACGACGACAACAACGACAATGACAATGATGATAGTGATGATGATAATGAGGATGATGGTGGTGGTGGTGGTAGTATGTGGCCATGTTAATATTTAACACCTTGACTGTGGACATCAGGAAATCCCGATGCACATCCATCATGTTCATTACATCAACAGGTGTTACTCAATGAGTGTCGATCACTTTGTTATACTCACCTTGATGTGCGTCCTGCCTGTACCTGGTCTCTGGTGTTCAAGTGATGAAAAATTATTTGTACTTTTCATCTGCATAAGATCTGCCTGTACATTTTATTTATTCAACATCTGAAGAGACCCTGTCCTGGATCTGTACTTCCTCAACATGGTAATCCACATGACCACCCCGTCTTTATAAAGTTACAACCTCAAAAAGTTGACCATGAGACATAATTGGCTTCTTGTGTGACTGTGGGAGTTGTTTTGCCAAGGATGAAGAGGGGGTAACAAACCTAAAAGGCTGTTCTAAGACAAGTTATGGGGTCTTTGATGAGTCTAAGAGGAAATATATTTGAAGTCAAGAGGAATCAACATAGAATTGGTAGATATCTCCCCACCCACCACCAACCATTGACTGACTTGAGACTTTCATATCAGCTTTAATTAGGAGTAGGTACTGGATTGTCTTGGGAAGGGGTCAGAGGGTTTGTATTGACCTTGATCCTATAGACACAAGATGAAAGACATTCCAGCTGTTACCATCTCAACTTTTATTCGACCATAGTGTATCTAGGACTACATTGTCTAATGTGTGTTTTCTTTATAAGGAGAGCAAGGAGTGATATGAGGAAGGTTAGTGAGTGGGCAAAACGCTGTACAATGCAATTTGTAGAAAAATATAGTCCTGAAGATAAATGTGTAACAAGTTCCAGTGGATACGAAGGGCACAATAACTCATGCCACGAAAGAACATTGGTGAAATGTTTCAGTCAAGGCTTCGGTGAAATGTAACCATAACAGAAGAGTTAGATGACAGTAAGATGCAAGCATCAGAGGCCAGACGATGACCTGAACTGACCAACAAAATTAGGCACAAAAGCAGAAATCAATTGTCCAGCAGATATCAACGTAATGTTAAAGAAACAGAATGCATCTCTGCCAAACTAAAGAGAAATATGCAGTTAAAGAAGTCTGACTATAGTTTTAGATTTATACCTGTAATTACTGGGATGCTTGGGTAAGTAAATAACTGCCTCAGCTCTCAGCTGGGGTTCTTCAAACCAGAAAGAGCATTGTCAGTTGGGAAGATATAGCTAAAGGACATTAAGGGTTCTGTGAAGATGATATGGAAAACAGTCCAGAAGTTTAGCTTACGGAGACATTTAGACATGCAAACATGGAGAAATACATGTACTGACATCAAAAAAGAGACCCATTCACACAGACACGCACACATGCATATACACACACACACACATATGTGTGTACGTGTGCATGTGCATGTGTGTATATGTAATATATAGATATTATATGTATATATATATATGTATATGTATATATATATATGTATATATATATGTATATATATATATATATGTATATATATATATATAATATATATATATATATTATATCAATATAGGGTAGCAAAAAAATTCAAGAAAAATTTTCTGCAACCAGCGGTCAAGTGAGAAAATAGAAATATCCACAGACTATATAATATATTCAACAAAATATTAAGGAAAGACCCTTACAGGTCATTCGACTCACTTGAAAGAGCAGCCAAAACTCAAACCGCAAAAATAGTAGTAATTCTGAAAGCTAAAGGAAAAATAAAAACGTTTATCCTTTTCAACTTTGTACCCTGCAAGGTTTCAACAATTTCTACGCAATCGAACTTGATTAAATTAAATTAAATCCGTTTACGATTGGTTTGTTTCATCAGCAAAGTCCCAAAAGAGAAGGTGAACATATACACACGAGGCGATACCACTGAAGCCCCGGGTATATATATCCTAATTTTTCGAAATCCAACGTAACCGCGCCAACTACTCAGCAGCAAATATAAACTGCTGATACAATTTCAGAATTAGTCAAAAATTATTAATTTATCAATATAGGGTAGCAAAAAAATTCAAGAAAAATTTTCTGCAACCAGCGGTCAAGTGAGTCGAATACCTATAAGGGTCCTTCCTTAAATTTTGTTGAATATTATATATATATATATATATATATATATATATATATATATATATTTTTCTATATATATATGTATATATGTAGATAGATAGATAGATAGATAGATATACCTACATGTATTATGTATATATGTGTGTGTGCGTGTATATACAAATATATATATATATATATATATGTTCAGAGTGCAATGGGTAAATTGTCGCCATTTTATATATTTAATTTCACACATGCGCATTGTTTATTTTTGATTTTGTCAACTACACAGTATAGTAGGGTCAGTTGGGCACCATCTGTGAGAAAACAGCACCATGACACAATTCACTCTGCCACAAATTTGGAAATGACATACTGTACTGCTTGGCATTCATGCTGGAAGCTCCAATATGAACATTTCAGAGTGTTTGGGTGTCAATCTGTGGACAGCGCAGAGAATTTGGAAAGAATTGATTATGAAGGTACGGCATCTTGGAAACACTCTGATCATTCTGATAAGAAAAGAACTCCTGAATTTGTTGGTGAGATCCAGGCCATGATTGACAACAATCCCTCCATGTCAATCAGGTCCATTGCCAGGGACATGGGAGTGTCTGAGTTTCTTATCAGCAGATAGTGCATTAAGACATTCGGTATTCCTCATACAAGATGAGAAAGGGCCAATTTTTACCCCAAGCCCTCCAGGTCAAGAGGGTAGCTGCTGGAACACTCTATGTCTGGTAACAGGACTCTGCACCATGCCACACAAGCAGGAGAACCCAGTCATGGCTGTCAGACAATTTCTGCAACCACACCACCCCTAATATCTGGCCACCTAACTCCCCAGACTGCAACATCCTTGATTTAATGTCTGAGGCTCAGTTGGAGTGAGAGACCAACAAAACTACTTGTAACACCAAAGATGGATTGAAGGCAAGGATTATGGCAGCATTCACCAACTTAAACAAGGAGACTGTCCAGTAGAGTTGCAGGAGATTCCAAAGTCATCTGGAGGCCTTGGTTGAAGCCAATGGCGATTTTATTTAATAAATTTACTCTTTAGTATTTCAAGATATTTTTATGTAATTTTGGTAAATACATTTGTTAAAATGAGATGTCAGTGGTATTTTCATTTTTGCATAATTTAGAAGTCAATTTATTCACCCTGTATACACACACACACACGTTTGTGTATATATAGTGACATAGAGAGATAGATATACTCATCACCATCACCACTGTGATGAATGGTGA
>NC_043010.1:57817545-57860045 GCF_006345805.1 Octopus sinensis | reverse complement strand
ATTAAAGACCACAAAGAGAACTTCCTTTCCAGCCCTAAATGTAGGCTTATCAACCCAGCTAAGTCAGAACTTGGGATTATTAGTAAAGAAATTTTAGATAAAATAAATGCGAAAATTAAGACCGCTACTAGGCTAGTACAATGGTCCAAAAGTATAGAAGTCGTAGACTGGCTTAAAGCTATTAAGAATAAGAAAAAAGTGAGGTTTACACAATTCGATATTGTTGATTTTTATGCCTCTATCTCTAAAGAACTGCTAGATAAAGCCCTCGTCTTCGCTAGCGATTTCATAGAAATCAGTACAAATGATAAGGACATAATCTTCCATGCTAGAAAGACCTTACTTTTCAGTGAGAACGCAAAGTGGATCAAAAATACCGACACAGAGGGTGCTTTCGATGTGAGCATGAGGTCATATGATGGAGCAGGCATTTGCGATCTTATTGGATTTTTTCTCCTAGATACTTTAGGTAAGACATTTCCTGACGTATATTTTGCCATCTACAAAGATGATGCCCCTGCTTTAACTGCTAATACAAATGGACCAGCACAGGATCGTTTTAGGAAGGATATTATCCAATTAATGAAATACTTCGGACTTAGTATAACTATAGATACTAACCTGACTTAGTATAACTATAGATACTAAAGGACAATGATAATGATGGTGATGTATATATATATACATATATATATATACATATATATATATACATATATATATACAAATATGTATATATATATACATATATATATACATATATGTATATACATATATATATACATATATACATACATGTATATATATACACACATATATGTTTGTATATATATATACATATATGTATGTATATATATATGTGTGTGTGTGTGTGTGTGTATGTGTGTATATATGTATATACATATATATATGTACATACATACATATGTATATATATATACATATATATATATATCTGTGTGTGTATATATATGTACATACATATGTATATCAAGTGTGATTCAAAAGTTCTTAGTTTTAATACCAACAAGCTGACAACTCTGATCAGTTGACTCCCTAACTGTAAGTCTTATCTCCACCCCACACCTCACTTTATCTCCCATCATACCTCCTCCCCACATCAGTTATAGTTGCTGTTATAGTGTTAGTTATATACAGGCCCCTGTTATTATAGAGTCAGGTATATACATACACAGTGTCATTGTAGTGTTATCTACATATACACTGTTATTAAAGCATCAACTACACACACACACACACACTTACTCACGCACACACTGTCATTTTAGTGTCAGCTCTTATACACGAACACACGGTGCCATGCCATTACAGAGCCAGTCCAATTTATGGCGTTGATCACAACCAGCTACGTAGGTAGAACATAAAGTCGTGCTTTTACAGTCAAATTTACAAAGAAAGGAAACACAAAGGCATTTATAACAATCCTTCCTGCTTTTATTCGCATTCATCTTGAAGAATATCATTTTTACTGATGTCTGCGCCTTTATTGTATTTCGTAATTGTTCGACAAAAAGGTAGATTTATCAATGCAGTTTTTTCATCTCTTTTTTTTTGAACATATATATTTACTTACAAAGATATACACTTACATATATATATATATATATATAGATAGATAGATAGATAGATATTTGTATGTGTATAATAAAGTAATAACTTGCATTGTCATGATTCTGTTCGTTCTATACCTGACAAGGAAATGGCAATAAAGCTTCGTTTCATAACAAAGGTAACAAAAAAAAAAACGTGAAATATTTCTCATGGCAATTCATTGAATCTTTCTTTTCTTTTTTCCCCCCAGATGTCAGGCCAACTATTGATACAACGGAATCAAACACAAACCATTCTTAACCGACATATAAACGTGCTTCATTACTGCAACTTCAGTCAAATGAAATCAATGCTATGCAATCCAATATGGTGACCACAAATCCAATATGGCCACTCCATATTGAATGTCACTTACAGTATCACATTAATATACTTAAATGTTGATTGACCACGTAGTGGTTCCTTTCTTCATTTCTGCATTCAGTACATCCAGTGTGTATACATACACACATATATACATACATATAATATATATATATACATATCACATACACACACACATACATATACATATGAATACACGTACATGCACATACACATGTGTGTATGTTTATATATGTATATATATATATATGTGTGTGTGTGTGTGTGTGTAATCATATATATATATATATAAATATATGATGATCATCATCATCGTTTTAACATCCACTTTTCTATGCTTGCTTGGCTCAAATGCAATTTATTGTGGCAGATTTTCTATGGCTGGATGCTCTTCCTGGCATCAACCTTCATCTGTTTAAAAGGAAGGTAATTTTTACTCTTTTTGCAAGCAATGTAATAATTTACCCTGGAAGTGAGTGAAAATGACAGATATTGATATTCCACAATGGTTTCTGCACATTGGTGCCACATACTCGATTCAACCTTGAAATGAATTCAAATCCCTGGTCTATAGTATACGCAGAGAGCATAAAATTTATCTCCTGATGTGCAAAAGCATCACACAAGTTAAACAAAATTCAAGTTTTGTGTTAGAAGCAGTTGTATGATGTAAAAATTATCAATGCCACGTACTTAATGTGTGTTGTGAGATACATGTAGGCTGGAGGTGGCAAGCTAGCAGAAATGTTAGCACACCGGGCGAAATGCTTAGCAGTATTTCGTCTGTCTTTAGGTTCTGAGTTCAAATTCCACTGAGGTCAACTTTACCTTTCATCTTTTTGGATTTGATAAACGAAGTACTAATCAACTGGCCCCCTCCCCCAAAATTTTGAGCTTTGTACCTAGAGTAGAAAAGAATATTTTGCCCAGGGAAAGTGTCTTTAAATAAAACAGAGGGAATCAAGGGTTAAATGAGCACATGGCGCTGATGAATAGAAATAATTACAAAATATCAATAACTCTTATTCTCATTTACCTCCAGGGTGGTTTGTTTGCTTGACTTTGAAGTACACTGTGGTTTTTTTCACACACTACCTCTTTAAAGTATATAAACCACAAGAGTCAAGGTGAATACATATTTATTTAAGCACTTGACATTGGTTGAGTTACAGCCATTTCACAACCTTCGTTATGTAGTACTAATTTCACATGCCTATTTGCATTAATTATTGATGTAACCATGATGTTCAGGTAATCTAATGAACCTGTTTTGTTTTTTTTATTTGCATTGGTTTTGCAAAGATACAATTGTATTGTATAATACTGAACATGCATATTAATGCAAACTTGTAAGTATAATTTTTTCCAGACTGAAATTATTACTACATAAAAAGGGATGTGAAACGGCCATAACGCTATGGATGACATGTGGCTAAATAAGTATATGTCCACCTCTTGTACCTCCTGACTTTTGTGGTTTTATAAGACTTTTATAAGACTCTGTTTTAAGAATGGTAGGAATTTGGTTCAGAGAAGTAGGTCTGCTGCATTAGAAAAAAATAAAATCAAGATCAATGTAATTATTTATAATGTCCCTCATTAATTTTATTTCTTTCTATTTTCTTAAATATTTGATTGGTGAAGTTGGTTCAACGTAGAATTATTTTTTCAAGACATTTTCCTTTCAAGAGATCCAAGTCATTTTTTGGCAACAGCAGTGCCACTTGTTCTATTGTAGTTTTTTGACGATGTTATCAACGTTGGGTTGCCAGCTAGAACTTACCAGAGTTGTTTTTTTAAGTCATTTTAGCTTTTTGTTGAAAAATAACTGGTCTATTTTTTTTTAGGTTGATGGGAAATATTTTCTTACAAGGATTAAGAAACATTCTGTTATTTCATGGTTTTGTTTTTTATTCTTTTTCAAGATTCGTGCAGTGATGTGCTTTGAGAAAGATGATGATTAGGTATTTTTTCTACATCTGTAAAGTAATGTAAGTTTATCATCATCTTCATCATTCTCATCCTCATCATCATCATCATCAATACCACTACCAGCATCATCACATTCATCCCCATCACCACCCACCACTGTTATAGCTGTAACAGTCATCCAATATATCTTTGTCTCTTAAGACAATGATATATTTTCATTCTTAAAACAACTTTAACTCCATCATTCCTCATTTTGTGTCTTTGTAATTTGGTTTTGGGATTCCCAGAGGCTCTTCCATCATTATTGCCACCACCACCACCAACATCAATAGCATCATCATCATCATCACTATCATCACCTTCTTTTTCCACTTCCACCTCGTATCTCTCTCTCCTTCCACCTCTCTCTCCCTCTCTCCCCAACCTTCTCTTCACATTTACTAAATCTATCCACTGGGACAAACCTGCAGTGGCAAATATATCAGACAGGTACAGACAGAATTGTGTGTGTGTGTATGTGTGTGTGTAGGTGTGTACAAGCATTTTGATTTAGTAACACACCTGTTGTCACATCTCCATGACACTACATATCGTAAGTTCCATCCTCAATGGAGACATTAAATACACTGTCAACATACTGGGACCAGCTGCTCAGTTTTGATCACCATCCCTAAATTCCTGAGATAAGATTTAAGACATACAGAATGTCTACAGAAATGGGTGTATATAACTACAACAATATCACGCAGCCTTTCACTATCCTCCACTTTTCTCTCTTTCTCTCTTACCATCTGGCTTTACCTGTTTGTGTGTGTGTGTATATATATATATATAGCATATATATAGCGTATATATAGCGTATATAGTATATATGCATAAGTCCCATTGCATGGCACCTTTGGCCAAGTGTCTTCTACTATAGCTTCAGGCCAACCAAAGCTTTGTGAGTTGATTTTTCAGATGGAAACTGAAAGAAGCCTGTCCTATATATATGTGTGTGTGTGTGTGTGTGTATGTATGTATGTATTTGTGTGTCTGTGTTTGTTCCCCACCATCTTCCAACAACCGATGTTGGTGCATTTACGTCCCCGTAACTTAGCGGTTTGGTAAAAGAGACCAATAGAATAATTACTAGACTTATAAAACCTAAGTCCTGGGGTTAGTTTGTTTGACTAAAGGAGGTGCTCCAGCATGGCCGCTGTGAAATGACTGAAAGAAGTAAAAGAAATATATCATGATAGATCGTTAGCTACTACACACATTTTTTCTCTCCTTGTTTTTTTCTGTGTCCCTTTCTGTAGAAGAGCATAGGCTCGAAACGTAAAAGACTTTTTCTATTCCTGAGCGCTATACTAATACATCTGTTTGTTTGTACACCACCTGCCTTCGTCTTTTGTTTATTTTCGTAAACTTTCCCTTAATATATATGTATATATATATAGTTCAAATGTACAGAAAACAAAAGACAGACAGGTGAGGGAACTACAAGCAGGTGTATTAGTTTCATATTCTTTATTTGTGTGTTAGCAAGACTACCATTGGTTTCAAGCCTGCCACATGGAGTGTTGGTACTCATCTCCATTTTGGATGAGAATAGACGAAGTTATACAAGGCTGTACAGGAATTTGGGATAACTAAATGAATACATATAGAAATTATGGGAGGTAAATTATCAGAAAAACCAAATCATTGTCTCTCTTGCATTAGACATAAAATCTTTGTAAGGAGTTGTGCTCACTATGACTTGATTAATTTCTTAATTATTTCATGTGAGAAGACTCATACACATCCATGTCCAAATTTATATATGTGTGTGTGTGTGTGTGTGTGTGTGTGTGTGTGTGCACACGCACACATATGCATGCATGTATGTATGTATGTATATATATATACATACATATGGTACACCTCTTCATCTTTACATTCAACAGCCAGCAGTCGTTTCTGTATCCAGGAATAGATTTGACACCTCATCTCTCCATCATCCCATGCTTTTCTCTTGATTGAGGGTTAAAGGCCTGTATATGTGTGTCACTGTGTATGTCCTCTGGATAATCAGCTAATTATAACTCTATCTCCTCCTCATCTTCTCACGACTCAGTGAGTATACTTTCTGCTATTTACACTGATAAATTAATAGTCCTTCCTTGTCATCCAGTTCCGTCTCAGGAATGAGCAACAACATACTGGTGCACATAATCAAATAATATCTTCTTTGATATTTATAAACCACAGAAAAAAGTAACCTGTTCTTCTGGAGATTTTGTGATGTGCAGCTGGTTCCTCTCCCAAAACAACTGGACAATGGAAAGACTTACTCACTGAGATGCTAGATAAAAGGAAGCTAATTGTTGCTTGATGGTTTGAAAGGTATAAAGATGAGAAAAGGGTTTATAATTTGTTGTTTCTCCATCGTCCCCATACATACGTAGGACCATAAATACATACTGGCTTATGCAGACCCTTAACCTGGGTCAGTTGAAAAGTCATGCATTTGGTAAAGGGATTTATAACATGAACTCCATAACTGCCATTCGTCCCAACTCATATTCACCACCATTTTCTCTTAACCACTACGCCATATGCCCATGGGCATATGGCGTAGTGGTTAAGAGCAGGGCTACTAACCCCAAGATTCTGAGTTTGATTCCTGAAGTATCAAGGAAAATCTCAGGAACCACAACACACCAACGTGAACAACAGACGCTACACCAATACAACATTTGGAGGATGGGATTCAAACACTTTCTTACTCTTTAATGCTTGATTTTTAATTTTTGATTTTGAGTTTTTGATTTTAATCTCTCATTGTGTCCCCCTGCTTAACTCCTCTCACTTCTTCACCTGTTAACCAATATTCTAGCAGCAGTTGAAGGCGGCGAGCTGGCAGAAACGTTAGCACGCCAGGTAAAATGTTTAGCGATATTTCATCTGTCTTTACGTTCTGAGTTCAATTTCCACCAAGGTCGACTTTGCCTTTCATTGCTAAATTAAGTACCAGTTGCGTACTGGGTCAATCTAATTGACTGGCTCCCTCTCTAAAAATTTCAGGCTTTGTGCCTGGAGTAGAAAATAATACTCGAGCAGTTGGTAACTTGTCACCATATACTTCCCTTTACCTTCCCTTTCAACAGGTACCAGTAATTGCTACCTCTGAAAATATAGGGAGCACTGCTTCTCAATCTTTCAGCCTACTGAACTTTTCTGCTGACTCTGGGTTGAAGGCTTGTGTATGTGTTTGCCTGCACTTATATGTGTACATGTAAATACCATGGGTAATCAGGTGCCATCCCCCCTACACACACTTTCTCACCATGCAACCATTCAACTACCATGTATACCTTGGTCGATCCACTGCCATAGTAAGTGGTTCTTGCATTTATCATGATTTTCATTTTTTCCTCTGTCTGAGGAGACGGCTACATAGTAGTGAAACATAATGGTAAGAGGCTACCGGATCACCCGAAAGAACACACACATATACACATACATACACGTTGGCACATACAAATATACACATAACTATTTTCAAAATGAGAATTAATGAATATATACGTAGATATGCATGCGGAGGCATTTTCTCCATGTTTATGTCTTGGGTATGTGTAAATGTACATGTGTGTGTGTGTGTATGTATGTGTGTATGTATATATATATTTATATATATATATATGATCAATGTATGGTTTATACCCATATATATATAAATATAATATATATGTGTGTGTGTATGTATATATATAGATACATGTTTGTGTGGATGTATGGATACATTTACATATATATTTACAAATGTGTTTGCCTGTTTTGTGTGTAAGTACCTCTATATATGAAGTATGTTTTCTTATACATAACAGTGTGTGTGTATATCTACTTTACATGTGTATACATGCTAGTATGTACGTATATATGTACGCACACATACACATATAAATGCTTGTATGTGTATGTATGTATGTGCTTATGAACGTATGTGTGAGTCTGCAGAGTGAGTTGTTAAGGTGTGTATATAGCAAAGAGAATAGATCCAATTAATGTCACAGCCTAAAGGTCCCTTGAGCTGAGTAGTAGTGGTGGTGGTGGTGGTGGTGGTGGTGGTAGTAGTAGTAGGAGGAGGGGCGGGGGGTGATGATTACAACAAAAGTAATAAAAACAACTGAGGTTGATAACAATGGAGTGATGAGGAAGTTAAAATGGTAGCGGGGGGGGGGAGTGCGGAGATGGTAGAAGGGAGAGAGAAAGGATGACAGAGAGAGAGAGAGAGCGAAGGTAAGAGAGAGTGGGATGATAGAGGGAGAGAAGAGGGGGGGTAAGACTTGAGGTAATAAAAGGGTAAAGTGAGTGAGAGAGAGAGAGGAAAAAAGGGTGGGATAGAGGTGTAAGTGGGTAGAGGGTAAGATGAGGATGAGAGAGTGTAAGATGTAAAGGGGGAGTTGAGGGAAAGTGGGAATAGACACGGGGGGGGCAGGAGGGGATGTGGTTATTTCTTCTCTGGTGTTTACTACCTCCACTTACCACCCCTTCCACCTCTACCCCATTTACCCACCCTTGCTTCTTCTACCCCCATTCACCATCACCACCTCCTCCACCTACCAACACTACCCACTACCAATTCCACCTGCTACTACCCCCCTTTACCTTCCTACCCCCACAATACCCTACCTTTCTACCACAACTGCCACACTATTACCTCCACTATCACCCCCCCTGCCACCAACACTACCACCACCACCAATAACTTCACCATCACTAACAATTACCACTATATCCCCAACCACAACAGTAACAACAGCAACAGTAGGGGTAGTGGAAGTGGTGGTGGTAGTAGTAGTAGTAGCAGCAGCAGCAGCAGTAGTAGTAGTAGTAGTGTCAAAGAGCTCCAGGGACGTTTCTACACCAAAATTAATTAGTGTCTCTACTGTACCTTTATTGATTCACTAGCATAGTGTATGGGAGATAGTATAGCCGTGTGGTGGTGGTGGTGGTGATGGTAGTGGTACGATGATGATAGTATGGTGGTGAAATGGTGGTAATGTGTATAGCGTTGGTTGTAGTATAGCAATAAAAATGGCGATAGTGTTGTTGTTGTAGTAGTAGTAGTAGTAGTTGAGGAGGAGATATAGTAGAGTTTTAGTGCTGGGGTGTTGGTGTTGGAGAGAGAAGTGATGATGATGATGGTGGTGGTGATGATGATGATGGTGGTGATGATGATGATGATGATAAGAGTTATAGCATGTGCTGGGAGGAGACATTGTGATTTAATTATGTGTATGTATGTGTGTATGTGTGTATACATATATATACATATATACATATATATATATATTATATATATATATATATATATATATATATATATATATATGAAGATATATATATATAAAGATATATATATAAAGATATATATATATATAAATAGATATATATATACGTACATACATATACATACATATACATAAACACACACACACACACTATGTATGTATGTATATATTTGTATAATTGTTTATTGAATGAGTTTTTGCCTCATTTCATTCGGTTTGTTGTTTAAACTATTCTTTATTCTTTTTCTCCGCAAATTTCCTATTTAATTTACTTTCCGATAAACCTTGCCGAGGTCGGCATTCTTGCTGCTGCTGTTGTTGTTGTTGTTGTTGTTATTCCATCTCCTTCTTCCCGCCCCACCCCCAATCCCCACCCTTATACAAACAGCTGCTATTAATGGTTTAGCTGTTTAATTGCATGTGTGTGCGTATATGAATGCATGTATGTAGAGAAGATTAGTGTTGGCACTGAGATAAGCCTGTGTGTGTGTGCATGGATATGTGAGTGCGTGCGTGTATGTGTGTATGTGTGTGTGTGTGTGTGTGCATGTGTGCGTGTACATGTTTTTATATAGCCAAATACAGATGTTTACGAATGTAAATAAGCAGTCACATAATCAAACATACAGCAATTTGGAAATCTACATATATCTACATTTGCACATATGTATAAATATACACAAATATATATACACAAACATATATATATAAACATATATGTATATATATAAACATAAACATATATATATATTAAACATACTTATATAAATACATTTACATATATACATATATGTATATATATATATATATAATATATATATATATATATATATATGCAAATATATATATACATTTACATATATACACACACACATATACACACACACACACGCATACATGTGCATAAATGTTTCTATGAAGATCTATATATGTAAATGTGGCTGAAGATATATATGTACATAAATACACACAGACAGATACACATACACACACAAATACACACGTAGACACAGAAGCAGTCATTTAAATACATGCCAAAGTAAATGAAATGTATTTATTTTTTTTATTTTTTCCCCTCTCTTCTACTGGAGGGCCAGAAAGGTGTTCAAGATTAATTTGTGCAGTAGAGTAGGTGTGTACAAATGTCTCCCTGTCTCCCACCCCCCTGCCTTCTCTTCTATCCAGCCACATATTTCTATAACACAACACTAGTGCCATCTTTAAATGAATAGGTGAAGCTTGGAGTCTAAGACTTATCTTGCTAAAAGATTGTTCACAGTTCTTTTCTCTATCTCTCTCTTTCACCACCATACTCACATCCACCTTCTTTCTCTCTTTTGAAATCTTTCTACCTACCTACCTACCTACCATCTACCTATCTATCTACCTACCTAATAATCCATGTCTATCTACCTATCTATACATACATATCTATCTGTCTGTTTGCCTATTCATCTATCTTAATACATAACGTAATGGAGCATACATTTATTTCCTAATTTTCTATTTACAATTTACACAAGTGACTCAAGGAAGTAAAGTTTCGTGTGATTCTATGAAATTACCTCCAAATTTTTCTTTGAGGTTCGCTAATTATTACATCCATGTTTTCTTTCATCATCATCATCATTATCATTATTTAACATCCATTTTCCATGCTAGCATGGGTTAATAAATTTCAGTTCAGTGAGAAATTTTGCATTCACCATTTAGTACAACAGCATTTACATGAACCATACATGTGTGCATGTGTGCACACACAGATGTGTGTATCTACACACACACACACAGACATCATCATCATCATCATTGTTTAATGTCCACTCTTCATGCTGGCATTGGTTGATGGGTTGATATGGAGCTGGCTAGGAGGGTGGTGTCCACATGCCAACTGTCTATTGTGGCATGGTTTTTACGCCTGAATGCCCTTCCTTATGCCAACCACTTAGCAGATTATACTGGGTGCTATTTACGTGCCGAGGTCGACTTTGCCTTTCATTCTTTCAGGGTCGATAAATTAAGTACCAGTTATGCACTGGGGTCGATGTAATCGACTTAATCCGTTTGTCTGTCCTTGTTTGTCCCCTCTGTATTTAGCCTCTTGTGGGTAGTAAAGAAATATATTTACGTGTCACTGACATGGGTGCATTTATGTATAGCACCAGCATGGGTACTTTTAAGTGATATCAGCACCTGAAGGGACAAGCCCTGTATGTGTGCAAGAACCATACTTTTTTACTTAGCTTGACACATCTTATCAAGTACAGCAAATTGCCACATCTCCTGGTCCCTTGTCATTTCCTCAGTGAGGCATAGCAGCCGAAGATCCTTTCTCACCACTTCTCCCTACGTCTTTTTTGGTCTACTCTTTCCGTGTAATTATGTGTGTGTGTGTGTGTGTGTACACATACATATAGTGATAGATAAATGTTGCTGAACTCCATTGCCTTTATCACAAGATGACAAATATTCAAAGAAGTGCAGTATAAATAACTGAATGAATTCCAACACATGTGAGAGGACATGTGATAGGTCATGTGACTTCTATATTTTAAAATTAGAATGATGACATGTAGCAAGTACTTATTTTGACATCTTATATCTGAGTTGAAATCTTGATGAGGCTAATATTTTCTTTTCCTTCCATTTCCATGAAAAAAGTGTCCAATAAATGTTTGCCAAAATGGAAGTAAACATGGCAGAATTGGTTGGATGCAGGAGGAAATACCTTTTAGTATTTACATACTCACCGTCACATTCTGAGTCCACATTCTACTGAGCTCAACTTTACATTTCATTCTTCTGGGGCTTATAAAGTAACCCTATTCTAACCCTATTATCTGTTTGTGTCTGTCTTAGACATTAAAGTTACATACATTTCTCCCATTGACCACAAGACCTCCCTCTCGGGGGTGAGAGGAAGGGGATAGATGATTGACCCTAGTGCCTGGCTCTACTAATTCAAATAATCCATCAATATAGAGATCAATATACCATGGTGCTCCCAGTAAGTAGGGTGGCTCAGAATCTATGAGGCTCCTTAGTTGCTCCTGGGTGATGACCCCCACCCCCATCCGCAGTGAATATTTTGCAAAGATGTTTTTATGTAAATTGTTATTGTTTTATTGTTTATGCATTTCTAATTTCTGCTGCCCTTTCTCTTTTGCCCCAGACGTTTAGGCAGCCCTTGTGGCCAATAGAGAAAGAAGATCTTAACAAAGATTTTTATAATGTCTTTGTTTCTTTACCCATTCCATAGGAGACACCCACTAACTGCCACCACGGAATATTTACCATGACCTGCTGCCTCCGTCTATATTCTACATCCTGTTCTACAACTCAAAGGAACACTTTACCCCTTTCACCAAACTAGACTCTACATCTACCAAGTTATGGAATCTTATACAATATCCTCAGGAACCATCAACATTACCCAGAATCAAATTTTTAAAGAGGTCAGTTCATTTAATCTGCTTATTCATTATTAATGCTTACATGAGACTGAGACCTTTTCTGTGATTGAGAAGATCCGGCAAGTAAAGTGAAATCACAGCCATGCATGTCTGGCCCAGTTGAGTGCCCCTAACACATCGGGCAATATATATGCTTGAGAGGACATGTTGAGTCAAGTAAAACTGATATCGTAGCTGTGGCCAGTGTTCCCTGACTGGCTCCAGTGCTGTGGCATGTAAAAAGCACTATCCGAACATGATCAATACCAAGCCCCTGACTGGCTCCTTTGCCAGTTGCACGTAAAAAGCACCGACTACACTCTCAGAGTGGTTGGCATTAGGAAGGGCATCCAGCTGTAGAAACTCTTCCAGATCAGATTGGAGCCTGGTGCAGCCGCTAGCTCTCTAGACCTCAGTCAAACCATCCAACCCATGCCAGCATGGAAAATGGATGTTAAATGATGATGATGTTGTTGAATACTTGGTATTTGGCTTCTCTTATTGGCAAAAGCATCTGCTAATTGTCTTCAAGGAATTTCCAGGGTTAACTATGACTAAGTCCCTATTTTAATAAAAATATGGAGTTATTTAAATACCATGATATATAGAATACATTGCAAGCGAGGTGTGTTATATGGAAGTGTATGTTTATTTAGGGGTCAGGGGACAAAACTTAATTATGCTGAAATCAAGAGTGTAAACCAGGAATACGTTGGTGTGTGGTTGTGATAAGCAGGGAAATTTACAAATGAAATAATATGTCAATGATAAATTGAAATACCTCCCTATGAAGTGGGTACCATTATCATCCAAACCCACCTAAATATACATTTTTCTATTACTGTGATCCAACTTTTGATTTGTTAAAAATAGTAGTCAAACCATCCTCAGTCCACATTCAATCATATTAAAAACAAAATTAATGAATGCATCAGTTAAATTAGTCATAGTCACACATTGTCTGAAATAATCAATTGGATGGAATGTCAAGGATGGAATGTCCTGTTTAATCAGAAGTGAGCAGAGGCTAAACAACAACAAGAGAGTCATTCACTTTGGCCCCTAAGATTTATTTTTTTCCCCATTCATTCTTTCCAAGAACTTCATTTTAATGTTCCCCTACTCTTCCCCTGAAAACAGAAAGTCATGCCAGACATCAACCACAATGAGCTCGTCAGCTATGGGCTTGTCACGTCTTTTTATGACTAATTAATCGATTAGATGAAACCCCTTTCATTTACGAATGTTGTTAACAAATTCATCCCACAACAATAAACTTCCAGGTTCACACTGCTGAATGGATGGTACCTCAGGGCAAATAAAGGGTACCAAGGGCCATGGGTGGTACCTTGGGCAATAAATAGTACCTTGGACTAGTGTCTTACCTTTAAATTGGTCAATATCTTGTGAGCAGAATTTCAGTGGAAGAGGATTGTGCAAAAGACTAGCGTGTGTGCATGCATGCATGTGTGTGCATGCATGCATGTGTGTGTGCATGTTGGTGAGCTACATTGGTGAAGAATGTAAACAATGTCAGGAAATTAGAAGAAACAATGTTCTTTGAGTGGAGTCCCCTGTGCTATTTGTTCTGTGCCAAATTAGCAGCCATCCCTTGTCACTCTCTCAAATAGCAAAACTATTAAAGATCTAATAACCCCAAACACAGTAGTATCCCATTAGTGTTATAAAAAAACCAAATAAATAAATATAATGAATCAGGGACAGCTGATTGGTTGCAAAGCCTGAAATATTTAACCCTCCCTCGGTAAAGTCAGCGTCCATTGGAAAAGATTTCTCTCAATCACAATTTGTTCTCAAACTTTGGCTCACCGTCAACGTTTACTTTAAGTCTCTTCATACACAACTTACCATCACATAACAGTTTCCCTTCCTTGGCCTTCTTTCAATTTCATGTCTTTCCACCCCCTCCCCTCCCCCTCCTTTACTAATAAATCTTCCCTCATAAAAACACTTTCTCCTAATCCCTGGCTTATTGTCAACTCCTCCTTCATTCTTATTGCCATTGTTTTAATATCTTCTGCTTCACCACAGCACAGTCTCTCTCTCTCTCTCTCTCTCTCCACATATGATACTCACTCATTTATATTATATACATACATACATACATATCAGATACAGATATATATATACCTATACATATATATATTTGCTATAATTATAACAACTAAGAACTACCATGGTATATGCCCAGATAATATATCCCTCTAAAGTCACATTAATTATACAACAACACAAATACAATGTATATATATATATATATATATATATAAGTTCAGCAAAAATTTAGATTCAGATGAATATGGTACTTAAGTTAATGGCACCAGAATTTGGTATGGTATTAACCATATAAATCAAATGGGGTGATTATTTTGATTATATATATTTATACACATACATATACACACATATATATATGTGTGTGTGTGTGTGTGTGTGTGTGTGTGTGTGTGTGTGTGTGTGTGTATGTGTGTGTGTGTGTGTGTAGTGGATCTTCCAGGCATGATGTAGATTCAATCCTAGATAGCCAAATTTAAATCAACACTTCACCAGCACTTTCCTCATGGTAAAACAAATTTTTTCAGTGACATCAGTTTACATTTGCCAGATGCCTTAGCTAAGCAAAATAATGTCTTTGCCACTTGACCTTTCTAACCTCTTATAAGCCACCAAACACTAGAATTAAGATAACAAGTACCACCAACTAAATCTACTGTTCCGCAACAATATGTCTCCTTCTGGATAGTTATAAAAGCAAGAACCCGCAAGCAAAAGACAGTTAGTGTGGAAGAGGAATTGAGGCATGCAACTTCATATCCAGACGTGGATTGGTTGGTATTTTTACCTACCGCCTATTTAAAAAGATTACTCTGGAGAAGAGGTGCCTGCCTCAAAGTACATATATGAAAAGATGGACAAATGTTGTAAGGAAGTTGAGAGTAAATGGGGCCATGCTGTTGTAGCCAGTCTTATCAGAAAGGAAAAGTAATAAGCAGAAAAAAGGTGGTGAGGAAAAAACGGCAAGTTGAACATGAACCCAAAAATATAATCACAGAAAGTTTTATATGATTCTCAATTTCATTATACAATTCGACTTCATTTTTCCGATTTCATATTCCGATTTCCATTAAGTCATAATCCCAAACCTAAATGTTTTGTATTGTCTTGTCCCCTTTCTGTGTGTTATACATTGACAAATAAAGACATAAGTTAGTGACTTGGTGACAACTGAGTTAGTTGGCTTGTGACAACTCAGTCAGTTAGTTAATGAGTGACAAACTCAAATCAGAGACAGCTATCACCAGTTAGGGAGCAGAATGCTAGAATCCTGATCCACAGCAAAGCAGCGAGTAAAGACAATGGTTAAATGGAGAAATGACATTTACTGTCAGCAGCTATGAGACCCAACTTCCCTCACTCTCTCTCACTTTCATTAACTCACTTTGTCTTCTCTGCACATTACCATCTCTCTCTCTCTCTCTCTCTCTCTCTCTCTCTCTCTCTCTATGGTTTACTACTACAATACGAACACACAGGCTGAAATTAACTTTTTTACTTTGCATACTTTACGATTTTATCACCTGCCAGTCGAGGCAAGGTATTGTATAATGTAACGAGTAAAAGTAAATATTTCCTTAAAACTTCATGCACTGCTCATCTTTCACATCTTACAGCATGCCATTGCAATTAAATTTCGACCGTGACCCCCCACCCCATATATATATATATTACAAATTTGGGATTTTGCCAATAGAACTGGAACTCCTATTTTGGGATAACTTTATTGTATGGAATACACATAGAAATCTACATCCAATAAAATAATATAAGCAATTAAAATACAATAAAATACAATAAAATTAGTTGAAAAAATATATAACTTACCTGTTATTGTTCTGTGGGGAAAGAATGTATTTGTAATCAATGCTACACATGTTTCTGCACTGGTGGGGTGTGTATCAAGGCTACACCTTATCCACCAGTGTGTCCTCAGACTATTTATCTTATAATTATTTATGGGTCAAAGTTAAAAATACATACTAAAAGTCATATTAAATAAAAATAAAAATATAAATATATAAATTACAAATATATTTTCAAAAGATTAAACACCTCAATAACAATTCCAATATAAACAGAAAATGCTAAACCTAAGGAAATCATCAATGACTAAATTATAACTACATCAAATCCTACAACATGTCTAAATAAACATTATGGGAATTAATAATTTAGTGCAAGATTTACCCCTATCTATACAAGTATAAATTACCATTTTTATGTCAAACCTAAGTTAATAGTGTTTAATAAGATTATTTAGTAAAAACCACTACGTACGTTATAAACTTATTGAACAAAACTAGAAAAAAAATTAAAAAAGGAAGAATACTTATCGCCATAATGTTTACTCCTTCTCATTCCTGTGTAAATTTCTTGCCAAGTTTCATGCAGTAATCTTAAAAGTTCTGGCTTTGAAGATGCTTTCTTGTTCTTATGAAGAAGTGTCCTGTTCGTTATGCCCCAGAGGTGTTCCATAGGGTTCATACCTGGTGACTGGCCACGGAAGCTTTTTAATGCCATTCTCTTTCAACCAATCTTGAGTCTTTTTAGTCATGTGTCAAAGCGTCCCATCTTCCATAAATAAAGAGTTTTCTTTAATCATTTCACCACTGGAGACGATTGGAAGGAGTCCTTTCTGCAATATGGACATATATTTATCTGAGCTTATGTTTCCCTCACACTCCACCAGCTCTGATTGACCATTACTCCAAATTTCTCTCTAGACTATCACAGAATAGCTGCTATGTTTTATTGTTGGCAGCAATCTTTTCACTTCAAATTCTTGATCACAGAGTCTCCAGATCCACACTCGACAACTGTCAGAAAATACAGCAAATTTGGACTCATGAAAGAATATGATAGTGTCCCAAAATGCTAGTGGCTTCTCCACCATCTCACTGGCCTAATCTTTTCTCCACTTGATATTGGCCGGTCGAAGAGATGGCTTCCTTCTTGCTGTTCTGCCATAGTAGCCAAGTTTGTGGAGATACCTCACAGCTGTTGAGACTGACATCAACTTGTTGTGCTATGTCAGAGACCTTGCAATGAGGATTATCCTCTTAACGAAACAAAGAGTCCTGTGAGAGGGCTCTGATCGACCTGGGTGAGGTGATGTGGACACCTTCCCCTCTCTGGTGAATTGCACAATCACTCTATTAGCCGTAGAAACCAGGATCCCAAGGTTTTCTGTGGTTTTATGCTAAGTCCATCTTCAGACTGGAAATTTGGACAGTGCCAAAGCTTCTTTTGCATGTGACATGATTAAGCACTCACATTTAGAACCTGAAGCATAAAAATGTCAATTAATATGAAATATAAACCTTTTCAAGTTAAACATAAAACAATGTTTTATGTGATGTCTATTTACTTCTGTTATGTGTGTGTGTGTGTGTTTATCTATGCATTTGTATTTGCTGTGCATGTATTTGTGTGTGTGCATATGGTATGTGTGCATTCCTTGTACATGTGAGTATCTGCTGTGTGTGTGTGGGGGGGGTATATGTGCATAACTGGTGTACTGTGTGTATGTGCATGTGTGTGTGTGTGTGTGTGTGTTGTAGCCATTATCACACTATGGCAACAGTGTTTGGAGAGAGTATGTTTTCTCTGTTGAGAGGACAATGAATCATGAAACAGTCCACCAGGAGATCCCTTTATTCGTCTTTCTGCACATCAAAAGCGTAATAACAATGTGTTTACATTCTTCTTACTTCACTCACAGCTAGGCTTTGGTATGCTTCTGTCTGTGTATGTGTGTCTGTGTGTGCGTGCATGTGTGTGTGCGTGTATGTGTATGAGGTGTGTCTGTGTGCGTACATTGTAACCACCGATGTATGACAGCATCTGATAGCTTGGTCACTCATGTGATCACATGATATGTATCATCATCATCATCATCATTTAATGTCCAATTTCCATGCTGGTGTGGGTTGAACAGTTTGATACACATACATGTATATGTATGTATGTGTATGTATATATGTGTGTGCACATATATATGTGTATGCATGTGTGTGTATATATATATATATATGATCTGCTGGATGTGTAATGTCAGTGTGCATACACGGCAGAGTGTAAGCGGCCCTGAGAGAAAAGTTGGGCATAAGAAGCATCAAATTTGGTGTACAAGAGTGATGACTGCATTGGTATGGTCGTGTGTTACATATGGATGAGGACAGCTGTGTGAGCAAGTGCCACTCGCTAACTGTTGAAGGAACCTGTGGAAGACATGGGATGGGCTGGTGAAGCATGAACATTGAACATTGGGCCTCACAGCGGTAATGACAGGAGACCGAGACCTTTAGAGATATGCTGTGATTGAGAAGATCCAGCAACTAAAGTGAGATCGCAGCCACGCACGTCCAGCCCAGTTAAGAGTACTCCTGATGCGTTGTGTGATATATGCTTGAGAAGACCTGTCGAGTCAAGTAAAACCAATATCATAGCTGTGGACAGGGCCCCCATAACTGGCTCCTGTGCTGGTGGCACTTAAAAAGCACAATCCAAAAATGATCGATGCCAGGCCTGCCTGACTGGTCCCTGTGTCGGTAGTACATAAAAAGCACCCACTACACTCTCAGAGTGGTTGGCATTAGGAAGGGCATCCAGCTGTAGAAACACTGCCAGATCAGACTGGAGCCTGGTGCAGCCACTGGCTCTCCAGGCCTCAAGCAAATTGTCCAACCCATGCCAGCATGGAAAACAGACGTTAAAGGATGATGATGATATACATATGTATGTGTATGTATATATGTGTGTATGTGTATATATATATATATATATATATATATATACATATGTGTTGTGAGGAAGTTCAAAGGGAGACATAGAATGCTGTAGTGTGTTGTGTTATATTGTCTGTTGCTATTTAAACCTTAGTTTATTAGGTCAGTGCAAAGAGAGTCAATCTATGCTCATAGCCATTCCAATATGACCATCCTGTCTGTTATCAGACAGTTGACTGTGTCTCTTTTATATAAACATTACTCGGTTTGATTAACAGCTCAAGTGACTGCAAGTGTGGCCACCTTCTTAACATGTGACGCAGTGTGTGGTGGCACATTGAGCCATGCTGTTGTTGTTGCTGTTGTTGTTAGTGTACTGTCATTGTTGCGGTGTTGTTGTCAGTGTGTAATGTTTTGTATTTTGACTTTTAGAATAATTCTAGAGACCTTAACACCACTACCACTACCATCACAACCACCACCACAGCTAGAACCACCACCACCGTCACCTATATCCTCACCACTTTCGGTAACCTTACCAACACCGTCATCATCATCGTCATCACTACTGCCATGATCACCATTTTGTACATCACAACCATCAACAACATCAAACAGTAAAATGTCACCACCACCACCACCATCAGCCAGCGATGGTCCCCTTTGGAAAGCTATGGCCAGTGAGTCTGTTATTCACAAAATACATGGTATATAAACCAATAAAAAATAACTATAAAGACACAGTATTCAGCAGGAAAGAGTTTGTAAGAGAGTGAGTAACGAAAAGATTTATCTTTGCGCTTCACTGATAACAGAATATTGAGTCATTGGGAGCAGCAGGGGTGGTGGTGGTGTGGTGTGTGTGGGGGGGGGAGAGATATCGGAATCAGATTAATTTCGAGGTTGACTGGAGAAAACAGATAAACAACAAGAAATAAACAATTAGAAACTCTGACGACAACAAATCAGCATTGCAAGAAACAGAACAGCCCTCCCCACCCCCCTCCTTCCCCCACTCAGAACACACATGAGAGAGGGACCCATGACCAAATCGCTCAACCATACACAGATCCCTATATTCGCTGACCTGGAACAGATGCAAGATTTTTTATGGTTCTTTCGCTTTTCTGGTTTTGTTTTTGTTTTTCTTTTTGGTTTCTTTTTTTTGTTTTTTTTTCTGTTTGATATTCTACCTTAGTTCAATCGTTTGATTTTCCCCTGACTTATGTCTTTGTGGAGGATGTTGGAAACTTTGGAGGACGGTGGAGGGGGGACACACAGTGTAGTGGCGGCGGCGGCGGCAGTGATGGAGGTAATGGTGGTGGTGGTGGTGGTAATGGGGGTGTGTTGAAAAATACTGTGACAGTCATAAAAGTAATTAGTAGTCTAACTGACCAAAATACTTTTAAGTCAGTTTTTTTGCTAATTACAATTATGACAAGCTGGTACAATTAATCTTGACCAGTTAGACATAAATGTAGTCACAAGTCTAATTTTTAGGACTAATTTGATCAACCCACCACCCCTTGACAATAATGTTGTGGGGCACTCACTAGTCATAGATTAATTAGCTACATAACATCACTTCTCTCTAGATATACCGGTAATTAACCCACCAACCAACTGACCAATCAACCAACCTACTAATTAACTAACCTATTTATCAGTTGTCTCTCCTCTTCTCCTCACTCTTTCTGTGACTTAATTTGTAGACTGTACCAATAGCTTCGATAAATCCTTCCTATTTCTTTACTACCCACAAGGGGCTAAACATAGAGGGGACAAACAAGGACAGACCCCAGTGCATAACTGGTACTTAATTTATCAACCCTGAAAGGATGAAAGACATGTGATCAAATACATGCCACCCATGACCCTTGCTTCCTCAGCCGAGTATGTCTCAGGTCAATATTATCTATGTGACCTTCCTTTCTAAAACTTAGATGAGATTTGTGTGAGATTTGGCTGCTATTACTAACCATTTGAGTAAGCACATGAAAATTCTCTCATTGACTTATGTCACAAAAGATGGTGGACTCACAATTGTTAGAGTACCAAGGTCTTTATGATCTGAGTTCAAATCCTACCAGGTCAATTTCACCCTTATATTACCGATAAAGTTAAGTACCAGCCAAGTACTTCGACTGATACAATGTAGGCCTCCATGTCGAGTCTGAGGCCGTGTGAGAAGATGAGTGGAGGCATAATGTTGCCATCACTAGTGATCACTCCAAACACCATGATGTTGACTGGATGTTTGATTTTTATCACTCTTGGTACATGTCCTCAGATTGACACCAAAACACTCTGAAATGTTTGTATTGGAGGTTCCGGTGCAAATGCCAAGCAGTACATGTCGGTTCCAAATTTCTGGCAGAGCGAATTGCGTCACGGTACTGTTTTACTCATAGAGGGTGCCCAGCTGACTCTTCTATACTGTGTAGTTGACAAAATCAAAAACAAACAATGTACATGCACAAAATTAAAAATAGAAAATGGTGACAATTTACCCATCGCACTATGTGTGCGTGTGTGTGTAGGCGTATGAAATATAATCAGCTGTTAAAATCATATTCGGTTATGAGTTTGCAAATAATGATATACATGAATAATAAACTCCCAGCTTCTCACAGAATGGATAAAGGTTTCTAAACAAAAAGTAGGTCACCTCAATGAGTGAATTCTGCAACAATTGCATAAGAGTATGAAACAGATTAGAGCCAGACAGGGTCTTGATGACTGGTTGCATTACATTGAACTCTCAAAGGCCCTTCCTGAGCCATGGGCTCATAAGGCCTGGTTTCCTGGATTCTGTGGCATATATATTTCACATCACTAGACGGGACACTGATTCATTGTAGGTTTCTTCCTTTATGCAAGCTAAGTGGATTTGAGCAAAGTGAAATGAAGGGTTTCGCTCAAGAACACAATATATCACCCGCTCATGGATGCAAAACAACAAACTCACAATCATGGGTGCAAGGCCCAAACCACTTAGCCACGTGCCTCCACACATTAAACTTCACTCACCCAGTAGTGCAGTATCGAACACTCTCTTTTCTATTACATATTAAACTCCTTTTCGGCATATATATATATATCTCATCATCATCGTCATTTAATGTCTGCTTTCCATGCTGGCATGGGTTGAACGGTTTGATCAAGGATCGGTGAGCCAGAAGGTTGCACTAGGCTCCAATCTGATCTGGCAAAGTTTCTACAGCTTGATGCCCTTCCTAATGCCAACCACTCTTAGAGTGTCTTTGTGTCTCTGTTTGTCTCCCACCATCACTTGACAACCAATGTTAGTGTGCTTATGTCCCCGAAACTTAGTGGTTTGGCAAAAGAGACCGATAGAATTAAGTAGTAGGCCTACAAAGAATAAGACCTGAGGTCAATTTCTTCAACTAAAGGCAGTGCTCCAGCATGGCCGTAGTCAAATGACTGGAACAAGTAAAAGAGTAAATATATATATGTGCATGTGTGTATATACACATATATATACATGCTAAATAGTAGTGTCTGCTACAATTTAATCTGTACACTATGTAAGGTGGTGAGCTGGCAGAATTGTTAGCATGTATGTATATATATATACATGTATATATATATATATATATGTGTGTGTGTGTGTGTGTATATATATATATATATATATATCTATATATATATAATATATATATATATATGTATATCTCTCTCTATATAAACGGCAGTTTGTCTGTGTGTGTTTCTGGTGTCTGTTTTCTCGTACCCTCACCCTGACCACGGCTTCAACCGATTCTGATGAAACTTGACACACACATAGCCCAATGTCATAATTCAAAACTAACGCAGCGAAAATTTTGAAAAGTTCCCCCAGTTCTGAAAAAAATCGATAATTCGACATGGGGTCGAGAATGAGAAACTCAAACCGCAAACTGTCTAGGGGACGCAACTCCACCTTTTTTAAATCTCAAAAAAAATTTACCATCATTTTTTTCCATTTTTTTGCTAATTTTTGGCTATAACTCTCTAAAAATGCTTTATAGTTATTTCCCTTACAAACCCGAGCAACGCCGGGCGATACTGCTAGTATAAATATATATATATATATTTATAAATTCTTAGCAGCATTTTGTTCACCTTTACATTCTGAGTTCAAATTCTACCAAGGCCAGCTTTACTTTTCATCTTTTGGGGTTTGATAAAATAAGTCCCAGCTGATCAGTGGGGCTGATGTAATCAATTATCCCATGAAATTGCTGGGCCTTGTTCCAGAATTTCAAACCAATATTTGTACTATATAGCAGCAAAGGTAGTGTAATCAAACGATCACTCTAAACTGCAGTATAAATATACTCACTAATGTATACGTGTGTGTGTGTGTGGGGGGGGGCGTATAGTGCAATATTTAAGCAATCTATTAAAGTTTCCTTTATCTCAAACAATCTGTTTTGAGTTGTAAGATTTGTGGTACAGGGAAGTAATAGGTTTCTTCTCTCTGCTTCCTTGTCCCTTTAACAGGGAGGGGAGGGTGGGAGAGGGAAAGATAAAGAGAGAGAGAGAGAGAGAGAGAGAGAGAGAGAGAGAGAGAGATAGATTGCAAATAAAAGAGAAATTCTCTTCTCTCTCTTTCTCTCTCTGCGTTCACGCCTGTCTGTCTGTTCATTCTGCTCACTTCAGCTGTGACTGGGGAAGAAGAAACACCTAAATTGCAGTTTATTAAAATTAACACCTCTCTGAAGTAATAGCTGTAGGTTAGTCATTTGAATTTCATCTCAATTCCATCGTTGAACAACACTTTCACTAGTTTACCTCTCCACCCTTTCTCTCTCTTTCTTTCTCACACACAAATATACATATACATGTGTGTGTGTGTGTGTGTGGTGTCTTAGATCTACCAGCCTCGTTGCCACAACAATGAGCAACGATTGTATCTTTGTTGGAGACTGCGAAACAATCTACTCGGTCAGAATGATTAGGACGAGATTATTGCTTTGGCAGGCTTCCATAAGTTAAGCCTGCCAAATACCATTTCAGGTGTCAAGCCTTATTACTTTTTATATGTTCAATTTAAGTGCTGTGCAGCAGTGCCGAGCAGGAATGAAATCATAAAAGTCTTTAGTATTATAAAGCACCATGAGACCGAGAGCTCATAACACCTGGAGAAGTGAACAAAATGAAGTCGATAACCGACAGCAGTTAAAGCTATGTCAGTCATAAAAGCTAAGCTCATTACTTCTCCTGGCTATAAAACTCGGTTGCAAAACACCAAAGAATCGCATTTACAAATGCACCATCAGTAATTAAACCTTACAGCTATAACCTTATGCAGATTGCACATTAAAAGAAGCAACTGAAAATGGAATCTACTTAGAAGCGACAACTGAATGAGAATGGCCATTGGTTGTAGAAGTATATAACCTGTGTGTGGTTGAGGTGGGGGGAAATCTTACAGACATTAAACAGTGGGCTAATGGTTGAAATAAAATATAATTACAGTGTAAATTGTGGATGGATGCAAAGTGCACGGTGGGGTTCTAATCAAAACTGGTAACTATGATTAACTAAACCTACCGCTCCCATCTCCAAGACTACCGACGCCAACTTAGAACAAATCTGAGTGGATCAATGTCGCTGTCGGATCAAACAGCTCAATTGATATGTTTAATATTTAGACATGGCATTAGCAGAGGTTTATCACGCAGCTCAGATGGCTGACTAATGTACTTTTGTAGAGACTGAGTCATTGTACTCAACTCTGTGGTACTTTGTGGAGCTAAGGATCAACTATGTGATTACTCAAAACAGTACGAAAAGAAATAGCAGCCAAATGTACCTGAAACAAGAGCTTGCCATCTTTGAAAACAGGAAGGTCATTTTAGGTGATATAGTTCTCAATAACAGAAAGAAGTCAGGTTGGTCATGGTTGGTATGCCTTTGATTAAGTTGAGCTGGAGATAAACAACAGCCACACGGAAGTTTTATAATTTACTTGCAGACATTTAAAGACATGAAATGCATAATGAGTTGTGATGGTTATGTTCTTTGCAGGCCTGCGGTTGTGGCTGTGGTGGTGGTGGTGGTGGTTATGATGGTGATGATGAAGGTGGTGTTGTTGTGGTGGTTATGATGGAAGTGGTTTTGGTGGTGGTGGTGATGCTGCTGCTGCCGTTAGAGGTGCTGTTGTGGTGGTTATGATGATGGTGGTGGTAATAGTGGCGGTGATGGTGATGTCGGTAACAAATGTGAGGTGCAATGGTTTATTCCGCCCACTCTGTGAGGGTGCCTCTACATAATTCCTTCTCCTGTTAGAAATCATAGGAAAAAACTCCCTCAAATCAGACTCCAAAAGGACAGAAGGGATGCTGTAATCCAGTCATGGTCAAACTGTGGCCCCCTGGCTGCATGCGGCTCACAAGGTTTTCTGAATGGCAGGCTTAACGAAAAATCACCTTGAATTCTTTTAGACATCCAGCCCACATGAGGATGAATCATGTCTCATGTGGCCTATTTCTTGAGAAAGGTTCCCTATGACTGATAGTCCAAGGTAGACAATGTGAAGAGATATGGCCTAGTAGTTAAGGTGTTGGGCTTACACTCATGAGGGTGTGGGTTCACTTCCTGGGCTAGGTGGAACATCGTGTCCTTGAGAAAGGCACTTCATTTCAAGTTGCCTCAGTCTGTTAAGCTGTAAACAGGTACCTGAGTACCAGCCAAGAGCTGGTGCAGTTCTGTCTTGCTCCAGCTGGCCCATCCTGGATGTTCCACTGGATCTAGGGTGAAGGGGTTAAGTGGAGGTCCATATTGGCTTGTGACTGTTCAAGCATGGTACATGGTTACTAAGTCATACTCACTCATGCATGACAGCTGGAGGTACTGTACTGAAGGTACAGCGTACCTGTAAATAGAGATGGAATGGTCACAATTGGAAAGTCTTTAATCATTGGTCCACTGGACCTGGGAATTACAAGAGTTTTCATGTCTCAGATCCATGGAAATGGTTTTTATTCTTCTGTGGCACCAGATTCTGTCGGAGCCATTTTGGGAAAAACATACGCTTCTTGATTTCATGATGCTGCAGCTTTGTGATCCTTAATTGTTTTAACTTCGTTACACACTGGGCATCAAACACAGAAATAACGAGGAACTTCACAGAGAAAACTAAATAAAACCATTTTAATGTTGGAAATTGAAAAGAAAATGGAAACACCATTGCTTGCCTCATTTTATTAGTCATGACACACACACACACATGTATACAGGTATATAAGTGCGTGTGCATATATACATATGCGTATGTGTGTGTGCATGTATGTGTATATATATATATATATATGTGTGTGTGTGTGTGTATATATATGTGTGTGTGTGTGTATATATAATGTATGTGTATGTGTGTGTGTGTATATATATATATATATATATATACATATACACAAATATGTGTATATGCGTGTGTGTGCATGCATATATATATAAGTATGTATATATATATATATATATATATATATATATACACCTACACACACACAAATATGTATGTGTGTGCGTATCCAAGGAAATGATGAATAACTTGTTTTTCAAGCATTAATATGGATTTCTAAATGTTTAAATTATACTCTTCAAACCTCACGAGACAACACCTGACTCGTGATGTTGTACCCAGGTATATTATTATATCTAATAAAGGTGCTGAAAGAATGATGGTGATTGGATGGGTCAGTGTTGAGTGAAGGACACTGGTGGACTTTCCAGTATGAAAATGGGAAAAAGTGTTGAAGAAAGTGATAATGTTGATGTGATGTAAGGTGATAATGTTGTTGTGTCATGAGATGATAATGTTGGTGTGCAATAACACTACATCAGGCGATAATGTTGTACAAGTTAAATGGTCAAAGTGTAAATTGACTGAAATACAGTCGATGCAGGGCCTGAATGAGTTCAAGTAAAATCACTTTGGCATGTAACAGTCAAGAGTTCAATCCTAGTAAGAGTCATTATTGTTCTCCTTTCCCACAAGATCCAACAAAATAATTACCAGTTGTTATTGTTGTTACTTAACCTCAATTGAGCTTGATCAAGCAAATATATGAGAAAAGGTCTTCAAGGCATGTTTGAGGAACATATCTAGACAGGTGTGCCCCTCAAACGTAGGTTTGGGTTTATTTCAAATCTTGATAAAAACAATCATTTTGGTAAACTACACATTCAACATTAAATTTACAAACTTGCCAATGCAAATCGCTGCATTTTACATTTACCATTTACAATAATTATCCAAATAATTGTCTTCCCTACCTGTGTTTGTAAGTGGTGGATGCTACCAGAGCTGCCAGACACAGGGTCATCTATGTGAACCCTCAGTGCGTGATTGCAGTACTTTAGTACAGTTATTATATGAAATTATGTTACTGAGGCCTGAAAATGCAGCTGAAGATCTGCTTGGTATCTTATTGGTTGAATGTCTTGTGTATTTTGTAAAGAGGGAAATGTTTTAAAATCAATTTCAGAAAAATTCTGTTGAAATTAGAGTTCCCATTCAGATTGGTTGGGTGATCAAACCTGATGGCATTTCAGTTACAGAAAAGAGATGGTGGGGTAAGGGGCACTCTTCTTTGGTTCTAAATGGCACTGCTTTGCAATATAAAACTAACTTTTTCTTCGAAATCCCTATTTTTCTAAATCAGCATTAGAGTAAGTCACTCCTCTGTCAAATGTAATTTTCTTTGTAGACATATCAGAAATTTACATTTCCTACATGATGGTGCTCCAGCGTGACCACAGCTGCATGGCTGAAACGAGTAAAAGAGTAAGATTCTTAATGATGAAATCAGGATGACTGAAATTACTTTTGATGTCTCTTATTTTTATCCTTTTACTTGTTTCAGTCATTAGACTGTGGCCAAGCTGGGGCATTGCCTTGAAGAACTTTTAACTGAATGAATTGACCCCAGGACTTATTTTTTTGAAGCTTGGTACTTATTCTATCGTTCTCTGTTTCTCAAACTGCTAAGTTACAAGGACATAAACACACCAGCAATGGTTGTCAAGAGGTAGTGGGAGACAGAGACACAAAGACATGCACACACACACGAGAGGCTTCTTTCAGTTTCCATCTACTAAATCTACTCACAAGACTTTGGTTGAACTGACGCTATAGGAGAAGACACTTTCTCAAGGTGCCCCACAGTGAGATTGAACTCCGAACCACATGGTTGAGAAGCAAGCCTCCAATCACCCAGCCACACCTGCACCAAGTTTTTCCTTTGCTTTCTACAGAGTTTATTGTTGCATGTCTCGTAATCAAAAGTGACTTCTAAGACATTTGGTTAGATATCTATTTGCTATTACATTAATTAAAAGCCTTACTTCTTAAAAAGTGTGGATTCAGCTTCTTCTTTATAATTTTGTTTTAATCTGAACCTCAATGATATTGGATGAAATAGCCCAGTTGTTATCTCAATGAAGTCCTTTGTTTAAGATGTATAATTCAATAAACTCGCAAATCGCTACACCATCCAAAGCCCCCCCCCCCCCCGTTCTGATAATAAAAGAATTAATAATGTTTCCCACATGCTGCATCTTTGTTGTAAAACCAAGATATTCTGACATGCCTTATGATATCTTTACCATTTATGGTGCCACATGTTCTTCAAAATCCTAATGGAACTGGACAAATAATCGTCAATAATATCAAACCAGATGAATGTCAGTTCAATATTTAAGAAATGAGGAATTATGTACATTATTTACATTTGACGGATATTTGTCCTCATCTTGTTTGATGTTAACACGTTTTGGCTGATATACCCTCCAACCTTCTTCTGGTGTCTTGAGGAAATTTCATTCCTAAGGTATTTTTCGATGTTGTTATTATTGTTATTATTATTATTATTATTATTCAGGTCACTGCTTGGAATCGGAATCTTGGGGTTAGTAGCCCGTGCTCTTAACCATTATGCCATATGCCTGTGGCATGTTTAAGATGTGTCTGCTGACTAAGTTGGCTCAGAGCAAGGCTAAGAGGTTTGCATTTAGGATTAAAGGTGAATTCCTTTTTGTGATGCTTTGATGTTACATAAAATTAATACTTAGCTACATACTGCAATTTTCTTGTCTAGCTTTAATCTGGATGTTATAGTCATGCCCCCACAGCCAAAGTACCTTCATGCTGTTGTTGTAAAGCCACCTTTAGTGGGGATTGAACTTGAAATCTTCAGGTGAGATTATTTCCCTGACCTGTGTTGGGCATCACTCAACCATGAAAACTATCACAAGAACTTGTGTCTCACTTCTTGGATACATGTGTGTGTCTGTAAATATCTGTATACATACATTATATATATATAAATGGAGTTTAACGCAGGTATAATTCAAATACTTTTACTTCCGACACATGTTTCGAAGATTTCACTGATATTATTCCGAAGGAATAAATGGTGTAAAACAATGTAATCTTCTAATTTTTTGCTACCCTGGTAACTATTTATCTATTTTTTCCATGTTAATTGTTAACAAGGGGAAAATACACTCATCTATTTTGCTTTTACTTGTTTCATTCATTTGACTGCCATAAAGGGTTTTAGTTAACGAAATTGACCCCAGAACTTATTCTTTTTAAGTCTAGTACCTATTCTTTTCGTATCTTCTGCCAAACCGCTAAGTTTCAGGGACATAAACACACTAACATCGGTTGTCAAGCGATGACCTGGGTACAAACACAGACACACACACATAGATATATTCATATATATATATGATGGGCTTCTTTCATTTTCAATCTACGAAATCCACTTACAAAGCTTTGGTTAACTTGCGGATATAGTAGAAGATACTTGCCCAAGGTGCCATGCAGTGGGACTGAACCTGGAACCATGAGGTTGGGAAGCAAGCTTCTTCCCCCGCAGCCACACCTGTAAGGTAATTATTTCTGACTTTACTGTAAGTGTTGCCATTTCAATTGGGCAGATTTTTTTAGTTTTTAAGAGAAAAGGAAACTCTCATGATGGTGGTAGTGGTGGTAGCAGTGATGAATGGTGTTGGTAGTGGTGGTGGCAGAGGTTGTGGGGGTGGTGATGGTAATGATAATGCTGAAGATGATAAAGATGACGATGATGACGATGATGATGAAGTGTACAGACAGGGGTGTCAATAGATGCACACTGAAGACAAAGTTGTTCATCTCTGTTTCCACTTCACTCAACTATTACACACACACATTTTTATATAAGCACATATACATACATTCATACACGCTCACACATAGATACTAACATACACACACATGTAAAGGTAATTGTGTGACAGTGTTGTTAGCATGTTGGTAAGAACTGCCCTGCATATTTGTCCATCCCACTTGTCTATTCCCTGGGTTCAAATCTCAGTGAAGTGCCATTAAAGTTTTAGCCATTTGATGCTCATAAAATGCAATCCTAGCCAAGGGTTTGTGTAGTACTGCCCCCTCACCTGTACCTAGGGTGAGGTCAAAGCAAGATGACGAGAAGTCATGTGAAACCAGGGGGCTTACATGAGAGTGTCCCTCTCCTAGGAGGATACTGTGACAACAGCTAGGGGTTTCCTCTGCGTGCCCTGACACCAACCAGCGGCATTTCTGTGTCTATCCACTCAGATGGATTGTCATCACAGATGATAGTTAACCTGTAACTGGGACCCTAACAGGGGTCTGGCAGTAAGACGGCTGCCAAGTTAGGAGGATGGATACGTATATAGAGGGTGAGAGAGAGAGATAGAAAAGAGAAGAGAAGGGTATATAAAATGAGGGAGCGAGGAAGGGAAAGAAATGAATAATATTGGGAAAAAATGGTGAGGGTTGTTTCTGTCTGTTTGTCTGTTTTGGATTATATTTAGGACATCTTTCTCAAACTGCTCAAGTAGTGGAGATAGCCATATTAATATATATTTATATCGATATGCGTACATATATGGTCAATCACGTGATCACATGCAATTGACCAGACTAGTGGATGTTGTTATACATCATTGGTCACAATGCGCTTTGCATCGTTTTAGCATTGAAATGATGCCACCCTGCTGGTTAGGTGAGCAGGTCAGCATTGCCCCACTAATCAGAAGACCAGATTATCATAAAGGGTGACCTGTTTACAGCTGAGTGGACTGGAGCAGCGTGAAATGAAATATTTTGTTCGGATCCCGTGGCAGTGGTACATGAAATGCACCATTCTAGTATGGTTGATGCCAGTACCGCCTGACTGGCCCCTGTACTGGGGGCATGTAAAAAGCAACAACTACACTCTCGGAGTGGTTGGCATTAGAGAAACTTTGCCAAATCAGATTGGAGCCTGGTGCAGCCTCTTGGCTTGCCAGTCCTTAGTCAAACCGTCCAACCCATGCCAGCATGGAAAGTGGACATTAAATGATGAAGAACAGCACACACCACCCAGTTGGGGAATTGAACTCACAGTCGAGTGATTGGGAGTGCAACACCCTAACCACTTGGCCATATGCCTTTGTGTATGAGCGTATATCTCAGTACTTATATACAACCGTGTCATATACACAGAATATATATACATACACTTATATTTATATGTGTAATACTGTAGATATTTATTACCAACACTCATCCACCTCCTCCACCTTATGTTCACTCCCCCCACTAATTACCTTAATTAATCAGTTAATCATAAATGATTAACTGTTAACTATACTATTCAGGCTCTATAGCGCATAGTTTCACTCACCACCACCACCACTGGTACACCATCATCATCATGCTCTATCCATACCACTCTAAACCACCACCACTACTAGTACACATCATCATCATCATCATAGTATATCACTACCACCACCATCACCACCACCACCACTGCTTAACCCTGCAGTGATTAGAAACCCCACCACACTCTGCTCCTGCCTTCTTCCTGCTCTCCAGGGACTTTTTCTCTCCTCTCTTTTTCTGCTACTTCTTACAACTATCTCCTCTCCCTTCACTTTAATCTCCTCCACCCCCTCTCCTCCACCCTCAACACCTACTCTCCACTCCCTAACTAACTTTTCCTCCTCCTTTACACTAAAATCTCCTCCTCCTTCTACCCCACTTGCTACCTCTTACTGCTCCTCCCTAACCTTCCATCCATACAGCCACCCCACCACCTTTGATCTATTTTTCATTATGGGGTCAATTAATGAGAAAGAAGCAGGGAGAGGGGCCAGACTGAGGATTCCTTATAACCAAAAGTTGGACTAGTCTCCCTTGCAATTATTGATCATGGAACGGGATTAAAGATCCTTGAACTGAGAGTGACCAGTGGTCAGTGGTCAGTGGCTGGGATGTGGACAATAAAGGTCTATTAAATAACATACAAGATAAAATCTTGATTTATTGAAAATATCTTCTCTTTGAAAGAAGAGTATACAAATTCCAGGTGGCAGGCATGGCCAGAGCCAGATGGGAAGCGAGGGGAAAGCCCCAGGAGCTCAAATTCACAGGGTCTAGAGAAGCTTCAGCTGACTTTTACCCTCAGATTTTCCCTGCTCATACCCACAGCCCACTATAGCAAAAGTAAAGCCTATGTGTTACCATAAAAGACATTAGCACTGATTTGAATGTGGTTCAACCAATCAACGTTGGCTGATTTGTTATGGATGATGTGGTAAACTTAAAAAGAAGTGAGTGAGTGTTCCCACTAAACAGCATGGTTGAAGGTTCTAGAAAACTTTTGCTTACAGTTATAAAAAGCTGGCAAATGCAACCTCAAAGCAGAGCCACTCAACAATCTACATAGAACTATGTTGCTTTGCTCAGTGAATTGGTCTCTTGCTCTCTTTTACTTTTAGTGACTGCACGTGCTTGTGACATGTTTGACAACCGTCTGCTATAATATCGAATCAGCCACACACACACACACACACATTCCGTATATGCTGCTATCCCCATTCTTTCTGCTTATGAAACACATTCATATTAATATTATCAAACATGTTGCATCACAGATGATTTCAATCTATCATGTATGTTGTTACTTTAAATATAGATCTGTACACATGTAGATATAAATACATGTTGAAAATACAGATATAAGCATTTTGGGTTAATAAAAAGATATGGAAAGTGAAATAGATATTAGTGTGGCCATTGTGGTCTTCACTTAAGGCCTACCAAATATTGTGGACTTCAAATGAAGAAGTAATGACTAAAACCAACACAAGAAGCTGTTAACCGCAATATGACACAATATGAGAGTGGACATTGCTGCATCGTAATGACATAACAGCTTTTCATATATATATATATACATACATATATATATACATACATAGATATTTACTACCAACACTACATCGCCCCTCCTGCACCTCATGTTCACTCCTCCCACTGGTGGCTGCCAATATTTGCTTCCAATTAAGGTGGCAACTGAGCAGAATTGTTAGCATGCCAGGCAAAATGTTTAGCAGTATTTTGTTTGATTTTATGCTCTGGGTTCAAATTCCACCAAAGGTAGCTTTGCTTTTCATCCTGTCAGGGTCAATAGAATAAGTACCAATTGTGCATCGGGGTCAATTTAATCAACTTATCCCCTCCCTGAAATTGCTGGCCTTGTGCCAAAATTGAAAACTAATTTTTGCTTCCAAATGTTGACTTTCGTTTGTGACACCCCATCCTGACCTAGAAGCAACTTTTCATGGTTGGGTCACTCTTACATAACACAGCATATACAAGTATTATTTTCATATTCGCAAACTTAAGCCAGTCAGCTACCAGCAAAATATGAAGAATCTTTATTAGACATCGTTTTTGGAATCCTCCAAATTAAAGGATGAATCTACATTCAACCTTTTCACACATGTATATATATATATATATATATATATATATATATATGCATACATACATGCATACATACCCGTCCATTTCCAAGTAAGTTTATTTTATTCAAGGTAGGCACTGCTCACCTTGCCTACCTAGGTGGCACGTCTCATTTATATATATATATATATATTATATATATATATATGCATACATACATGCATACATACCCGTCCATTTCCAAGTAAGTTTATTTTATTCAAGGTAGGCACTGCTCACCTTGCCTACCTAGGTGGCACGTCTCATTATATATATATATATATATATATATATATATATATATATATATATATATATATAAATACTGATGTGTAAGTTTCGGCAACTGTCTTGTCAGTTAAGACTGCTAAAATATTCGCCGGTTTATTTTTTCAGGACTTGCTTTCGTCATTTCAGTATTTATGTTTCCTTCATCCAAATAATTGGATGATTTAATGATTCGTTAATGTGTATTTATAAAATTAATATAAACACCAGTTTACAATGTATCACCAAAAAGGAGAAGAACAAATGTCACTAAATAGAACTAGTTGTTCCCTCTGAATGTCTATGCTTTCATTCATGTGCGTTAACTACAATATTAGAGGGGTTTAGCTCTTATTTCTAGCAATGTAAGTGTTACCTAACGCACTAGTCGCATTTAGTGACGTTTGTAATTCTTCTTCTGGTGAAAAATTGCAAACTGCTGCTTATATTAATTATATATATATATATATATAATGAAGTGGATGTGTGGTAAGTAGCTTGCTTACCAACCACATGGTTCCAGGTTCAGTCCCACTGAGTGGCACCTTGGGTAAGTGTCTTCTACTATAGCCTCAGGCCGACCAAAGCCTTGTGAGTGGATTTGGTAGACAGAACCTGAAAGAAGTCCGTCGTATATATGTGTATGTATGTGTGTGTGTGTGTATACAAATATATATATATATATATATATCTCCCTAGCATTGCTTGACAACCGATGCTGGTGTGTTTACGTCCCCGTCACTTAGCGGTTCAGCAAAAGAGACCGATAGAATAAGTACTGGTCTTACAAAGAATAAGTCCGGGGGTCGATTTGCTCGACTAAAGGCAGTGCTCCAGCATGGCCGCAGTCAAATGACTGAAACAAGTAAAAGAGAGAGAGAGAGTATATACAAAAGATGGCCAAAAGTCACCCGACAGTAAATCAGACTTCAGTTTGAACAATTTTCATGATGTTTCATATTTAAGTGTTTCTACTAAATTCATTCGGTTATTAAACATAAATCTTGGAATTAAATGGTTTCGATTTACTGTCTGGTGACTTTTGGCCAACCCTGTATATATGTGTGTGTGTATATATATATATATGTATATATATTATATATATATATATATACAGACGTTTGTGTGTGTGTGTGTGTGTTCGCGTCGTGTGTGAGTGTATCTTTAAGACAAGAATTTTAAAGTCTCTGGAAAACAGTCTGCTTTTGTCAAACACCAGTTACCTCCCTTGCACAAATGTCTTCCATTATCTTCACGCACACACAGACATAGATTCGGTTTTCAACTTAATACACTCACACACATTCTCTCTCACACTCTCTCTCCCTCTCTCTCTCTCTATATATATATATATACACACACACACATATATTATCTATCTATACATATACACATATTATCTCTCTCTCTCTCTCTCTCTATATATATATATATATATACATGTATTTATCTATCTATATGAATTTGTGTGTGTATGTGTGTTCAATTAGGGTTTGTGTTTACCTCATGAAGGGATGGTTTCATTCAAGGAAATACTGGTTCAATACCTAGTATTTTCGGGGAATTAATTACCTTAAAATAATGGGTATATATATATGTATATATATATATATAATAACTTATAGGTTATATTCATGTAAAAGAAGAAAAAGAAAATGGAGATTGGGAAGTTAATTGTTGTCTATTATTAACAGCAAATTAATCCTCATCCCTTACAGCTGTTTCAATTAATACTCAGTAAATATGAAAATGACTAGCTGACCCTGTGCCGTCAAAAATGACAGCTAATTGTAGTATTTTATATATAAGGTACAAAATAAGGTAAATAATAATCACACATACAAAACATTCACAAACTTCCCTTCTACACACACAGTTGAAATGCTGTTTGATTTTTCTTTTCAGCGTTGAGTGTTCACCATCCCATTTCCATTGCGCACACACACATTCACATACGTCCCTTTTACATTCACACACATATACTCACATAGATTTAAACGCTGATATGTTTTCACCCCTTCCTTTCTCATTCATATATTGTGACAGAGAAAAACAGTAAATACCGGACGTGCTCCTTGCCACTTCCTTTCTCTCACTCTCTCTCAGTCAGGGCTATTACTCTCACTACTTCTCCTTCACTGAATTACTATTTTCTCTCCTCTCCCTTCACTTATACTATTTCTCCAAGTCCATCCTACTCTATGATTTTGGACAAATATATATATATATATATATAAAAGGCAGACTGTATGACGCATGTGTATGAACAGCCATGCTACATGGGAGTGAAACATGGGCCGTCACTGCTGAGGATATGTGTAAGCTCGCAAGCTCTGCTGAGGATATGTGTAAGCTCCGATGGATGTGTAATGTCAGTGTTCATACTCGACAGAGTGTAAGTGCCTTGAGAGAAAAGTTGGACCTAAGAAGCATCAGTTGTGGTGTGCAACAGAGACGTTTGCTCTGGTATGGTCATGTGGCAAGAATGAATGAAGATAGTTGTGTGAAAAAGGGCCACACCCTAGCGGTTGATGGAACCTGTGGAAGAGGTAGACCCAGTAAAACCTGGGATGAGATGGTGAAGCACGACCTTCAAACTTTAGGTCTCACCGAGGAAATGACTAGAGACCAAGACCTATGGAAGTATGCTGTGTGTGAGAAGACCCGGCAGGACAAGTGAGATCATAACCCGTGGCCTCTACCTGGGATGTAGCCAGTCCACTTACGCATACCTTTCTTTCTTGGGACAAAAACTCTACTTGTAAAGACCTGTTGAGGCAAGTGAGAATCAGAATCAAAATCGAAATAGATCAACATCAATGGAAATTGTAGCTGTGATACCAGTGCCGGTGGCACATATAAAGCACCATCCAATCATGGCCGTTGCCAGCCTTGCCTGGCCCCCATGCCGGTGACACGTAAAAAGCACCTCCGATCATGGCCGTTTGCCAGCCTCATGTGGCACCTGTGCTGGTGGCACGTAAAAAGCACCCACTACAGTCATGGAGTGGTTGACGTTAGGAAGGGCATCCAGCCGTAGAAACATTGCCAGATCAGACTGGGCCTGGTGCAGCCTTCTGGCTTCCCAGACCCCAGTTGAACCGTCCAACCCATGCTAGCATGGAAAGCGGACGCTAAATGATGATGATGATGAATATATAAATACATACAAATATATAAAGACACTACGCTCATTATTATATTAGGAGATATTTATTTGACCTGAACATAATATCTTCACAGGGAAAAAAATATATCTTAGAAAATTACTGTTTGTAAATCTCGCAATGAGAGATATTCAGGAACAGAACTTTGGAGTAGAGAGTATTTGCCAACATAACATGGCAGTCCTGGTTTAGGACTGATGAAGGGAAATAACCTGGAAATAACGATACACAGATATTGTTCTGAGCTGAGTGGGGGTGCTAGATTCCCTTGTTCGAAAATATAAGGACACAGATCATGTCGTATAACCAGCTGGAGACGATGCCTCTTGGGGCTAAATTACAGCAACATTCATCCTAAACCAGGATTGCCATGTTACACTGGCAGACAATCTTTACTCCAAAAAATATACCCTTGGATGTTTTATATGTGTCTATGGATTCATTATAGCAGACTGAATAATCCATAAACACATTTAAGGGAATATTCTTTTCCCCCTGAAGATATTACGCTCAGGTCATATGAGTTTAATATTTACTTAAAATTTACTGAGTATTCATTGAAACAGCTGTAAGGGAAGATGATTAATTTGCTGTTAATAATAAACAATTAATAACTTCCCAATCTCCATTTTCTTTTCCTTCTTTGATATATATATACTTTATTGAAAAGCAGCAAAAATATCATAGTCCAACGTGAAACTCTGAGTAACAGTTTTTGTGATATTTTCGCAGCTTTTCAGTAAAGCGTATTACTCTACCTCTGGTATTCGAGTACTATTTTTTCCACCCTTTTGTGTTTATGTGTTTACTCTGGTGTACATATATATATATATCAGGAGTACCAATGAGCTGCTTTGAGTCTCCAAGTTTGTTGGAAAGAAAGTACCAATTTCTCTTTACAGCAGGCCCTTGGCCCATATGCCTCTACCAGTGTAGCTTTGTTAAAAGCAATTAAGGGCCAGTTTGGTGGCATTAAAATGGGTGAGGGATAAGATTAAATCTATGACAAAAGAAAAGGAAAATTCCAACAAAAAAGCTTCGGCACAGTTTCCATTCGCCCAGATTCAGGGACAAGTTATCAGTGAATCAATGAGACAGTGGCAGACATTTCCGGTCTAAGGTGATGCAAATTGTCACTGGACATAGAGAACACATCTTAATTGTACATTCATTCTTACACTCGTGCGTGTGTTCAAAAACTGAACAGGAAAATGTCAAAGGAACAAACAGAAAATTTACAATAAGACATGGACATGTTCTTTTCTCATCAGTTGTGGCAAGAGTCATTGACACCCCTGGCAGAATGGAGAATGGACTAACCAAACTCTTATAAAGAGTAGAAGTCAGTAGTAGACAGAGAGAGCGTTTTGGTAGTCTCGCGAAGTACGTTATATGAACTCAAAAAGCCTTTTCACTTTTCTCTTTCTTTCTCGGACTCTCTTTCTCCCTTTCTCCTTTTTAACCTCTGCTCTTTATAAGAGTTCAGCTAGTCCATTCTCCAATCCACCAGGGTTGTCAATGACTCTCACCACAAGTTATCGTTCAAAAGTCATTACAATTTCATGCCTTTAATTAGAACATAGCTCATTTTGGTGGAATTAAGAGCAAAAAGCTGCTGGGAATAAAGGGCAAACATAAAAGACAGATGAAAACAACAACAACAACAACACACTCATATATATATATATAGGGATAGGCAAAGTTGTGTGCTAAGTTGCTCCCCAAGCACATGGTTTTGGGATCCATTCTACTGCTTGGCAGTGTCTTCTACTGTAGTCCTAGGCTGACTAAAGCCTTGCAATGTAAGTGGATTTGGTAGGCAGAAACTGAAAGATGCCTGTCATGTGTTTTTGTATCTCCTCTCCTTGCCTTGTCTTCACGTGATGGTTGTAAACAAATGCCACCCTCATGCAGGTGGTGTCTTTGGTTTCCAATCTTTGATGGACGAAAACTTACCTGACACAAAAACAGGTAAGTGATGGTGAAAGGAACTTCATCTGACAGTAAAGAATCCTCCTCCACCTGATCCACTAAGCACAGAAAAGTGGCCATTAAAACGATGATGATGATGATGACATATATGTATATATATATATATATATATATAGGTTATAAAATGAGATAGGGGTTGAAAATTCAACCCACCATGGGATAACATATATCCAATATACTGCTAGATAGGTACCCAACAAGGCTAATACATAGATGTTAAAAATTGCCAAACAATCAGTTCATCTATTGTATTATATGGGCAAAGGTAATAATATTACCGTAAATTAATACTACAAAATTAGAAAATGGAGAAACATACTTAAATCAATAAAACATCAACTATCAGATGATACCCAATCAATACTTTATTACACCATTACATATCAGTAAAGGCATTATACAAAATATACAGTAAATGTAAATAGACAAGGAAATATAAGTATAAAATATAAAATATAATATGTAATTAAATCATATCTGACAGCTGTTTCGGCAGCAAGGGCAGTCATACCTCATTTAACCTATAAGCCATAAAGGCAGGTATAAATGAGGCATTAACAAGGATGCCTCACGGCCTCTTCAGAGAATTTAATTTGTTATAATTGTGAAAAAATTATTTTTCCATATACATATAAATATAAAAATATAAAAATGTAAAGTATAAAAACTTATGCATAAACTTCATAATGCTACACATATATAATATAATACTCATTGGTACAATAATGCAAGGTAAACAAAACAAAATAAAACAAAATATATATCAGTGTATATATTAATATTAATAAGTACAGTTATTATACATATTTGGCTAATAGTTTTAAAAAACTAACACATAGGGAGATGAAAAATAATAATTAAAAACCATGGTTCAGTTCATAAAATTATAAAGCTATAAAAGTCAATAAAAATTACTATTAATATTAATAATAATAATAATAATAATAATAATAATAATAATAATAATAGATACAGTTATGTTTGCACCAAGTCCATCCTTTCAAGATCGAAATAACTATGAGTTTAGAAATTCTGACCACTAGGTAATGATTATTTTAGATTAATTCGATTGGCTAGTAGTTTGAAATTTAAATCACAAAAGAAATTTTACGGTTAGTTAGTCAAGGAACGCCAAAGTTCACACGCGCATCCACAGATCAATCGCACATACATACATAATTATATGTATACACACACACATACACTTATACACATACATAACCACAAGCAACAACTAGCACATAGATAAACAAATAGGGGAGCAACTATGCTGCCATCTAGTCTTTCAAAATTATAACTATGCCTCAAATAACAAAAAAGATCCTCTCATATATTTCCATAAAATATTTATTTTAAAGATATATATATTTTTAAATATCAACATATCACGTTGTCGGATGCTATTTCACTGGGTAACTTTAATTTATAACACCGGTTTATTGCATAGTAAACATACCAGTTATTAGATTTACCGTATTATTAGATTTACTGGCAGAGTTTCAAGATATGGTCCCCCAGATCATCACAGATCCTCCTCTGTGTTTAACAGCTGGAAGAAGGCAGTCTGGGTCAAATACTTCTTTTGGCTGTCTCCACACATATATCCACACATATACTCAGCCGGTGGTTGGAAATAAGGTAAAGGATAATAACATTCTTCCACTGCTCTAGGGACCAATTCTGTATGTTTTTACTCCACTCTAAACACTTCGCAACGTTTTTTTTTTGTTTTTGTAAGTAGTGGTTTTCCGATTGTAGACCTCCTATGAAATCCAGCTTTGTGCAGGTCCTGGTGAAAATTGTTTGTGGAAACTGGGTTCTGCAGTAATTTAGGGAACTGTACTTTTGTGATCCTTTCTAAGAATTCATGTAAAAGTCCAACGGACCCTATCTGTTCCGAGTTCAAATGCTGCCAAGGTAGACTTTGCCATTCGTCCTTTTGGAAATGATGAAATACATACATGAGTTGACCGTGGGACTTGTCCCCTCCCCTGACACTGCTGGCCTTGTGCCAAAATTTGAAGCAAAGGAATGGAACCAACAGTTAAGGAACAACTCCAAGATTATTTGCTGAAGAAACAAAGACAACTAATTTCTAAAAGAAAGTTTGGCTTCCAACCCAACCATGGCTTCCCCAAATGATCTTTAAATTCACTGGGCCTAATTCTGGAAGTGTGCATTCATAAGCTTCAATGTCTTCTTTTGTTCACATCTGTCATGTATGATGACCAACACATCACATCAGTTACTGACCCTGAATGGCATTGACCAATCTCTGTATCTGCCACAGTTATTCAGATCTGGGTCACTGTTCTTCACAGAACCATAATTTTGGCCATTGGGAGTTTACAACATCTCAGCCCTTACAGAGTAAGCAAAGACTACAAAGATTTCCTTAGTATTGTCAGCCAATATCAGAAGTAACCAGGGACACCTAAAAGTAACAATTACACGGACTTTGGTACTTTATTTGGTGGACCTCTAAAATTAAGCTCAAAACGTAAAAGGACGAAACTAAATACCCAAATGTCTTTTATGCATGGTGGTGGTGGGGGGGGGAATAGACGGGTATTTAGCTGTTGTTCCATCTAGTGTTTGTGATAGAGTAAGGTGGGTGGTGAGATTTGTGACGATTAAGAAGTTGGGTGGTGTGCGGGGGAGAAACCATGTTTAGTTCTATATTTAAGAGATGAGGAATTATGTACATTTTTTACATTTGATGGATATTTGTCCTCATCTTGTTTGTTGTTAACCCAAAATTTTGGCTGATATATCCTCCAGCCTTCCTT